>NC_133233.1:22076383-22407217 GCF_040436345.1 Pagrus major
GAAAACATCTTTTCGGCCCAGTGCGGATCACATGGTGTTGTAATTACGCAGTTTGGCCACTATGTCACTATGTTCCTGGGGGCTTGCGACACAACTAGCTTAGCCTGCAGCTGCACATCCAGACCCTTATCTCACGTAAACGTAGACGATCAAACTGACAACAGCGTCAGAGATGTTCCTTTAATTTTCTTTTTCAGAGATCCGTAATTGATACCTTTGGGAAGATGGTTTACTTGTAGGGGAAGAATTGAACTGAACAGAGCTAATAACTTTGCCAGAGATCCTCACTTGATTTGTTTGGAAAGAGGAGTTACTGATCGGGGAGGAACTGAACTGAACAGAAGTGATTTCCTTTTAATTAATCTTCAATTAATTTGTTTGGAGAGAGGGTTTACTCTGGATACTTTTGAGTAATGGAACTTTGTAACAAATTGAATTTCTGTCTCTTGTTTTAAATTGTTAAATCCCCAAGGGTGGTATGTTCTGATGGACTCGGGTGAATATTATTTGAACTAGCCTAACCCTAACCTGCGAAAAAAAAAACAGCTGCCAGAGCAATGCGCAACTATCCACTAGTTAAGTCGAGTGTATAATACACCTCGAGGCTTTCAAGGACTGCAGTCTTGTTACTGGAACGTCTTCACCATTACCTGGACTTTCTTGATCTTTCACATTCCAGTTACAGAACCTACATTGTCCGAGCTTTCCATTCAGCTTCACATCTCTGTGTTACAGCTGCATACCATAAACAATGAAAAAATGGCATTCGCCCACCACTGGCATTGAAGTACATAATACAAATCCTGAACCCTGTGACTCAATCTTTCCTTTAGCTCTTTGGGGGAGGAATGAGAAAGCCCACCTGGATTATACAATGTAACCAAAGCCCAGTGCGAGTGAGAAAGAAAAGAAAACACGGATAATGCCATCTCTTGTACACTACCAACAGTGCTGCTATGATCCAATGGGATTATAAACAACTCAAACAAGCAGTACTACTTCAAACAATAAAATACCTTATTAAACCCCAACATGAGAGGGCCTTTGGGAAGGCAGACTTTTGATGTGTACACAATCCCTCCAGTAGTGAATATATTTAGTCTTCCACCAAGAAAAAGAGCAAATCACTCTCCTGACTCCATTCTTCATTCTGAGGGATATGAGGAGCCAAATTCAATAACAACTTCAGATCATAGCCCAATCCATCTCTGAATCATCCCATAGTCTTTGCATAGCCTTAGCCCCTCGGCATAATTTAACACTGTCAGACTATGAACTCGTCTATTCCATAGAAAATGAATGGGCTAAGTTCCAAGAACAGGATATCTTCACAGAGATCCCTCAAACTTCTCCGGAGCCACTAAATTTAACTGAATTCAGGCTGCGAAAAGTGATATCTACAGGAAAAAAATCGGCTGAAATGGAATGAAACTTGGTGTGAATGGAGTGAAAATAATTTGTCTTGCACCTATGGTTTATATCATGCCTAGTGCAAGGCAAAAGTCCTGAATGGAAGTTTAATACAGGCAATTTCTGAAATTGTCATAAAAGTAGTTACTTTTATAGACATTTTGTGCTGAAGTTACATTCATACTTAAGAATCACAACCAAAGAATTAGAAGAAAGAAAAGAAAAGAATAAAGGAAGGAAAAATCTAATGCACACGACATATGAAAGGACATTCAAATACCAGACTTAAATTCACACATGCAAGACAGTGTCCTTGATTTTTCATGGGCATAAAAAATAGAGGCTGTATGAGAAAAAGAAGAAAAATTACTACAAAACATTTTCTGCACCACCCAAGATCCACTTATCCCCGTTGTCCCTGAAATTGAATGAATGCTTCGAGTTAAGAGAATGAAAAGAAACAGAATTGATTCAGCCGGCAGCTATTTCCAATACAGTTATTTTGGTTGTTTTTAAGAATTAGCCTTGAGCATCGAAAGTCCAAAGTCAGTCATGCGGAGTCAGTAATGAGTGGGGTTAGTTCTGTTCAATGAAGCAATTATGCTTTTACAGCCACAGCAGTACCTCAGATGAAAGGCGAGCGGCAAAGGTCACTTCTTGCATTCTGATTATTTACCGGATCGTTTGGTCGTTAAAACTCGGGCTTTGAATGAGACACCTTTGTACAAAGTGATAAGACCTTGTTTTCCTCACTTCGCTCTCATTATCTGATGTAATTTAGTTGTCATACCTTCAGGGATGGTGATGTCTGTCAGTCTCTCTCATTCCACCTCATTAGTCCAGGCTGAAATATCTCATGATTTCTCTTGGATGGATTGGCACAAATTTTGGGTCCAGAGACTGTCAAGATGATGAATCCTCAAAACTTTGGTGAACCCCTGACCTTTGCTCTAGCGCCACCGAGGTTTACATTTGTGGGTTTGAGTGAAATGAAATGAAAACCAAATTTGGTTCAAACATTCATGCCCCCTCAGCATGAACTATGTTCTCTGGACCCAATTTACCCATATCGTCAAGGGGAAAAAAATAGCACCCAGCCAAGTTAAAAAGACCACCCATGTACACTACCTCCTGCTAGCTTAGAGCTGTAATTTGCAGATTATGGACAGAATTGAAGATAGCCTCATAAATATAGGGAGCATATCACCAAAGTAACCGACAACTGCAGTTCTTTGCTAGTTATTCTTGGCTAGCAAAGAAGCTAGCTAGCTAGCTATGTAATTAGCTCATGACTCAGTTAACCATGGAGCCAGTCACGGATCACATGGGGAGTCACCACAGGCAGCTCTGCACAGCTCAACAACGTTGAGCAGCCTGAGACTGAACATGGCTGTGAAAAGAACTGGGACCTAACAACCTCTGAGACCAAGGGAGGTCAGGGGATAAAGTACAGAGGCGATTTACAACGGCACTGACCAAGACTATGAACGAATGGCTGAGAAGGCTGGGTCATGACAGCAATGAAGCGGGAGAGGAGCAAGAGAGAGTCTGCCATCTTGTGCAGTGAACTGAGGATTTATTTCAACCGAACCCGATTGTGAAAAGCCATACCAGGCCTGTTTGGTGAGTTTGAATGAAGAGTGTTTTGCGATGACTTAAACAGAAGTAAGAGTATTTATTTTCTTGGCATGTTGTGAGATAATTTTGTTCATTTATCACACTAAAAGCTAGAGGGCTTGTGAAGCTTAGCGAGTACCACTGGCTTATATCTTACAAATTGCTCCTTTAAGCTACATGTACAAGTTGCAGTTCCTAGCAGGTGTTCCCTCACAAAATGTAGCCTAATTTCAAAATGAATTTCTTCCCTTGACCTGAGACGTGCCATATCTGCCAGTCTAATTCGCATAATGGGATCCGATCACAGTTCAGGCAGAATCAAGATACGAGAAAGAGTATTGTTTTTAGGGGTAAATTTAAAAGTTGCTGTGTTTTTTAACCTTTATTTATTCAGGGAGGTTTCACAGAAGGGAAGCCTGTCTCTTTCAAGAAGATCACATTTGCACAGTGACACACATTCACAGCCAGAAGCTGCCAAGTACAACAACAGTCTGATCTGCCTGCCACTGAGCAGCTCCACTGGAGCAGCTGGGGTTAAGGGCCTCGCACGAGGGCACGTCAGTGGTGATAATGAGGGACGGGGAAAGAGGCACTGGCTTTTTCACTTTCCCACCCAGACTTTAACTGCTGGTCTGGGGACTGAACCAGCAACCTCCCAGTCACAATCATGTAGATTCAGATGTCATTATCCGGAGTTAGGGGTCGACCGATAAGGCTTGAAAAACGATATTTGGGACCGATATTCATTTGCAGTAAAAAGGAAACTGTTCTTAAGGACAATTTTCAGATACTTTACTTGAGTACTTCACTTTTCTGCAACGTTATACAATACTATCATCTCTAGTACAATTATTTGATACATTTAGTGACTAGTTACTTTGCAGATACTGATTTTTCAGTGTTATTAACTGTGACGCGTTAACGATCAAATAGTTTTGTGGGGCGGCACATTGTGTGAGATGACGCTGCATCAGAGCCAAAGTAGCACATTTTTTATTGGCAATCCAACCGGCTGATAATTGGTCTATCCCTACCAGGTGTAGCCCAAACGGGGCTCTTGTTATCCAGAGGACAGAAGTGCAATGAAGAAGGGAAAACAATTTTTTACCCAAAAAACACTCTCCAATCTGCCCAAATGAAAAATCTGTTTCCAGCAGCACATGATTGATAGTGGAAAGCCATTATTAGGCCAAAATAAAAGCTTGAATTAGAAGCTGAAATGTTAAATTCTCTGATGCAATTAGTCACTATGTGCAATTAAGCACAAAAAAAGGACTTTAATGAATCCAACACAATGATTCAAACACGCAAACCAAAGATAGAAATCGTAATTAACGCACTCCTCCTCCAAGTGCACCATTACTCCTACTATCTGCATCCATTCAAAACAGAAAAAACAAAGTATGCATTATCTCTGTGTTCCCCTGCTGCCAAGTGTATTTCCTTACACAATGAATCGGTGACAGGATCTTGGGCTGCAACCAACATGGTCTCCAAATGATAAAATACACCTCCAGGAGCAAAGGTGCAGAGGCACCGTTGTGAATCACCAACATTAGTCCGATGACTGGCTCATACAATACCCTAATTGCCTCGTGTTACTATGCGCACATTCTTCTCCGCAGAGCAATGAGCCGTCTAACATCACATTGCTATTCAAGTCACAAAACATTAGCCGAAACCAGGACGGAGAAGTCGAAAGAAAAAAAAAAGAAGATTTGACCACGTTATTAAGAAACTCTTGAAAACTGTGACACGACTTGCTTTTAAGTGTTTTGAAGCCTCTACCTGATGTTGTTGACTACTCCCCGTGTGATATATATAAATAAACAGCCCTGATATGGAAATAGGCACGACACACCAAGTCAGTTACTTTCAACACCGCTCAAAGTGAGGTTTGTGTGTGTTTGTCATGCTTTCAGAGCGGGTGCCAAGTAAGAAAGCTGTAGTAGAAAGGCTATACTAAGAGCTTTTTCAGTACATGTAGGTCATTTCTCCTCCCTGTGGAAATATAGCCTGTTTTAGGATTAGGGGCTATGATTCATTATGACTGAATTTAATTACAGCGAGAGGTGGCCACTGCATCCCCGGTTTTAGCATATTAGGGTCCCTTCAGCCAATGGATGGTAAATGGTAGGAGGGTGTGGGGGTTGGGTGTGTGCGCGAGTGTGGATGGAGGCAGGAGGCTTCGGGTTACTTTAGCCGAGCTGCAATTTGAACACGTTTTACATGCACACACACATTAAAGCAAATTACCGAGAGCGCGGTAATCAGGTTAAGGCGAGAAAAAAGTCGGATAACTCGTTTACGTGTTTCCCCCATTCCCGTTTCCAAAAACGGTCTGATGTCAGAATCAACCCTCAGTGCGCTTTTGTTAACAAGGAGAGTGTGTGTGAATCATTATTAAGACTTTCTACCATTCATATAAATCACACACACTGTGCTTACGACTTGTTACAGCAATTCATTAAAAGGAGATTCCTGTCAGATGAGCTCCATTTATTTGAACTGTTTTAAATCTGGATTTAATTTGACTTTTTGATTGGAAGATGGTTGAGATTTTGACCGCTATTAGGTGAACTATTAGAGTATGCAATCTCACAAACTCTCAAGTGCATCATGTTGTTATAACTATGATTAGGTTGGTTTGGAGATGTGTTGGTGTTTTTTGGTTGTAGGGACTGCACGATATGGATTTCTTTCAGGCGATACCAGTAAGTACCAGCTTCTCATGGCCATTACCAATAAGATAACCAGTAAATTGACATTTGTGTTCTTTAAAAAGGAGTTCGTAATCTTTAGTGTATGTAAGAAAAGGCTAAGAAGTAGTGTGCTGAAACTTGTAGACTTTTTCTCTCCTTGTGAAACACCTGCAGTGTCTCCTCTACATTCATCCAGGAGTGGGTGGACCACCACAGTAAGACCAGCTAGATACATTTGGACATTGAATAATATAATCTAGATTAAAAAAAACACAGCATAAGTTATAGAAGTAGCCGTTTAATCACAATCAAATGACTAAATATAAACAGTAGTGCTGCGACCACTTCTCCAAAACTCACACCAACAGGAATGGAGGCCGAACAAATACCCCAAAATTACCCCCTACCGCCGCTGCTACAAAATATTAACAGGAGAAACAGAGTTTTGTAAATTGCAATCACCTTTTCATTGTGAAAAACAGGCCCAAAACGGGACGCATTTGATTTTCTAGTCAACGCTGTACAGCTCTAACAAGGTGCAGCAGTTCGACGACGACAACGGCGAGCTGCGCTTATTCTTATTGTAAACCAACATTTTAAGGTGCTTACCGCTACCTACTGCTGCGCTTGTTAAGTCGGTGAGCGCAATTTGGCTTTGTGTCATCAGGGCTATAATTTCATCATCGACTGAGAGCCAATAAGGCCTCGTTCAGACAGAATCAGACGTTGCAGCGAATAGCCACGGGGTGTCTGCGTTGGCTCGGGCTTCATTCCACGGCCACTTTGTGTCAAAGTGCTTCACAATCAAAATAATTGTAAACACAATAAAACATGATATGAACAAGATAAAAATTAAATGTTAAAGTAACAATAAATAGCATCAGTTAAGAAAAATATATGATATATATTGCCTTGCCTGAAAATGACCGGTCCTAACTACTGCCTCTGATCCGCAGGTCAGGCCTTCGCTATAGTAGGATTCATAATGGTGCACAAGGCAAACGCTGAGTCACTAGTCTCCGGATCTGATCGCCAGCATACGTGATTTGCCACGGTAACGTGAGGTCGATCTCACTTCCCAAAAGTTGATTCTGTTTCATCTTCTTCGCCTCGGCCGGCCGCACCCCCCGCAGTCAGCACCACTGCCGCTGCAACTACCCTTACTCGACCAAATGGAAGGATGCCTGACTCTTCTCACTTTTAATGAGGCCTCAGCTTCCCATTATCACACTGATACTGTATATCTACTGTGCATCCCTTCTTGTGACAGTAAACATGCTGAGCTCAGCCTCACATCGACTTGACTTCTTGTGTTGTTTTTCCTCCAAAGCACAAATATGTAATATTATACGATATGTATGTTTTGCCAAGTCATAATTTCTGTGCATATTTTCAGTGTGAGCTCTCTCTCTCTGTTCTTTCCATGTTCCCCCCGGTTCCTGCACAGGTGCTCCCCTGGGTTCTCGTACCTCTGGTTGGGTATCATTAGTGTTCCTTAAGTGGTACTTCCCAACAACTCCAAGAAACCCAGATAAGGTGATACTGAACCACGTAATTGGGTTTCACCTTCCTAAAATCTGGCTCTGATAATCAAATCATTGTTCCTCCCTTAACATGAAAAAGGAAACCCAAGTTTCAAAAAACTAGACCGCTGCTGAAAGTGGAGAATAATCAGATTACTACGGAGCCTCGATGTTTGTTGAATCGATGGCAGCTTGATAGACTTTCAAACCAGGGGTCCCGTAAGCATCACAGGGCGATACATAATGAATTAATCTAAAAAGACGCTGGACACAGTCTGTGGTGGAAGGAAAAATAAACAGCGGCGAGGAAAACTCAAGGAAACATTTGTAATGCCTCCAGTCTCTTGACCAATGGTGTACCATGCCGTTTGAAAACCAGAAAACTGAGATCAAACTGCTTTCATTTCGTACAGATCCATCCATGGGAGATGTAATTAGCCAGTCCATGAAAAAGGAGCGCTGGTCTATAGTGCCTCATTACATTTTGAGGAGAACAGTCAAGAAGCCTCTGCACAGAGATGCCTGACCGACACCTCTCCCTCCTCACATCACCACTTTTTTCCTGCCTTCAAAACGAATTAAATACATTTTTAAATCCCATAAAAGGCAAAACGCTCTCTACTTCATAACCAAAAGCCTTTCTAGGAGGAACAAGTGGCAGGCATTTAACCAGCTTCTTAGCATCACATGAAGAGCGGTGCGTACATTATTCATTGAAATGGAGAGAGCGCTTGATACCAAACACAACAGTCTCCAGGCCACCTGTTATCCACTTTGTAGAGGAAAAATAGAGAGATCTAAAAACTTTAACTTTCGTGTGTATTCACAGTCCGTCTACACTCTCAGCGCAGGCTGAGGACCTCTCTTGAATAATTCAGGATCAGACCTGTTGGGGATGTCGAAAATTCAATACATCAGCACTTCAGGAAACTTCAGCAGCCTCGTACTCCACACAAAAAAAAACATAAAAGAGATTTTTACAGACAAAAAACATAAAGCACACAGCAACTTCAAACTATCTCTCAACACCCCCTGCCTACAATGTTACTTAATATTTAATTAGGTTTCAATATTAGTAGCTACAAGGATTTATCCCATCTCGATACAGCACGCCCAAGTGATAAAATGATCTACCTCTGTTTTTATCGAGACATCATCAAATTTGAAAAATGTAGCTGAGGGCTGAGAGGAGAGGAGAGCGAGTAAATCGAAGCTCTAAATAACTTAAATTTGCTGAAAAGACAAACAGCTTCTGTAATACGTTGAAACACATGAGGAGTAAATCAGCGTAAAAGACCGACACCAGCTGCCTGTCTTGTCTCGGAAACGAAAAGGATCATGTTTGAAATGACGCACCGTTTCTGGGAACTTCTCAACCAGACAGATTTATCAGGTCTAGAGTGAAGATTCGAGTTTAAACTGCCCCACTCGAGCTTGTTTGGCTTCACGGGTCGAAGCAGCTGCAGCCCCCCTGCATACCGACAGTCCGCCCACCCGGACTGACCGGTTGCCATCCCCCTCAACCTGCTGCGTCACCACGTCTTGTTTGGCCAAGTTTAGACGCCGTTTTCGTGTAAAAGCAAGAAAGAGGTAAGTGCTGCAACCACGTCACACACACACACAGCCTTGACCGCCATGGTAAATTTCGGCGTCACTAATAGAAAGCTTCAGTTGCTTTAAGGTGGACCAATGACCTGATGGACCATCAGACACATATCTGCTGGTTGTGTCTCTCCCTTCACTCAGCATCACGTATTATTTTAGTTTTCCAGACATGTCATAAATGAACTTTTATCTATTTTACCTATTATTCATCAAAATTGCCTGAATCTGTTTAAAAGTTCTGCAGCTTTTATCAGAGGCCACTCCCCCTGACACACCTCTTTTAGTCAGTTGGGATCAGCTGTCCTCATGTTACTCGTTGTTTTGTGATGGGCTCAAACTGTTTCCGCCCCCCCACCTTCAGTCTCCTGGCAAAAACACTGGTCACAAAACCAACCAAACAACCGACAGAGTGAAGTCTTCTCGCACTGAGCAGGACTAATCAGGACGGTGGGACAATGCGTCTGACTGACCGCTTGAAAACAAGACAACTAAACACTGCGGCTCCTTTTGGCTACAAATGATCATTTATCCTGTTGTACAATCTACTATCAGTTGTGTCTTTTTCAACATCATAACCTCTTAAAAACCCTTTGTGACTGTCTTTTGGACCTTTTGTTTGGTTTAAGTGTCAACCCATCTCTTTGTGGTGAGGTTGATTAGAAATAGAGCTGCGACTAACAATTATTTTCACAGTTGATTAACCTGCTGATCGTTTTCTTGATGAATCGATGAGAGAAAATGGTGAAAATTTCTTGAAGCCCAACCTAGATGACGTCCTCAAATATTTTGTTTTGTCAACAACCCAAAGATATTCAGTTTGCTGTCATGGAGGAGTATATAGATTCATCGATTATCAAAATAGCGGCCGACAACCAAGTGATTCATCGATTATTTGTTGCAGCACCAGTAAGAAGTTTGGCTGCTTACATGCTAAGATGCAAGTTTGTGAAGGGTGGGTTGCAGCTGCAGCCCACTGGTGTTACGATAAATACGTTTTTGTATAATTATTTGGTTCTTCGGCGTGTGGCAACACTGATACTTGGCTTAGTTGGTGGCATGAGGTGGAATAAATATTTAGTTGGATGTTGACGGGTACATTACATCCTTTGTTTACCCATTTTTCTGGATTAAATGACCAATATAATGGTCACTGCTCCTGAATGCATCTCCCTGTACTCAACAATGTGTTGACTTTTTCCTGACCTCCTTCTGGACATTACAGGATCTTAAAACAACTGCCAACCTCGGGTCCTGTGCTGCATCTTAAGAGAGGACTGTAAACAATGTTCCTCTGCTGTCCTTTCCCCTACCCCACTGATAACTCCCCTCTGGTCTGCTTTACACCGCTGTTTTCATCCCCTTTGATTCCCTGGCTCAGATAAAGGCTTTCCCACCATCCCACAGGCCCCCAGGACGCCTCATGAGCTCCCTCCTCTGTGAGCTCCTGTCCCTGGGTAGCTTGTGTATGATGTGCCCCCCTCCCTGTCAGCTCGAATCACCCTCTTCTGCGGCTCACCACGCCGCTCTCACCACTCCCCAGCTGCGTGTTTGCAGCACCAGCGAGTGTGAGTAGATGCTATTGAGACTGACCTTTGCAGCGGCGCCCCGTGCTCTATGATTCTAACCCGTTTGACAGTGAACGTCTCGCGGAATGCTAATGAAGTGGTTTGCATAGTAACATGTGATGTTGGCTCCATCGCAATTATCTTTGGGAGTATCCCTGACGCATTATGATGCATATTGTTTGATTATTAAACTTAATTACTGTCACACACAACACCAGGTTCTCGCCACCGGGTCAGGAATTACTCACGATTGCACGCTCGTATAAAAACGTCTGATGATTGCCGCGATAAAAAAGAAAAAAAGAAAAAACGTCCTGCTTCCTTTATCATTTCCTCTCTTCGAGCTTGAAGAGATTCCTCCATCAGGAGATGTTTTCCATTTTCTTGCTCCTCATTGAGCTCCTTTTAGTTGTATTGGAAGACATCCTTCAGGGAGAGTAGCAGGAGAGGCCCCGGCTAATGCTTACCCCGCATGCAGCCTGAATTATAAGGTGGAATAAGTCCTTCCATTACTCTGATGGTTAGTCAGACTGCCAATTTTGGAGACATCTTTGTGGGGGGAATAAAATAAAAAAAAGGTGCGATTCGGTCTGTGTCATGAAGCGGCACTCTGCCTCACAGGCTGCAAACGTCTCCAGTCGAACATAAACAGATCCGTGAAGAAAAAGACATGTCCTTAATTATGTAGCGGAAGCGTTGCGAAAGTTACAGAGAGACGTCGCTGCATTAACAAAGATCCCAACCTGACATTCGAAATTGTCGCCGTCATGTTTCACAAAAAACCCTTTTGCGCTTGCGAACATTGCCTATTCAGCAGAAGCTTTGCAACGCTCAGATACTTCGTCGCACCAATACTCATCACACGCGGCGAAAAACGCTAATCGCATCATGTGTACCAGTAAGTGTTTGTTAAGTGGATGAGTTGCTCCGCCGCTTGTTTAAATATGTGCGTCACCAATTTGCTGTGCAGTTCGAGGGCTCCTTTAATGTATGTTTCCGCTGGCTTGATGTGTGACTGCAGCTGATTCCAGGCCAGTACACTTACCCGAGGCAGAGTGCCAAGGCATAATGAGACATTTGGTTGTGAAATTCAGAATCTGACAGAATGCATTAAAGCCGAGCAGACTGCAGATGCAAAGGGAGCAGCCAGGCCAAAGTGATGACTTCCCATTTTCCTACCAACTATATCATATTTCCCTCCGCTCGCAGCCAAATAAACGACCAAATTGTGCAGCGGCTGTGCCATTGTTTGGACACAGATTCCTATTGTCTGTCATATTAGATACGTCTGACAAAAGCGATTACTGGCGATGTCGCTTGGGTGTTTTTTGCCCATCACCTGCTGGAAATATTAAGAGCTGAGCTGTGAAAAAAACCCGCTAAAGCATCCATTTCTAGTAAGGTCGTTTTCCCTGACACGGCGGGACCTTCCGTGTCGCTCGCGAGGTCAGGGTGTCCCGCCCTGGACTTTTTACAGCGTGTCCTTGTGATACCAAACAAACACACACGCCATGTGACAACTGTGATCTTAGGGAACAAATAATGTGACAGCTCCTCAGGCTCCCAGGCAGCCTGCTATGCCCCGTGGGGAAGGAAATGAATCTGATTTTTTCATATTTCGGGAATGGGTAAGACTGAGCTCGGCCACGAGGTCACATGTAAAGACGGAGAGATGGGGGCCGGTGTGACTTTTCACATGCTTTCCCTCGCCCAGACTGTAGGCCAGCGCTACGACTATAAATGCATCTGATACTAAACGAAACAAAAGATTAATCAATACACGCACGGGAGGAAAAAGCACTACCTGTTAGAAAAGGGGTTGCAAATGAGTTTGTGTATATTCTATGTGGATAAGCAGATCTCTACACATCTATGAATAAGTAATCAGCCTGTTTGTGTCCTGCGGGATTTACTAACAAGAAAAGCAATCAGACACAAGCATGTGCAGAAGAAAAGGCTCTCGAAATTCCCGACTACTGCGCCGGCCTTCTCTTCTGTAACTTCCAAAACGGTCAACGCGGGACAAGGACACGCTTGAATCGGAGAGCAGATGTTCAAAAAATACTCAGATGCATTAGATATCCGGAGATGCGCAGATCAGACGAGACTCTCTTTGGACAAGAAAATGACCTTTAGCTGAACTCCGGCAGTGTCACAAATAGGCTCATTCTGATTTAGATGCTTTCCTGCCGACATCCCTCCGGCAAACAAAAAACAAAAAAAAACACGGTGGAGAACAATAGGACAGTCAAATGTATCCTAATTCCAGCTGGAGACACTAATCCAGTTCAGAGACAGCAAGGAAATGGGCTTGTGAGAGCAGACCCGGCAAATACATGCAGATGAGAATGATTATCCTGCAGATGAGCGGAAAGATGAAAACTAATTTAATAATAAGACCAGAAAATTCTCCAAGATAACAGGGATCTAGAGACCAATCCGAGACCCATCTGGCCCGGCACTGCGCACACACACCAGAGCCATTTTCCAGGCAGGAGCTGTCCATTTACACCATGGTGCTGAAAGCAGGGGAGCAGCGTTTGTGTGTACACCAAACCCTGTGATGTAAAACAACCATTCTACAACGCTGTTTGAAAAACTAGCTTGTGATTATGCATAATAATTTGATGGGGAAATTAACAGAGTAGTGCATTTTGAGGCATTTATTCGGCAGCTATGGTAACTAGCTGCTTCCAGTTGTGAACCGTATATAGTAGTTTTATTTAAAGCTCATTTTAAGGTACTTGTGCTTGTAGTTTATCTCACTCTCTCAATTTCTTTGTCTTTCAGATCTATTTCACTGCATTTCAGAAGGAAGTGACATATTTTGTGCTCTATACTTTTATTTAACATGCAGAGTTACAAGTTACTTTTTGTGGAACGTATTTAATTTAAATTCACACCACAACATCATTTTGACGGTTGTATGTTACTAGTTACTTCCAGCTGTGGTACTAAGTACATTTCATTGATGCAGCTGCTGTAATAAAGTACATTTTGAGGTACTTGTGCCTGAATTTTACATGACTCTTTTAGTTTAACGCTGTATTGTTCATCTAATTAACTACATTTTATGTTTTATTATTTTTATTTTTTACTATTTACTTTCCTCTGACAGGTATAGTCACCAGTTACTTCCAGTTGTGAACCTTCACAAGTCATTTTTATTCAGGTTCTGCTGTCAAGTAAACTTCAAGGTTTCTGTCATCAGTTACTTTTAGGAAGTCCCTTGACATTGAAACATCTTTTCCAAGAAAGACCTGGCTGGTTACACTTGAAACTGAAATGGATCACAACAGAGCGAATACAAACATCTTCCTCATCAGAAAAACAACCATATAGATCAACTGTGAAAGCAGCTTATTGCAACCAGTGTTTACGTTTCTCGTTAGGCAGCAAAAGTAATAACTACAGCAGCAAAGGAGGAAATCTGGGTGAAGGATAATGAGCGACAAAGTCTGTATAGGAACATACCTACAATAGTAACTGAAGTCACACAAGTAACATCGTTATTTTAACCCAAACAACAATCTCTAATAATAGTAATATTTATTCGAGACGCAGTATATTGTTACTTCCAGTGGTAACCTCTAGTACTCAAGCACTCTTGGCTTGAGTACCACACTCTGCAAGTGGATACTGGACGTCCTCACAGGCAGACCACAGACAATTTGAACTCAAACCTCCTCCGCTCTCAACACTGGGGCCCCACAGGGCTTCGTCCTGAGCCCTCTCCTGTTCACAATGCACACCCACTACAGCGACCCCCTAACACGGAGAGAACTCTGTTGTGAAGTCACAAAAATGTAAAATCAATTAATAGTTAAACACCCACATGGGGTATTTTCCTGCATTATAAGTAGTCTCCCAATGCGTCGTTAATTAATCATCTGAAAAGCCTTTCTGCATAATTGGAACTTTGTAAACACTTGTTAACCCCCGATTAAACACTTAAAACACATTATAATGTCGTCGTAAGCAAATGTAAATATACATTTTTACTCTTGTGGTGTACAAAGACGATGACACTGAACTATGAACCTTTCATTATTCTTATACAAGTGTTTATTAATGCATTTGTCTGTAATGAGGCGATGACAGGCTTGATAACAGGGTCAATTGAGCTTGTTTGACGACTTATACATAGTGTTAACACTTAAATGTCTCCATATTTGATTAAAAACTACATAAATGTTTGTTAATGTATTACATGCTGCTTATAAATACTTAAGAGTTACAGTTTAGTTTGCTTTTAAATAAAAATACAAGCAGAACATCTACTTGTAACTGAGTTTTTTTTCCCTAGCTCTTCTCTGTCCTCTTCCTTCTCACCCTCACAAAGGGCAAACTTGGCCTTCAGTGAGCGAGCTCTGGTGATGACTGTCTCTATGGCCATCAACTGGTTAATGAAATCCTCTAACTTCTTGTAGTCATGGTTGGGAGGGTGCAGTGGTTTGCTGGCTTGGCATGTAGCTTGCTGAATGGTCTTTTTGACTGATGGAATATCTTCTTTTGACTCCTCCTCCTTCAACTTCAGAATACCAGCATGGAGTATGCAGGACAGGAGACTGCAGGTCAAGTCTGCAGGTTTTTGTTCCTGCACACATTTCTACCTCAGGGACTGTGATCCATAACAGAACAGCAGCGTTACTGTAACTCGCTAATGCCTGATTAGTCACTTTGTCGGTGCACCCTCGTATTAACTACGCCACTTGTGTCACTGGGAGGGCTTCATACTTATTTATCTGCCAAAACATGCATTACTTTGATCTATCTGCTTGTACCTTGGCAGAACACCCACTCCACAAAGACACATTTGAGTAATATGTACCTTTTTTTTTCCCGGCGAATGATTGCAATGCAAATTACCGTGTCAAGTCGTACAGCGTCCTCTACACTGAAACTGTACATTTGCACAGGCTCACGCTCCAACCTGGCTGGGATAAAAGAAACGCAGAACGCCTTCCCACACTGTCTGTGTTTTCTCTTTTCATTTGTTTAATACTGTATATAGGGCAGTGAGAATATGTACAACTCTGTGAAAACAACTGCTGTGTCCTAGATTTCTCAGGTCGTTATGGTAAGAGGTTATTGATATGTGTATTATCGTACAGGTGCACAAAACCTGGAGCAGGCTCTGCATGAAATGCTGCATGTGTATTACACATTTAAAACGTTGTGCACGTTGTTAAAGGCGCACCATGTGAGACAAGAGAAAGATCATTCAATGACTGATTTTTTATGGCTTAAAAACAAACCAAACAAACAAACTTGCTTTGTTTTCATGACTGAATAAACAAACTGATCTTAAACGACAACATTCTGTTTGACTTTGTTTATATTTGGCGGACCCTGCCACCTGTCTAGCTTCAAACACCTCATTTTCCTCTGAGAAAAGCTTGTTTATTCAGTTCTGGAAAAAATAAATATTTCTGAGTTTGTATTATTACCTCATTCAGTTTAAAATCCTTCTCCAAAACCACATAGTGCCCCTTTAAGCCGTGCTAATGCTGCTCCGGTCACAGATCTCTTACCTTGCCAACATAGAGCGGTTCATTTCCTGTGTACTCCTCCAATACGAAGAACTGGTTCCATACCCAGCTGCGTTTGTGCCTGTGCAGGGCCTCCCAGGGGTCTGGATCAGAGTGCGGGGACTTCTCCAGATCCCCAGAGCTGGGATTCAGCCCCCAGCAGCCCCTTTCCCGCAAGGGAAACAGGAGCGCCAGGAGAGCCAGGGCTCTGCATATGCCTGAGCAGCACCACCCCATCATCTGGGCCTCCTCCAAAAAAGCACCGAGGCCAGAAGAGCAGCGGAAAAACTAAAAAAAGACAGTAAGGCTGAAATGTCAAAACCCTCAGGGTTTTATCCACACAGTCCTGACCCTGTGTTTTTCACCAGAACGCGAGAGCAGTCAGACCCGGAAAAGAGCGCATGGGTCGGAAAAGAGTCAAGCTCTGCATTTTGCCGTGTTGTTCTTCTTTTTTTCCTGATTGGAGACTAAAAGTGGGGTAATTCCCTCCACTTTGGAGCCGGGGAGTTGACATTAAAGCCGGCTAACAGGGTCAGTGGCGACCGGGCAGGCTTCAACACACAGGCTGTATAATTGGCACCTATCAGAACAAGAGAGAGAGGGAGGGAGGGAGAGAGAGAGAGAGAGAGAAAAAAAAAGAGGAGAGAGACAAAGACATAGGGGAGAGAAGGGAGAAAGTACCGTCAGCAAAATTGCCTGTGTGACCGCAGTCACTTTAGACAGCGAGTAATGTGCTTGCTGATGCAACGATAATGACATTTTTCACCAATCATAAAGAAATTGGTCAAAAACGGAGCAGACAGTAAATACGGTACAGACGACGTCCTTCACATGCACGCCCCCTCACGCCAGAGGAAAACTGTGGAGAGGTCAAAGTGTTAATCAGTGTAAGATGGAGGTGAAAACGACCTGGAGTTTCTCCATGCAGATTTCGCAGCGAGTGAGACAACACTAGCTGCGCGGAATAACAATCAAAAACGCCCATTCGGGCTGCCTCCCAATTATCTGGGCTTCACCTCGCCAAGGTCATTATTTTGTCACTTTTTCTTTGTATAAGATCACGGCGTAATGGTGGCGGGGCTTTTGCCACTCAAACACTAACAAGCCACATGATCTGTGTGGCGAAGCTCTCTATCGCTGGAGATTAAAAATAAATCTGAGCTGTCAGCAGCATGATGGCCCGAGCGCTCCTGACCTCTACTCCTCGCAGTCTGTTTGCCGGCACCAGCACATGCAAGGGGATCTGTCTCCCTGCCGTCGTCATGCCGTGACAGATCCCCCAAGATGCCAGAACATGAAGACTTGTCAAAGCGAGGGGAAAAGCATCAGCTCCTGACAGATAATGTTCTTGGTGTCACAACACATCCTGGCAATGTGGAGTAGTACATAAACTTCATTACATCGCTGCTAGTATCGCTCTAATTTCATCTAATTCCCTCAATAAATACCTCAAAGGAGCAACACTTCCTTGGTCTGAGATGAGCAGCAGCGCTCGCCAGCAAATCTATGCAACACGTTGGGATGATGCTGACTCCCGAAAATGCCAGGAGACTTCAGGAGGTCTTCTGAAAAGCAGACGTTTAGAAAACTGAGAGCTTGACCGCACGTATATTTATTTCCACGCCGACCTCTCTTTCTCTCTCCTCTACGCTGGGTATTGGCAGGGCCCTGGACGAGGAAGGTAATTGCTTTGGCATAAAGTGACCTCTTTCTTCCCACACAGATTCTCCAGTTCTCATTTGACTTCCCCTCCCCCCTCCTCCCCCCCCTCCGAGCAAAATAAAAACAGCACACTACCACACATCCTGTGGAAGTGATTTGTTGTACTTTGCCACGGCAAAGTCATTATCCACCGGTGCTAATGATTAACACCGAAATGAATCATGAAGGCGCGATCGTCACCTCTGCAGACAGCTAAATGTTTGTGAGAACATCTGAGAATCTATTTTAATCTATTTCTCTCCCTCTCTCTGGTCAGGGTGCAGGAGGCGCGCAAACCCCTACGAGGCAAAACTTTATCCAAGAAGCTGCAAAAACTGTGCAAACCCTGATCTCTACGTGCTCCCAACATGAACCAGAAAACCATAACCCCCCCCCCCCCCCCGACACGCTAAGGCTGCAGCGCATGAGCGTTCACAGACACACAAAGTCACTGCCTCTGCATGACAATTTAATGGTAGAGGTGGAAAGTGGAGCAGATCTGGCTGCAGGGCAGCACGAGTGGTGAAGGCAGGTTGCAGCGGTGGTATTGTGGGGGAGAGGAATCGGCGGCGGGGTCAGTTTGAAGCCGAGCGGACCGCGTTAATGCTTCTCATTTTCGCTAAACCCTGAACATTAGAAGAGATGGGAGTCAGATGCAGACTGGAGATAACACTAATGTAGCTGTGGGTGCAGCGGCGTGCTCACCGAGGCAGATATCAGCTTGATATTAAATGAGCTTTAGCTGATTTATTGTCCCGCTCAGATTATTAAAGGGGCACTATGAAGATTTGGAGAAGGAATTCAAGCTCAGGATTTTAATATTAATGATGTGAATGAAGTAATAATACAAGCTCAGAAATATATTTTTTTCACGATAAGGAATAATGAGGAAGGTAAGGTCCACAGAACACTGTTAGAGGCTAGAAAGGTGGCAGGGTCCGCCAGTGAAACTGTGTTGTCCTTTAAGGTCAGTTTGTTTATTCAGTCATGAAAACAAAGAGAGTTTGTTTATTTAGTCAATTAAGATCTTTCTCTTCCCCAAAACTACACACTGCACCTTTAAGCAATTAATGCTGCAAACACAATCTTCTCAATGCAATTTTTTAAAAATGAAAGCGTGTAATAAAAACCGAGAGATGGATGTGACAAGGGAGTGTTTTTCTCGTGACGACTTCCATTCCCTCTTCCTGTCGGCGTCAGGTGATTGACAGTAACGCAGCGCTGATATGAAAACACTCGACTCCGAGCGCGACGATGTGACGACGGAAACAGAGAGTAACTTTGGGTGGAAAAAAAAACAAACGAAGGCGTTCGTGTTTACTTTGATGGATTATCTCAGTCTGTTGGAGCTGTTATTCATACTTTACAGGAGTGAGAACCAGGGCCTGATGTCTGAAACAAATATGAAAAGGAAGGAGGGCGAGCTGAGAAAAAAGGGATTGTTCTTTAACTTCCAGATATCAAACTGCCTATTGTTCTTCATTTAGAGGCAGTTTTTACCCTTCTGCCTTAGAGCGCTGGCAATGTTTTGGTGCCAAACTGCTCTAAATGCTTCAGTTGGTTTCCCCACCCTGCAGAGAAAAATCAAACTGGTGCTTTTTTGTCTCATCATTCCAGAAAAAAACATCAGACATCAGCTCAAAAGATCCTCGTCTGCTGACTCAATAATGGTCAGAGTCCATATTTGACTTCCTGTTAACGAGGCTCATTGTCGGGCAGTGTCACAGCGATGACGCTAAATTAAGTGAAAACGCGAGATAAAGCCGTGAATGTAAAGCCTCCCAGTCATCCCCCGGCTCTCTTTCTCTTACACACTGTGTCCTAATCCCATTTGCCAGTCTCACAACAGGATTACCAGAGCTACAGGGCTCAGTAACCAATCACACGCTTCCTCTGATCCATATTCTCCTCAATCATTGTGTACGTTCGGAGCGTCTCTCGCTCCTCATGGGCCGGAATACAAAGCATAAACTGCTTAAAAAGTTGAGTTAATTAGGGTTTGAGACGGCTTTTTTCTGATCTCGTTTAAGTTTAAAGTACATTTTCTTTCATTTTGAACCGTCTGCTGAAGAAAACCGGCAAAAATAAAAAGAGCATATGAGCAGTTTTTTGTATAAATGATAATAACGTGGCGCTTCATTGATTTTTCCCTCGACCTTCCCTCTTTGTTTGTGTCTTTCGAGGAGTGTGGAGGTGGGGGAGGGAGGGAGCAGGGGGTCAGCTGAAGAGCCACAACAACCCCGGAGCTGCTGGCAGGTCTTCAAGGACACTCGCAGCACAGATCAGAGTCTCACCGAGGCAGGAGCTTGAACCCGAGTCCTCCGGTTTATAAGGTGGTCTCCCCCCCCCACTCGCATGTTTCTGGAAACCTCGAGCGTTTGGATTCGCCTCACGTCACCCAAGAGTAGATTTGAAGCTGTGTGCTGCAAGGGGAAGGCAACGCAACATCTGTGGAGGGCTTTCATGCATGCGTTGCACGTCAGAAACATACAGGAACCTCCAGCAAGTGGATCCTCTGGTCGTTCAGTCGATATTTGGAAACATAAACTCTTTAGACTGAGACTTTAAAGGGGCAATATGAAGTTTTGAAGAAGTATCAAACTCAGAATTGTAATATTTTTTTTAAAAAAAATTCCATAACTGAATAAACAAGCTGTTCTCAGAGGAATATAAGGTCCCCAGAACACTGTTTGAAGCTAGAAAGGTGGCAGGGTCCGCCACATGTAAACAAAGTAAAACAGTGTGAAATTGTGTTGTCCTTTAAGCTCAGTTTGTTTCATCAAACTGAATAAAAATCAATGAAAATCAGTCAATTAACATTTTTCTCTTCTGATTAAAATGTCTTCCCAAAAAGTACATAGTGCACCTTTAATGAAATGTTTTATAAAGGGGCAGTATGTAGTTTTTGGAGAAGAAATACAAACACAGGATTTTAATATTTACAATATTCATGAGGTAGAAATATTTATTTTTTGTCCATAACTGAATAAACAAGCTGTTCTCAGAGGAAAAATAACTTTGCACAACACTGTTAGAAGCTAGAAAGGTGGCAGGGTCCGCCACATATAAACAAAGTGAAACAGTGTGAAACTGTGTAAGCTCAGTTTGTTTATTCAGTTTATTCAGTCATAAAAACAAATAGAGTTTGTTTATTTAGTTTGTTCATGCATGAAAAACATCTATGAACATCTTCCTCAAAACTACATAATGCTCCTTTAAGTTCACTCACAGACACATAAATATAATTCACAAATGCTGCTGATGGCTTGTGCAAAATACTACATCGTACCTCTGGCAAATAAAAAAACGTAGTTCCTCTCACATACGTTGAAAGTAAACTTGCTCTGCAGGACGTATCCATCGTTATCAGTCATTTCATTGCGTATTGATCCACGTGTAATCTGATTTGGTCCTTAAACGAGCACATTCAGTCGTTTTCTGGCACTTATTTCCGCTGCAGTTTGCAGATCTTCTATTTTAATTCCTCAATAGAAGTTCTTGTTTTGTTTTTTGTTTTTTTACCCTGCATGCACCCTGATTTTGCAGCCTGGTAATCTCTGACATGGACTCTTTGCAGCAGGTAGCCCGTCCCCCCTCCCTCCCTCCCCTCTCCACGGCCTTGTCTTCAGGTGTGACCTGCCTGCTCTGACCCTCCTGTTAAGTATCCATCATTGCGCATTAGCCGTCAACACCTGCACCACGCCGGGGGGGGGGGAGAAGAAAAAAAAAAGTTCGCAGGGGCGCACCTGTTCCCGAATCGATCAGAGGGCGATCGTCCAATACAATTTAAAAAAAGAAACATCTCGGATCATTAACACGGATCGATTCAACATCTCAACAACTTCAGGCTTCGGAGATGGAGACGGAGGACGGATGACGGTGCCAGATGAACGCATGATGGGAATCGGGCAGCACAAACACCGAGAGAAGAAAAAATAAAATAACGTGTGAGCGAGCGCCGCAGGAAACCTGTGTCCACTGAATACTAATTACAGACGACGGGGACACAAATGCGCACGGAGAGAAGACACATTAAACTGAGATGCGTGGTGGGGACGTGCGTGTGGAGGAGAGAGAGAGAAATGATTGCAATCTTTGGAGAGAAAAAATGTACTCACCGCGGAGAAGTTCACCGCCGCACAGATGGAGGACCGTGGTGGTAAAAGTTGTCCTCGCAGCTTATGTCGGAATGAAGGGAAAAGTTTGCATGGTGAAATTAGTCCTGATGGCGGAGGAAGAGCTGCCGGAGAGAGATCGGCGCGTAAATGCTCTCACCCTTGGCAGGGATGTGGCAGGTCTGATCCCCCCCCTCTCTCTCCTCTCTTTCTCTCTCCTCTTTCTCCCTCCCTCTCTCTCTCTCTCTCCCTCTCCCCCTTCAGTATCCTGCGCAGTGCTGCCTCCGTGCAGGGAACCCCAGCTGCAGGCTTTTGGGTTTACATATCCATCTCTCTCGTGTTCGTATAGGCAACAGGGGACGCGCAGCGGCAGCGGCAAGGCGAGCGAAGAAGAGAGAAAGAAGATTCGTCAGACCTCCAGGACGAGACAGGAAACGCAAAAAATCCTTGGAGTGGGTAGATAGAGGGAGTCTGTCGAAATAGTTTTTTGACCGGAATAAGTTGGCGAGGAGGGAGCCAGAAAAACGCACGCAGCGTTTTTGGCACAGGGAAGAGAAGAAGCGAATATCCCAAACCTGCCAAGTGTTTGGCAGCAGATGGCATGTGTACTGTTAAATGACTGGCTATGCTGGTGAGGAGAGAATCAATACAGCACAAAAAAATAAAAATGCATGACACCTTCAGCCGGTGAGAGGGATTTTTCAACACCCCTCGTTCACCTTGAGAATTCATTAAATCCTGCAGGTCACAAAAAAACAATTACCTTTTTTTTTTTTTTGCACAAAAAAGTTCTCCTAAGTCACTTCTTAAATACCCACTTTTTTAAGTGGACTTCTGCACGGATATATCCGGCCTCCCTCCCCATTTTCTATTTGTTTTTTTCATCCAATTAGCTCCAAACTGAGCTCCTGTGGTGACACTAGACTGCAGCACCAGTCTGGTTTCTCTACACTGCTGCACCTCTGAAACAGACCAGTACGAGCCTCATTCCTAATTAGTGACAGTAAACACACCGGCACAACGCAGAATATAACGCTTCTCGAGCCGCGTCGGGGTAAATAGCCTGAACTCCTGGTTTTTCATAGTAAATACACCTGTTCTCACATAGGAAAAAAGATTACGTTTCAGTTTAAACACAGCCCTGATCATTAGTCACCCACGCAGTTTTTCTTCTCTCATTTTTTTCCCCCTCCGTGCATTTGCATTTTCGAGACAGGAAACATTAGAAATGTGCAGCCTCCCTTTTGTCTTTTTAAGAAGGGAGCGCTGACCCAAACTAATAGAAAGAGCAGCCTCTGTCTGTCATAACTGGAAGAGCAGTTAGCAAAGCTGAAATCAGACACACGGGACAATGGACAGGTAGAAAAAGAAAAAAACGTACGCTACAGGAGACTGAAGTGGGATGCGAGGGAGAATAACGTTGTTTGAGGAGAAGGGACAAAAAGGGAAGTGGAGACAAAAAGGGAAGGAGAGCGTGAGCAGGACTGAATAAGAAGTCGACTTAAAAAGGGAGTACAGAGGGAGAGTGGGCGTGTGATAATAAAGGGAGAGGTGAAAGGGAGGAGGACGAGGAGGAGGTGGAGGAGGGGGTGAGGCTGCAGTTCAGTGGTGAGAGTTATTTAATTGGAGAGTGACATTGGGAGCCTGGCTCGTCAGCTCTTCCCCATCAATCACACGCGGTCAGGAGATGCCTGAGGTGATGTGGCCCCGCTCCTCGCTCCCCGCTCCCCCCCGGATCCCCGCGGCCGGTCCTCGCCATTTAACCGCCGTGCCTCCATTACATCTCCTCCTCCACCCTCCAACCCGACCCCTCCTCCCCCTCCTCCCCCCTCGCCAGGATGCTCTGACCTCCGCTCACCTGGACCTACTGTTATCAGGTCCCAGGTGACACGCCTGCTTGATGGGTCTTTTTGTTCACAGACTAACAAGGAAAACAGTCGGGGGGAGAAACTGTAGCAGCTTATGGAACATTAATAAAATATGACCTCCAAGGACAATGAGGATTGATTTTTGTGCTGCATCTCGGTAGCAGCATTTAGCATTTACACAAGTAGTTATTGCTCTAAAAGTCAGATAGCCCCTTTATCAACGCCACCTGTAATGTTCCTGTGAGAGTTCATTTGAATTAGGATGTTGTTTAACATTATTAACTGAACAAACATTGATATTGTTAGCCATCGTACAGTTAAACATTCAGTGTAAAGGTGGTGCTAATACATTTTCTCCATTATCTTTAAACAGCTATTACAACTGTCCACCATTTAGCTGGCTTAACGTTAGCCTACGTTATGCTAATTTAAACTAGGCCTTCTCAGAGCCTCCACTAAATGTAGCTAACTATTCAGATGTTTAAGGCCTCCATCCATTGCTTTAGTTATTTCATTATTTAGCTGACTGTTCTGTTAGCTATACTGAAATAGCTAGGCGAGTCTGGTGTGAGCCAGATAGCTACAGTATTAGGCTACTTTAAGTCACTTTCTCCATTACTTTTAGCTAGCAAATTAATCCATTTATCTATTTCTTTTAGCTACCTTAACTGTTTATATATATGTTTCGTTAACAATGTCATGATTTATATAATTTTAGTTAGCTAACTGTAATATTTATCCATTACTATGAACTATTTTAGCTGTTTATCCATTGATTACCTTAAGCCTAGCCTATTATTTGCCATATGTCCATTATGTTGTTTTTCCCTTTGGCGACTTCAAGCTAACATCTTATAAATCCAAATTTTCACATCTTTGAAATTACTTTTAGAAAACTGCTTAAATTGTTTATTTTCATTGCTTTTAAGAACTGTTTTTCCAACATTTTAGACAACTATTTAAACTTTTTTCAGCACTATTAGCTAACTATATCTATTGTTTTTCAGTAGTTTTATCAAACGACTGCAGTTCAATACTTTTAACTAACTATTCCAACTGGTTCTGAGTACCTTTAGCTAACAACTGCTTTTCTACACTTTCAGCTAACTATTTCAACTCTTTTTCAGTACTTTTAGAGAACTATATCTATTGGTTTTCAGTACTTTTAACAAACGACTGCTGTTCAACACTTTCAGTTTTATGACACATTATGAGCCAACATTTAGCTATCAGTTTCAACACTGTTTTTGTTCCTTTTAGCTAATAGTTTCAACCATTTATCACTTATCTTTAGCTAACGTGTTACACCATAGTGTCGCTTTTGACGCTGTCCCCACAATGAATTCATTAAATGTGGACTTTTGTTCGCCGTGTAAACAAACAATGTAAGCCGCCTATCAGGAGACATCAGATAGTCCATCTTGCTACCTGTACTTTTAAAACAGAAAAACACATTTTATATCTTGGTGTTTAAATGACAAACAGGATGGCCGACAGTAATTAGGTTGTTTTTCGTAATGTTATTTATTCTCACCAGCAGCATCACTTTTCCCAGCTCCCACTTTAATCCAATTATTGTAGTAATACGAGATGGCCCGACAACAACGGCTCGCCATGATGTGCTCATGGCCACATTCCCTTAGAAAACAATGCAATTAACCGATTTTGCGTACTTGCTTTGCTTTTTTCTCCTCTACAATCTCTCCACACAACCTCTATTGAAATTGCAGATGTATAATACGTGGATAATTATGGATCAATACTCATAACAGGCAAATAAGTTGATGAGTCATGTTAATTGCTGGTCAATCTCAGACCGCCTAAAAGACGGCTGACATTATAATTCCAGTAACTGCCTTTCACTGTCATTGGAAACAGATGATTGTATCATTGACTGGCCAATTTCAGCTCTAAACAAGGTATTGATTTCCCCAGTGGACATTTAAAGAAAACATGCTGCTGTGCTCACAGCTAAAAAAAGCTGTCATAACATATGTTCTCCGTGTAGAGCGGCACTACAGCACTACACAGCCAAGCACAGCAGATAAGAGCTGGAGAATGGCGATGAGAAGCCGCACATGATGTGGTCGAACCCGCGCCGATATATGATAATGTCCTAACAACAGCAGTTTAATTAATTTTGATTCAAGTTTTTTAAGTTTATGAAAATAGAATTCACTCCGCCGCGTCGGCCTTCGAATGCCGTGGTGCCGGCGGGGCGATGATTCAAAGCGAGTGACCTTTTTCACACCATGATCTTGACAATGGGATCCTGATTTATCATCAAACTGGTTCCCATTTAGCAGTTGTTTCTAATTTATCTCTGACTCCCCTTCTGCTCTATAATTGCACCAAGACATTTGCGCACATGTCTGAATCCCCCCCTTTAATTGTTTTTTATTCTTTTTTAATTCTTCTCGCTGATTGATTTTCTTTTTTCTGTCGGGCTAAGACACATCGGGGCGGCGTTTTCTCTCAGCGAGGGGTCAGCCAGTGTGCGTTTTTTTTTTTTTCTTTTCTGCATAGCACACAGTATGTGAACATGCATTTCGCTCCATGCTGTTTTCGCGAGGCTCCAGAGAGCCGGGGATCAGAGCGAGCAGAGGGGGCCTTGATGTTCAAGGGGACAAGGCCGGGGAAGATGACGTCCCCCTGACTCCGGCGCCATGACCGAAATACAAAAGCCGGACTTATTTGCATATGCTGCATCAAAACATTCCTGCTCCTCCCTCTCTCTGAGAGAAGCAGGGATTTGGACTAATCATCCGGCAAAGTATTGAGCGATTACATTTTCATCAGATGCAATGTAAGAGGGTCGAAAGATCAAGTGAACTAATGGATGACCTAATCATGGGGGATTGGCTGTATCGATTCAGATGGTCATATCCTCATTGTCTGTCAGGCCACTGGAGCTGCAGGCGGATACGATCCCTCACTGGCTGAAACCACCATATTCAAGAAACCCTCATTCAGATTACACTAATTTAGCCCATACCTCTCCTGGTCCCCCGAGGGTTAAATAGATTACGGGGGAGGAATGGAAATCTTGCTGAGTTGCAGCTTAGAAACTTGTCTTGCAGAAGGGTTAGACTTCGAATAATTTAATGTAACAGGTTTTTATCAACCCGACTTCCCTTTTCAGGTATTTTATTTCATTCTCGTATTTCCTCACGAGGAGATTCTGCAGCGCACGGCCCCTCTGCATACACCCCCCCATATATAAATTGTCTTAATCCTCATTGATATACAGCGTGTTGCAAATGTTGTCATGCTTGCAGATGCAATTTTGCACACAAGCAAAATTATGACTTGGTGGTTGGTGACACTGGCTGCCAACGCTGCAGAGACAGTCATTCTTCAAGGACAATCTTCTGCATCTGTGTGAATAATCAATGTTACTGAAAGTTTATCATGAACCGGTGGCATCTTTCATATAGAGTCAGGCGATACCACTTCAGCAGAGCACATCTAGTACTAAAGTGACATTCATTCTTCCTCGAGGAGCTCGAGATAGAGAGCCTCCCTTTAAAAGAGAGGGGAAAAAAGAAATCTAGGTAAATAGTTGCGATAGATAACAATCGAGTACAGAGGTCATCCGCAGCAATTTCCCTCCAGACGCGTCACAGCAGGTTCTGAAAGAGAAACGTCTCACTGCAGACAGACATGTTCATTCACCTCAGTTTGTGTCGACTGAGACGGCGTCCTGATCCGAATCCTAATGACACGCCGACTTGCTAGCATTCAGCGGTCTGTGTCACAGAGCGGCAGAGCCGAGGCAGCTCGGGCTGTGCTCTCAATTCACACTCAGATCTTGCACCTACAAAATCTCTGCAAAAGCAAAACAAGTCTGTCAGACGAGATCCTCCTTGTCAACACAACCACTGTAATACAAAGTGTTGTACACTGTATGGAGGTATGGCTTGTGCAGCTTCAGGTCAAAGCTTCAAAATGCATCTGATTCATGGCTGTCCTGCTTTTGACACTGATGATAGAATAATAAGAAATGTTTCATGTTATGTTTTAATTGTTTTTTACAGTATCCTGAACAATAAACGACTACATGTGAGGTGAAAAGGGTTCGATTAGCTACACAGAAAATGGTCATCCAGCCTCCCTCAAGCTCTACGGAGCTTTTCAGCCCTTTTTTATCTTGTTGTTTTGAACAGCTCATGCATTTTCATCAACCTCATTTCCATCAGCAGCCAGAACCTGTTTGTTTTCAACAAAATAACTCTGTACCCGCCCACACGATACCTGCCCAGCACACAACAGAAATCTGAAAAAGTCTGCAACTTTACAAGCGAGTAAAGAAAGTCAACTAGCAGCTACACAGTCAAATATTTCCCTCAGGAGGTGGAGGAGACCAAAACAGAGCTACAAGGCGAGTCCCCATTGAATAAACATTAGTCACGTGGTTAGAAATACTCCATATTAATGCCACAATTGTTGTATGTTCTTTCCTGTTGTTGTTGTTGAGCTTCGTCCTTATATGCACAAAAAAAAGACGAGCATAAAGTTTTATTCACATCATATTTAGTCACTTTCATCTCAGCGCATGTTTCCCTGGATGTTCTAGTAACTATAGCTAGCGCCGGTACTTTCTCACACAGCATTGGGGATAACGCAAGTATATAACGTAACAAAATATAGAACAGAAGTTAGTTAGGAACATTTTACATATTATATTCTCACTGTAGTGTTGCAAATACCAGAATAAAACACTGGTTCAACATAGCTGGCTTTGTAGACAGTTTAAACTGATACGTCACCCAAAATCTATAACTTCAGTTTGCATCAAAGACTCACTCCTTGTAGTGTATAAGCTCGATCTTAATGGGGGGCGACAGCACACATGGATTCATGGCTCTACGGATATTTCCCTGAGTTTAAGGGAAGTTTGTCCATCTCCTGCCGTGTTTGTGTCATCCAAAACAAGTATTTTAAACCACACCATGATGTTTTCCTAACCTTAACCACGTGGGTTTTGTTCCTAAACCTAACCAGAGCTTAAGCGTAGAGAGAAATAGAAAGTTTGACCTAAAGAAACGTAAAGTTGCAACTTATCTGTGGTTCTGCAGAAACACACTTTGCCAACATCTGAAAGCAGGTTTGCTTGAGAAGATGGTGCAAAGTGTATCAATGCATACAGTATTTAGGTTGACAGCTGTTAGGAATATGGAGTATGTTGTATACAAGATGAAGAACAGAGAAGTTGATTTTGCTGCAGGGGTAGTTTGATAAGTTTCCTCGGATGCTTTAATACTTAATTCCTTGATTGTTTCTGTCGTAAATCCACCGTCGAGGGAACGAGCCGCAACTTCCACAAACTTTGAAATGCCACCTTTCATGTCCGCAGGGGGCGAGTGTTTGATACACAAGAAGAAAAAAAAAAGAAGAGTTTGTGAGGAATATCACAACAAAAAGTTGCCGCCTGTGCCATGTGGGATCCCCTTTCAAAAAAAAACGTGCCTCCATATTAGGGCACACAATCATTTTTAAGGAAACTGCTTGTGGTTTTTTGTATCAGATTGCATCTGTATTCATTTCTAGCTTGCACATTTCTAGTTTATTTGTTGTACCTCCAGAGCCGGGCTTTTCAATTAGGATTTCCCTGAAAGGTGGCAAATGTTCAAAGCTTTTGACAGCAAGCCTTGACTGCACATCACCCAGATGCTTTTCATTCCATTCTGAAAGAGGGAAAAAATAATGTCACCTTGTGTTATATACAATGAGACGGAAAAGAAAGAGCCAAACAGAAAAAGCGAGCACAAATAAGAGCAAGAAAATGAGGACTGGATGAGACAGAGACACAGATGAGGAGCAGGAAGGGGACAGTAAGCGAAAGTAAAAGAGGCAGAGGCATTGGCTTTTGTCATGACAGTCTCCTCTCCCATGGCGGGGACGATGTGTGTTCACATGCTCCAGTAGTCAGGCTGAAAAACCCAGGCCTGTTGCATTCAATCCAGCAGAGCAATAGCACTCATGGTTGCCTGGTTGGCAAAGAGCTTGTTATCCCCCCTCCATCCCTTCATCTGCTTGCTCCTCTTCTGTCCACATCCCTTTTTCCCACACCACAAGCATCTGCATTCTGTTTGCTTCAGCAAGCCCTCTCCGTGTTTCCTGGCCACCATGTAACAAGCAAACAAGCAAGCGCCTTTTTCTTTTTGCAAGACACAGGTGAACACGAACAGCACAGCCAACAGCCCAGGTGGTGTCTTCTTTTTTTGTTTTGCGTCAGGCGAAGCGTCCTGATCCCGAAAATCAAATGCGGTCCCGTCAAGCCGAGGCTTGGTGCTCCCCGCGGCGCCTGGCGCCGTCCTGCTGGTGACAGAAGTGAGTCCCCCCCCCAGTCTTGAGAAAAGGGAAATGAACAGTGGTAATCTAATGGACTCGATCAACCAACAAGTGTCAAATGGGAAAACACAGGCACGCATGAGGAGCCGGGTTGACTGAATACACCGAGTAATGAATACCGGTGGAAAGACTCAGGTCTTCTTCTTCTTCTTATCGGGCATAATTCAAATGTTTCTCATTAACTGCAGGAGTTTCTATTCTACCCATTAAATTTTCTTTCCCGTCTTTATGTGAATGGGATTGTATGAGCCAAGAACACTTGCTGAGTCAGTGGGTGGAGGGTGAGCAGAACGAAATACATTACCAATCTTGTGTTTTTTTTTTTGTCGGAGACAGAAAGTGAATATAAAGTAAGGCATTGTTCTAAGCACAAAGTAACAAAAAGAAGAAGAAAAAAACACTTTACAGTGGGAGAAGATGGGAAATGAGAAAACAGGGACAAATATTGGCTGTCAACAATGTAATACCTCAATTTGTTCACAAGATGCTGCTTCTTAGTGCGGCCTTATAATGGAATAAACTTTCAGGAGTTACAGCATAATTATAAAAGTACCTGGTGTTGCTTGACAGCGCGAGTCCTCCGACGTGTGTTATGTGGAGAACGGGCTCTTGAGAGATTAAAATTGCCACCAAAAAACAAAAGAAAGGTATCTCCGTCATGGAAGTCACCCACAGTCTGTAAGGAAATCACATGTTTATTTGAGAATATAATGAATAATTTCTCTTTTTTTGTTGTTTGTGTGTCTGCAACCGTGCAGCTCTTATGGCTTTAGGGAGGCAGGTTGAAAAACAAGAAGCAAAGCTTAAAAATAAAAAAAGCTGAAGTCCCAAAATACAAAATACAATCAACGGAAAAGCAGGCAACATAAAGCTGGCAAGAAAAAGGCAACGAGGAGAAGCCAAGGAAACTAAAGAGTAATACGAAAGCAGAGGACGAACCGTAAAGCCGTGGGGAACAAATCAGGAAAGCAGGGAACACACAAGGGCAGAGGGAACTGACACAGGAACACAGGAGACTGAACAGAGGACAAAGAAAGAGACAAACAAGACAAAGAGTAAGTTTAAAAACACAGGAACGATAAAGTGATGGTACACAGGTGAGCAGGAAACAGGCGGGAAAACAGACAAAGACAGGAAGTGGAAAGTAAAACATAGAAACTTTAGGATATAACAAAATAAAACAGGAAATAACTTGACTAAAAACCCAAAACTATGACAGCAGCAGGCTATGTTAGCCATAAATAACGGGAACATTAGGCTATTAGCATACTAGGCTACAATTTACTCGCTTGCTACGATAGGCTACTAAGCCAGTTACTTCCAAGGCCGAGGAGTATTTTATAGGCTAGCCTCCTACTTTATTAGGTGGGGTTCGATGCTACGTTAAGAAAAGCCTTCTTGTTCACGAGGACATACACTGTATAGCATTTCCCCACTGTTTAGAAACTGCTGAGTGCTAACATGTAGGGTAACATTAGCAACTAATAAGTTTTACATTAGCACAACACATTGGTATGTCCTTATCCTCAGAGACTTTGCTCTTGTAATGTTTAAAAGTGGAACACACTGTCTGACAAACAAAGAAATTAAAAGTATGTAGCCCAAGCTAAGAAGCCAGACTGTGTTGTTGTATTAATAACCAGGCTAGCTATTTAGCATGCTAACTTCAGTAGATATCTCTTCAACACATTACAGAGACGTCTTTGACATAACGTCACCACTGTTGCAAATTTTTAACCAAACCACGAAGCTAACATTAGCAATAAGCTAGCTCGCAGCTGATAAAATCTTCTGGGAAAAGCTGTCATATCAACAAAATCAAAAGGTCCCCAAACTAGAAATGAGAAACCTGCTTTCTTCTACCTCTGTCTTTAAAGCTAGGACCCATTTCTTCAAACAAGTTCGAGAGGTAAATCTGCCACAGTCGTCACTGTAAACTGCATGTGCCACGCGGGAACGGAAAGCTTGTCAAGGCCTAGCAATAGCAAAGGGAGGACAGGGGTTAGCGAGCGAGATTTATTTAGCCTCAAATACATCTGAACACTCAAGTGCTGAGAGATATCAAGAGCTATGTTTGTCTTGTTTGAAAATGACAACAATTGTACACATCTAAATTTATGAGATTCTGTGCACATAGAGACCTAAAAAACAAGAAATAAACACAGAGGAGGAGGCTGAAAGACGGTGATTAAATCCCATTGCTTGAAAAATGGGTGCAATCACTTTATGAGATAAAGATTATGCAATGAGCTCTGTTGATTATCAAGAAAGAGAAGAAAAGAAATAAAGAAAGTCCCCACACAACAATACTTTCACTTAATTCTTCCTCTGTTTCCAACTTTTTAACACTTTGATTTCTCATGTGAGGAAACGTCGGGAAATGAGAAAAAGTTCTCCGGTGGTGCAGCAGCAAGGCTCGGGGTCTGGAGTGGCACGAGTTGATTGATCTGATGGTGTGAGTGTCTGAAAGCCCTGGAAGCCTTTTTCAAGAAAAGGGCCCCAATGGGGCTTTCCAGGGTTCAAGAGCGTGCCGGGGGCCACGCAGGCTTCAGCTGACAGGGCCCCCCCTCAGGTCCCAGCAGCTGCCAGGATGAAGAGTGGACACACGGTGACAGGAGCTGATGTGGCCGTCCACGTCCGTCACAGCTTTCATTTCCGACGCCATGCCGCCGATTCCCTGGCCGGGTGACATTAGTGACACTCTCTTTTAATCTTTTGCAAAGAGCTTGACCTGTGGAGCACGTCTCCCGGGGATGAGAACAAACTCTTGGCTACTGGAGCCTCAGATGGAAACCATCACTTTCTCCCCGGCTGTTTGAAGGAAAAAAACCCAGTCACGGCGACACTTTCTGGATCTGGGAGTTGTTTTGCTTTCATAAAGAGAGAGTCCCAGGAGGGGAGATATAAAAGCCGGGCTAGGAAAAGAGCAAAAGTGAGCAAATTGAAAAAGAAGGGAGGGTTATCAGTGATGACTTATTAACAGACAAGAAATTGTTGGAAACCATTACTCTGCAGGGAGGCGCTGGCATATAATTTTCTCGTGGATATTTGAAATCTGAGAGTGACTTCAATTTGAGCTTTGAGACACTCGGCTCTGAGGAATGGTCGGCTTCCACCGCGTGTTGTCAAAGCCGTTTGACATATTGTTTCAGGAGCAGGAACGGGGAGGGTGTGCCGGTGTAGACACAAGCCTGCGTTTTGGCGAGCGAAAATTAAAGGTCATTTTGAGAAAAGTGAAAATTAATGTGAGCTATCAATTTCAGCCTTTAAAAAATGTGACACATTTCAGCCTGACACATTTTAATTAGGCCATCAATAGTATGGCAACAGTGGCTAATGGTGCAGAAGACACAACCAGGATAAGTTGCCTTCACTTTAACTGTTGTGGACACATTTAAATGGGATTTAAAGCGCCGTGTTGACACAAAACATCATTTTTTGAGACTTGATTTATACTGACAGTACGGGCTGATTCTGTTTGTACTAGTGGTGAAATGTTCCTGTGGATGTGAGTGTGTTTTTTTTTTTAATGTAACCTGTAACACCACAAACTAACGTTAGCTAGATGCTTCTCGGTCTTGTGGTTCTGGTCTTGTAAAGGTTAAACAAAAATGACACCAGCCTCTTTAAAAGGTCCCATATTATACTGTTTTTCATCAATTTCACACAGCTGTCAGAGGTCCAACAACACTGTATTTGAAATGTATTGCCCCAAACCCATCCTGGTTCTGAGTATCACCTGTCTGAAAGTCGCTCAGGTGAGCTCAGGTGAGAGCAGGCTGTTTCTGTGCCTGCACCTTTAATGCTAATGAGCTCCCTCCTGCTACACGCGCCTCTCAGGGAGAGGATGCCGCTCACGCTAGCGTTAGCATGCGCTAATGTTTACGGTGGATGTATCGCTATGGCTCGCCGAGATGCTGTCGTTCAACCACACCAGTTTGACCCAGAAGGAGAGGCTCAGGAAAATACAGACTCTGCGGCTGCAGCAGGACTCCCCAACACAACCGCCCGGCTCCCATCCCCCACTGACCTGCAACAGGTAACATCTAAAAACAGCTAGCGAAAGCTGTGTTTGTCTCCAACACAGTCTCCAAACTCTTGGACACTGTTCGCATAGCCTCTGTCTCCAGTCTGCACATGTTTCCAGACTTTTCACTGTGACAACCAAGCTCCCTCGTAATATTATTAACATTAAACTGGCTTCAAACGCCGTTGCGTAGCGGAGCTAACTAGTTAGCCGAGGTCAAGCTGACGTCACCACACTCGTAGGCAACTGTAAATGCTACCAACACGTGGCGACACTCACCTGTGGCTCAGGTGCAGCTGCTGGAGACACTGTGGGTGGGAATATTCAAATGATCGGTCAATGACGTCGGTGTCCGATGCCAATTTTGACTCGCTCATCTGGAAACTGCAGGCAAGACCCCGTCAGAAATCTGTATCTCACTCAAAAAAGCACGGATGGTCTTTTTTTCAAAGTTTTTATGCGTGTGGCAGCACCATAGACCCAAAAACAACACCCCAAATCCCAGAAAAAGTGAGTTTTTTTCATAATATGGGACCTTTAACTCTTGAGCATGAGTCCATCCATCCATCCAATTGTCTTACCCTTCTCCTGGGTCAGGTCGTGGTGGCAGCAGACCTGGTGGGGTTTCCATTCCTTCTCCCAAGCAACGCTTTGCAGCTCCTCCTGGGGGATCCTGAGGCACATCCAGGCCACAAGAGACATATAATCCTTCTGGAAAGTTCGGTCACTACCCACAGCTCATGACTATAGGTGAGGGCTGGAACGTAGGTGGACAGGTAAACCGAGAGCTTCGCCTTCCAGCTCAGCTCCCTTTTCACCACGTCGGTCCGGCGTAAAGCCTGCAGTCCTGCCGACGCCACACCAAACTGGCCGTCCATCTCCATCTCCGATTTCCACGTATTGCCACTAAATACCCCACTTGTGTGCCACCTACAGCAGAGTAATATCAATCAATACTTCAATTGTCATCTCCAGTCTTTGGATTTTCCTTTTTTACACGTCATTGTTAGAGAAAATTGTGCCGTCTACGTGGATCCCGGATACTGTACGTGATTTAATTAAGGTTTTTTTTTTTTTTTTTCTCTAGAAAACCAAAACAATCTTCCACTTGCAGATTTCGGTTTTCCAAAAGGAGGAGCCTTCTTCATTAGCGACACACTCTTTAAACTCTTCCTGCTTTTGTCCCCCTCCTCCTCCTCCTCCTCCTCGTCCTCCTCTTCTGCCCAGAGAATAAATAAGATAAGGGAGAGCAATGAACGCATCCATCATTCAAAGTGGAAAAGGGTAATTTAGCTTGGCCCTCCTGACAGCTTTACAACTTTGCACGCTATTCTATTTTAATTGGCAATCATGAATTAACTGAATGAAAGCCCTGTTCACTGCCAATGTCTTTCTCATTGCAGCTTTTAATTGGGTTGACTTGATGAGTTCCTGAGATAAAACCAGACAATATATTCTCGTGATTGGCAACTCGTTTGTTGCCATATAATTAGGCTGCAGACAAATCAAAGCACGCGACTGTTTCCCTCCTCGGCCGGGCCCCGTCCTTTTTCACGAGGAGCCCGACCCGCGATACAGTAAGTGTTACGTTACGGCGTGACGGGTGATCGGACAGGTGTGTTGTTTTCCGTCTGTTCGTTTCGAGCCTCAAGAAAGAGGTCAAGTGCCTCCAACGTAACTGTTTCCTCACCTGAGTATCCCAAGGTGGTTGTAGTTTTTTACAGAAAATGAAAAGCGGGATAATCAAGTGCTGCAAAAATCTGATTTGAATAATATGTAAGTCCGCTCCAATAGAGCATTGAGCAAGTTTCCTTTTTTTTTTCTTGCTGCTGGTTTTTAATGATTAAAACAATCCCCGAGGCTGCTCAGACTCACCCTACACTTTTACATATAAGGTCAAATGTTCAAAGCTTTTCCTCCATTCTCCCTCCATTTTAAAAATAGGAGGGAAAAAAAAAAGGAATTAAACTTTAATGGGCTGATGAATAAATATTTTGTGTCTCCAGGACTCAGCACTTTCTCCCCATTCCTGCAGCTGGCTTAATTAACTCTTCCTCAAGCCTTTTGTAAATTAACACATCTCTTTCAGTGTCCTTCGACATTGTTTTTCTTTTTCTTCTTCTCCTCCTTTTCCCTTTTTTTTTTTTTTTTTCTGGTCGAAACTTGTTAGACAGCCCTTTTTGTGCAGCGATACGCCACACGGAGGAAACGCATAATTATTCGACCTCAGAGTCACTATTTTAACTTACAGTGCAGATTTTTTTTTTTCCTTCGGCTGCGAGTCAGACTGTTTGCTCGAGGCGAAAAGCGCACTTGGGATGTTTTTGTACTCGCCAAATAGTATGCGAAACACAGAACGTAAGACTTTTCCAATTTCTGATGTTCGTCGTACTGCAGGACAGGAACTTGGACGGTTCAACTGTCTCGAGCTCAGTTGGATACTGACTTCTTCTACCCTATGAGTGTTTCTCCGTGTATATTTCCGGCTTCTTGTACAGAGTCACAGATATCTTCCCAAAAATGAGTGCAACGTATCTATTATTGAATATTCCCTCTACTTCCCCCACAGACAGACGGTTAGGTGAGAGGCCGGACTTGTAAGTGCTTTCATGCTCGGGACTGAACTGCCAAAGCAGAGATGAAAAGTGTGTTTTTTTAAGACGGTCTAATTTCAAGTGCATCTGACCATTTCCCAAAAAACCTCAGCTCCCGTCGCTTCACCCGTCAAGCTTTTCACTCTCGCATGCAACCCGATCGCCAGAATAAATGTCGGCAATATGATATCATATGATACGACGCAACTTTGATGCTTCTTTAGGTTGAATTTTAATTTTTATGTGGCCTAGGCACAAAAAACACTTGGTGAAGGGTTAGGAAAACATCATGTTTTGGCTTAAAATACTTGTTTTTTGTCCAGGATTCGAATTACTAGGAGTTGGACCCCCTCAAAAGAGGTGAAAACTGTCACGCTGGAGCAGAGAAGGTGGACTTAAGTGCATGTGAGGGAGGCAGGGAGTGCAATGGATGAGGTTTTAATCCGGATAACGGCAAAACAAAGAACAGACAAACACGAAGGAATATCAGGATAACGGAAACAATACAAACTGTTGTGGTCATTTCAGATACACGGAGGACTGAACACGGGAGAGAGTCGTCTTGCAAGTGGACGCCTCAACCGTCAACGTGAAATGCTCTGGCTGGAGGTGTGAAAAGCCTTCTCGTGGTTTGCTTTTATACATGCACACAACCTAAACTTACAGCCACACACACAACTGTAGTTCATACGTCATTCCTCTTGACACAATTACCGTCTAGAATAAGGCAAAAGGGGTTAGAAACATACCCACAAAGCATTCAAGCCTGATAAGTGATGTAAGGAATGTCAGTCACTCACAGTCGCTGCAGGATTTTCCCGCTAAACAAACTAAATAAACGAGGTGCAGATGGAGAAACACAGGTGAGGGAGCTGAACGGAAAAACACTAGAAGAAGAAAAAGGTGATGATAGGTAACACAGGAGAGAGGGGTGAGCTAGTGAGGGAGATGAAGTGCAGGTGTGAAGGGAAGGCAGACTGGGGAAAGAGCTCAGGTAACATGACTGGGTTACTCGGACCAATATAGAACAGGTGTGGAGGGAGAAATCAGGCTGGTGAAGAAGACAGTGCATGCCTGCACGAATCTTGTAATACGATTTCAGACACCCCTAAACTGGATCATACCATTCCTGTTTACCTCCCATCATCAGCTTTCCACATATCCTCATATCTCAACTAGCTGCTTCCAGTACGCTAATATAAGCTGCTAGTGTAGGCTAGTTAGTTAAGAAACACTTCTTACACTTGGAAGTAAAGTTTGTTTCACAGCTTATGTAGTTAGTTAGCTTCAGATGCTAACGCCTGCAGCTTCCAGACAATTTAATCCAATCCTTACGCTAATGTTGTTGTTGTCTTGGAAAGGGAAAAAAAAAATCAGCCTCTTTAATTGTCAATTATAACCACAATTGGCTCATTTCTACCTACCTTTAGCGATTGGTAAACAAAAAAAGAGTTAAAAAATGATTTTTATAAATCTTCACCGCCTGGGTTTGACTTTTTCTTTGAAAATGCAGTTTCTGATTTTTTTCCCTGGCTGAATCTGTCCATATTTGGCATGCCCTCACATTCATTTTGGGGACTTTATCCTGAATTACTCCCGCTGTCAGTCAGAGCACAGCTCCTTTTCCTGCATTATATTGTTTGTTTGTTTTTTTTTTGCCTTGGCCTGCGCTCCCCTCTCAGATTCTGCCCCGTCATTTCTGCCGGCAAGTGATAAATGTGACGTTACTCCATCAGAGGATCATTAAATGTCAGGTCCTGCCGTGACAGCGGAACGCCATGGCAGAAAGTCAATGGCGTGGGGGAGGGGGCTGTGAAAGTGGAGGAATCGCCTGGTGGAAAAGCCTGCTGGGAAGGATCAATGGCTCATCTAACACCCGCATGCCCACTCCTGAACCAGGCAAGACCACTCACACCATCCACACACTCCCTGCCTGGCAATGAGGTAGTCCAGCTGCTCGAAATGAGTGTGCACAGTCAGATGCAACCACTTGTGGTGATTTGTTGATGTATTACTGGGAAAGGGTGGTGACAAAATGAGGAAAGTTGTCTCTCCCATGCTTACGCTCTGTGTTCTCAGATTGTAATTAGCTCTCTGGAAATGTCTTTCGTGGGATTTAGCAGCAGATTAAAGCGGAAAAACAGAAACAGCCAAGAGGGAGTGGCTCAACCAAAGAAAACATATCAGGCGTTATATCTTTCTCTCATCCGGCTACTACCCTTTCACATAAACCAATGCTGTGTGACGTTTAGCACCATCATATTGGCTTCGGTTATTGGATTTTAAAGTTTTCAAACACCTCTGGCTACCATATGGAGCCGCCACCACGCAGAGTTGGCTGGTGTAGGTGTGGAGGAAATCTGACGGAAACACTTTCTTTAAAGCTCTATTTATAACTACTTAGTAACAAAGTACAAGAGTGCCAGTCATGCTGTCGCCATGTGAGCTGCCACGCTGTATTTCTCTCACTTGGCATCCTTTATTTAGTTGAACATGCAGTGAGGTGTAAGGATAGTTGTAAGGTGCGTCTTTTAGTGAAGCAGAAAATACAGAATACACTTCTCATCCCTTTTCTTTACATCAGCTGTGTAAAGGGTATAATGCCAGGAGAAGCCCCTGTGAAACTAGATGCAATATGACTTGTCAAACATAATTCAAATCTAAGCATAAACACGGATATTTAATAATTTCTTATCGGTTAATGTCCTCTACCACAAGAATCATCGTCAGCAGGTTATTCTTCTTCTCCTCCGTCATGCTCCTGTATTCTCCACGCATTCTCCTCGTAAAGCAACACAACAGCAAGGTTATGGAGATAGTAAAGACGACAACAGATAAAGTAATCCCTCAAAGGTGTAATTCAACAATTTGGTGGAAAAAGGTTTATTCGTTTTCTTGCCGTGAGTGAGATAAGAAGATTGATACCACTCTTTTGACTGTAAGGTAAATATGCAGCCAGTTAGCTTAGCTTAGCTTAGCTTAGCGTGAATGCTGAAAAACATGGGGAAACAGCTAGTAAGATAATGCATTTTGTGAGCTTTAAACAGAGCCATGTTAGCTGTTTCCAGTCTTCATGTTAAGCTAAGCTAACAAGCTGCTGGATGCTAGCTTAGCAGAAAGTCAGGGAACAAAAGGGAAACAGCTAGCTTCACAGTGACGACAAGGGACAAGATAATGTAATCCCTGAGCTTTAGGAGTGCTGGTAGACAGTTTTGTTTACCTCTAGAAAGAGCCAGGTCAGCTGTTCCAGTCTTCTTGTTAAGCTAAGCTAATCTGCTGCTGGTCGCTAGCTTAGCAAAAAGTCAGGAAACATAGGGGAAACAACTAGCTTCACAGTGATGTCAACAAAAAAAGTAATGTAATTTGTGAGTTTTAGGAGTGCTACTGAATTGTGTTACCTTTAGATAGAGCTAGTTTAGCTGTTCCAGTCCTTATGTTAAACTAAGCTAACCAGCTGCTGGATGCTAGCTTAGCACAACGTCTTGAAACAAGGGGAAACAGCTAACTTCACAGCAGCAAGAGGAAACAAGGTAATGTAATGTGTGAGTTTTAGGAGTGCTGGTAGATGAATTTTATTCGAAAGAGCTAGGTTAGCTATTCCACTCTTAACATTATGCTAAGCTAACGCCCTGCGGGACGCTAGCTCAACACAAAGTCAGGAAACAAGGGGAAACAGCTTGTCTCTGACCGAAGACAAAATCTGCTGCAGCTCACAAATCAACTCATAGTATTCCCTCTTTTAAACCGTACGAAAGTTATACATCTACAGTCTTGTCGCCACATTTCTTGACTCCGAGCTGTGAATTTCCTAAAATGTTGAATTATTTCTCATTGACAACAAAGAAAAATGGCCAGAGCTTCTTTTATTAGATAGCTTATTGGAGTGTAGAGACATGAGATTTGGCAGTTCATTAAATTTAATGCAATATAGTAAAAAAGATGCGATAATATAAACAGACTGAAGGCTTCTGAGTTTGATTTACTGATGGTACATGTCGAAATAACACCTCTAAACTAGTTTAATAAGCAGCGAGGCAGTCAAGCAATCCAACGTTTCATTTACCCAGCAGTGCATACTATTACCATGGACTCGCACATAGGACAGAAAAGGACAATGCTCATTGAAAAATAGTGCCGTTTTTTTCATGCCGTAATAGTCTAAAGGCTATTGAAACAGTAATGTAGCTCGCCTCAAGGAGTGCAAACAGCCAGACAGGCAGAGGAACAATAGGGATTCATCAAGCGGCAGCCTCTAAAGCCCCGGATCCTGACAGAGTTAAATGAATTGGTCTATCAGTGCGACACCTGAGAGACAGTCTTTGGGAGTCTGTCAAGATAAACTCTTAAGGATCTTGCGGAGGGTGCATTGCAGCAAGGTCATCGTCACATTGCATCAAACAGGGGCGCTGCGAGGAGAGCTTTTGTTCTCTTATGTGAAGTCCCATTTGCCAGAGGTAACAATTAAGACTCATCTGTCAGCACAGGCTAATGTGTTCATTCCAGATTCCACACTGGAAGTCTTCACTTGCTCATTTGCGGTTTCATAGCCATCATTAAAGTCCAAGGTGTTCCGGCAAATGTTGCTCCCAGATTGCAGCAACGTCTGTCATTTAGAGGCTGATTTTTAACAGCTGTAATATTGTTTAAGTTAGGGGTCTGCTGCCTTTGAGGCTGTGATTTCTTTTTTTTTTTTTTTTTTTCTCGCTTCGCAATTTGAAATGATGGTCTGTTGAGAGACGAGTGAAAGGTGCATTTTAGTGTCACACGAGTTTGGCACCGACCAATCTTCCCGGTCCCCACCGCTTGTCCCTGGGTCGCCCATTCGGTTACCGTGAGATTTATCAGATGTGACAGCTTGGGTCCAATAAAGTGGAGGTCTTTAACAAGTGTTCTTTTAGTTGAATTTGTACGGAGGACGAATGGAAGATTGTATCAGCCCATCTTGAAGCAATTCCTTTCACGGACTCCCTGTGTTGCTTGATGTTTTATCATAGCTGAAGGTCAAAGTTGGCTGTCAAGGGTTATCGCAAAGTTAACTTCTCAGGGATTTTTATTGCTGCGCAGAGAAACAAGCAGCCTTACGTAAACTAAATTATGCCGCAAGTGTCATACAAGCCGAGGAATATAATAGCAATGTATACTTGAATCCGAGCATATTCCGAGCAGTAATGAAGTTGCACTTGAATGAGAGGGAGCTGTTTGTGATTCAGGCTTTGGGGAATAACAGACTGCGAGTCAATTCCAGCAGGTCTGTTGGAGAGTGTGGCGGCGAGATAAAGGCAAGGCGACATTGTTTAAGTCTTGATCCTGATGCAGCACTCCTCTGCTGGGGGATTGCACATTTACAATGTAGAAAATCAGCCTCATCCATTGTCCTCTTACCCCCACCGCACAAATGCGGAGAGAATCCAAACATTTTCCCTCCATCTCAAGATTACACTCTGGTTGTTTTCTTGCCCTGCCTCTCCGCCCCTCCCCCCGGCCTCTTCTCTTTGAAAACTCTTTCCTTTCACAAACATCTGTTGGCAAAGGGGAATCCCTAATCTCTCAAGGGCTTTCTTTCAAATTTCATTATTGAGACTGAATGCAGATTTGAGTTACTGCAGATGCTGCCGTGTTTATATATATATATATATATGTATATACATATATATTTTTCATTCTTCCCTCTATTTGAATGGATTTAAAATAATCTAAATATAATGTCGACCATACACTCGATTACTAAGGTTTTGATTTTGCAGTCACAACAACAACAACAAAAAATAAATCTGATGGCTTCTGCGATCATTGTCGACTCGGGCTGCCCGTCAACCGTCACCATTTTATTTTGTGAAGGCAGTGCATTTGTAGTCAATGGGAAAGTAATGTACAAAAAGGGCATATCGACAGAAGAAAAGATCAATACCACTCTCATGTTTGTGTATTAAATATAAAGTAGAGCCAGAAGCGTTTAGCTTAGCTTATAGGAGAAAAACAGCCTGTTCTAGCATGTAATCCGCCATAAAAGCACAATTTGTTGTTTTTACGTTTTGTTTTTGTAGCGATTAAACAAACAGGGAACCAAAAAAATATGAGCAGTTACTTAGAAACTATCAAAGAACGACCTGATGAATAATGTGTCTGATTCCAGGGCTGTATACTGTAGAAGATGATGGGTTTCTAAAGTACAGATTGAGAGATATTAATGAATTATGGACTAAAAAATCCATATAAGTTCAGTGTCACATTTAATGCACTTTGCACATTTTTCTCCATCATGTTGAGTCAATGTGAATAAATTAAATAACCTACTCTCATGAAATTAAATTAAAGTTGTTACTGATAAAGTTAAAGTGGAAGTTTTACATTAAATATGACCCTTCACATTGAACTTAAAGGAGCACTATGTAGTTCTGGGGAGTATATTTTAATCAGAAGAGAAAGATCTTAATTGACTGATTTCTAAACTAAATAAACAAACTCTCTTTGTTTTCATGACTGAATAAACAAACTGACCTTAAAGGACAACACAATTTCACGCTGTTTTACTCTGTTTATATGTGGCGGACCCCGCCACCTTTCTAGCTTCAAACAATGTTCTGGGGACCTTATTTTCCTCTGAGAACAGCTTGTTTACTCAGTTATGGAAAAATTAAATATTACTGAGTTTGTATTATAACCTCATTAATGTCGTCAACATTAAAATTCTGACCTGGATTTTCTTCTCCAAAACTACAAAGTGAGCCTTTTAAGTAATCGAATTAGAGGCAATTTACATCTTATTAAAAGTGTTTCAGGCATCATAAATAAACATGAATCAGGGTAACACCAATAATTGGTTGATTTTAAACCTGCAATTACAGATTTTCTTGACCACTTGGAGGTAACAAGAGGAAACAAGCTGCCTCCTGGCTTATTATAACTATACACATTGAAGTGGCAGACTTTGCCAGCAAGCTAGAGCCCCTCTCACAGATAAACTCACTGACAATATCCAGAGCATCGGATCAGGATAGCGTCAGACGTGGTTCAAACATGTTGGAAATATGGTGTGGTTCGACGATTTTGACGATTTTGCTGTTCAACCGAAGTTCGCAAATCTCTTCGTCCCTCCAGTTCACGGACATTTTCTATTTCCTCGCCGTCGTCGTGTAAAACCTACTCTTCTTCTTCAGCTTCCGATATTTGCATTCTTCCGGTTACGCGCGAGTTGCACGATATATATGTCATCGACACGCCCACCCGCTCGCTGTGAATTGTTGCAACGCTGAATGCGGCATATATCTGAGAGGGACTCCTTTCACATACTAGAAGTCAGTCGATCTGTTGCTGAATAATACATTAGAAAGGTACAGAAAGCGCCAGAGTCCAAGGACAGTTCCTCACATTACCATTGCTCCCTTTAAGAGGTCACTCACAGTTCAGATAGCAAGAATGTAGCCTCTGAATTGACATTGCAAAAGAATGAAAGTGAAGGGTATCCGAACTTTAATGAAAACGGCAAGTTCAAAGAAAAGCCCTTCATAACTTTATTATCATCATTTTTCTATTCATTTTCTAGGAATCAGCACACGGATCTTTGTCACCGCAGTGAGTATTAGTGGTTTTAGTATTCTAGTTTGGGGAAATACAGCCGATATTCATGTTATCATACAAGACTGTCCTAAAAGCGTGAAAGACACATTTGAATATATACTTATATTCCCGTTAAATCTGTTAAATCAGGCTGTCTAGCCTTCACTGGCCGCCTCATTGACTGCAACAAGAAAAAGCGAGAGGCAGCTTCAGCCTGTGCAGACCTCACACTCTCCCTGCGGGACTGAACAAAGCTATGGCCTCCCTCCCATCAACCGTATTGCCTGGACTGGGAACATAATCGGGAAGCAGAATAGAGAGACTGGAAAGACTGGAAGGCAGTTATAATGGAGTCTCATGACATTTTGAGGAGAGTGACTTGATGAATTAGTACATTAAAAGAACATTGTGGCTTTTTCCTCCACTTTTTGCAGAGCGGCATTATGAGGATTCGTTCTTAAAATATTTTTCATGTCAAGCATAAAAACACATTCATGTGCCAGGATGTTTACTTGTTAAAATCGTTGTCACACTACATCCTCACACCAAAGGAAATCATTTTCCACCAGGCAACATATGAAATATCTAAAAAATTTGCCAATTTGACATCACACATTTTGTTTCTCCGAGCTTTGATAAACACGCTGATGCTATTTATGCACTGTAGAATGATTGGGAAAAAAAGCAACTTTCCCGTTCGGTTGTGTTGATTTTGTTCATCTTCCAGCGCTTGGCCGCCTTTCCAATGCAATAAACAGGATCCAAGAACGCGGTCCGCTCATGCCATGATGGTAACACTTCAAATTCTAATATCGGTCTTGAATTAATTTGCTTCTTTCATCTGTCAGGACCCATTGTGCCTTCTGTTAATGACTGACAGTGACGGCAGACGCTGTCGCCCACACAAATAATGATTAAAAAAAAAGCCTAACAATAGCAGCAAGCAGCAGGAAAATAGCACAACACCTTATTAGGTAAAGTCAAAACACGGAGAGGTCTATTTCCAGTGTGCTTTTCGATACATAATACAACGGTCTCCGTGTGTGATAGTGTTTTCATTTCAACACTTAGAGAGGATGGCAGAGATTTGAGAAAATTTACAGTCAAGGCGTTGCTCCCGTGTCCCAGGACACAGTCAGTGTCTGTGAACTCGAACCAATCTTTTCTGAAAGATGGAATCCAAAGCAAGAACTTGAGTTTGTGCAGTCACTAGAACGTAAAATCAGCAGCTTCACAGACAATGAACGGGTCACTGAGTCTGTGGAGGCATAAGATGCAAAGTCGAGGTTAGAGTTAGTTGCAGCTTTCTCCCATGACACTAGTGGAAGACATTCATCACCCCTATTTTCAGCTTCTTGGCCAAGTGTGATCACACTGTTCAGGGGTTATTCTGGGATTTTGCCCAAAAAAAATGTTGACGTGATCCCACGCAGATATTTCCTATGTAATCAGAAATGTGTTATAAAAGGCTTTAGAGATAGTTTCACGATTCGAATAAATGCACAATTTGTAAATTGTGGTGTTGATTGTGCTTTGATTAGGAGCCGTTTACCGACGGGTGGAGAGCTCGGAGATTACTTTTAAACTGTTGGGATTAAAAAGTGGATTAATCTTCGCTACTGTTTAGTAACGTGACTGCAGCAGCGATCCACAGAGGTGACCGTTGTTGGGTGTTTATGTTCTGTAATGTTACTTTAGTACATGAACGTAGGGGGGGGGGGGAAGAAGAGAGAGAATTGGTTTCCCCGGTGAGTGCTGAGTGTAGTCATTGACCTGAATTAGAAACAGAGATAATCACATCATCTGTCTGTCGTTGCTTGCTGCTAAAGGCGTATGTAAAGTAAAGTAATCTGGCTGTGTGGGGATAATAAACTCTTGCCTTGGTTAAACTTTGGGTTTCTGTGAACACTGGTGGAAACATTTCATATTATGCGAGTACTAAACTCTATATAACAAAGATCTTGCCTTTTTTACACAATTTCATGCTTAATTCTAACAAATTATATCCTTATGTCATTTTAAGTGGCTTTACACATAACATAACCAGCACTCAACAAAGAATGTGCTGATGTAAATTGGTACTTTTGCTAAAAATGGATTTTCCATTAGTAAAACACAGTGGTTTTGCCCAGTTAAACTGACAATAGACAAGTTTTTTTGCTGTCATTATGAAGTAAATGTTGATTGCACAGTGTAATGGCTGTAGAATAATGGCACAAGATTGATTCCCTATAAACCTGGCTCTCACTGTGCAGTTTTGTCTGCCACTGTGCACGAGAGCTCCTGGGAAAAATGAGGCTGACTGATGGTCCAGTCAGGCTGGCAGCCTGGCACCATTTCTATCTGCCTTCACATCTCACATTAGAGATTATAATGATGACTCAAGTTCAGAGCAAGTAATCCACAGTTTCACAAGCAGTAAAAGTACTCCTGGTTGAGAGTAATTTTCTGATCATGTGGTTTTTCTTCACTGTTAAAACATAAAGTGTAAGATTTTCTTTAAAGGGCAACTGGTAACATCCACCACAAGGTGGCGTAGCCTGCACACCAGACTCAACCTGTGCTTTAAGTTTCAGGTAGAGTTACGTTTAAAAAAAACGAAATCATTTTTAAATCCTTGAGTCCTGCTGCATCTATTTTAGGGGAATGTTAAGTGTTGTTGAGCCTCACAGCCTGGGGAGTGAAGCTGCTCTGTAGTCTGGTGGTACGGCAACGGATGCTTATGTTTCTTATCCCACATGGCAGCAGGGTGAACAGACTGTGGCTGGGGTGGGTGTCGTCCTTTATTATCCTTCGGGCTCTGTGCAGACATCTCACTTCACCGATGTCGCTGATGCTCTGTAGATGGTGATGTTCTGGGTGGTATTAATCCCCCGCTGTAGAGCCTTCATGTCTTCCTTGGCTGTGATGAACCGTGCCAGTTTGTGATGTTTCCAGTCAGGATGCCTTCTATTGCTCCTCACTTACGCTTTACACTCAATGCTTACAAAAAAACAAAGTTGAGCTTTTAAAATTCAAACAGTGTTTTATCGATCTAGTTTCCCTGAAAGTAACCCTGATGACATCATTAGGGTTATTTCCTGGTTTAGTTATCTGTCATGTGCTGATGGGTTGTTGGGAAAGTTAATATAAACACACAGGAACAAATAGCAGCTCCACCTCAATAAATGCTCAATATTTATGAAATAAATGCTGCTGTGGACTCATAAATGCTGATGATTTTATTTGCACAACACTAAAGAAAAGGTCTCAGATTTTAGGAAGATTGCTTTCAGCTTTATACACATATTGCTTGTACTGTACGTTGTCATAATCAGCTGTGAAAAGAAACTTCAACCTTGAAAACATCTAGCAGCACTTTAGTAACACATACCGCAACTTTCACCCAGCAGGTGTTTTTCCCAGAACATGAACAGACTGAAAATGGCTTCATGATGAAACCTTGAAGGATTGCGCAAAAGTCGAAGTCCACATTTTATTTAATTTTTAAAAAATGTGCTCGACCTGAAAGTCCATCTGGAGACGGAGGTCAACAACAACAGCTGCTAAAGTTTCCTTAACACCAGCCTTGTGTTGGTCTTCACTTTCCATGCAAGTTGCTTCTATGTGTGTGTTGTTATTTACAGAAAGCTGGCTGTGTTGAATGAATGTTGCATTACGGGCATTACACTACTCATACAATATAGATATTGAAAATGTTGAAAAAGTTATTCTTGAACAGAAACACCACAGGTCATAATACTGACATTTTCCCTCTTCAAACATACTATTTATGACTATTATTTTATAATTCTAATATCTGTATGATGCCATTATGCTTAATTATTGGTGTATTGCTGTGGTCAATGATCCTCCAATCTCCCTTTTATATCAGTTTATTAAACATCATTTTTATAAGTGTGGCTGTAATTAATATATATCACTTGTTCATCGAGGTAATTTAGCGCAAAAGCCATTTTCTGGATGTAAAGCACAGCCCTGAAAACAAACATTAGCTCGCTGAAAAAACAACAGTGCATTGTTGATCTTGTATATTCACATCCCAAAAGCTAAAAGAACACAATTTGGTTTGATTTTTCCCTTAAATACACACATAAGTACAACTGCTGCCTTGCAATTAGCGGCTGTGCAGCCGTCTTCAGGGGCACCACACAGCTGCTCTGCACAAGCCCATACACAATGGAGGGGGTGTGTATTTACTGTATTCTTCTGAGCAGCGGACCGTGTCTGTGCTCATTATACAGTGTCGTGCTGCTGATGCCATCATTGTAACCACGGGGAGACAGGAGTAGGGGGCGTCACCCCTCCCTGGTGCACTAAATCCACTTGTGCGAGTCAATGTACTGGTCAAATTACATTGATTTGTGCTGTTTGTATCTTATGGTCAATTGCCAGGACATTGAGGTAATTGGTGACCATTGGAAAGAAAACAAGCCGGCTGGGTGGCCTATCCAATCACAGAAAAAAAAAAAAAATTATAACAAGAAGTAATTGCTTGTAGTTTAAATTGGCCCCGTGTAGAGTAAAGTTATCTCGCAAGCTTCTCACCACTGCAAAAAAAAAAAAAAAATCACTTTGCTATGGAAATTACAGTAAAAAATGGAGGAATTCATCTCCTCGGGGCATTTTTTTTTTTGGGCGGAGGGCTCGGGACAGGGGTGAGGCTGCCAAGCGGTTTAACCCCTCTCCAATTAGCTGTGGAAGTCCTTTGATTTTAATGCAGCACTACAGACCAGCAGTACATGTCCCTCAACCCTCATTATTCCACAGCCTAATTTTCTGACATAGCTCGCAGTATCTCCCCAGATGTAACGCTGCTGTTAATTACCGCTGCAGAGGCGCCGATGAGCAGTGTGAAGGACGGAGGGAGAAGCAAGAGCGAGAGGGGGCTGCACAACGACGGGACTGAGCCGAAGCAACTGGACTCTTGTTTTATTGAATCTGTGAATATGTATCGGCGTGCAAATCATCCCAACACCACCGAAGGGGCCTCTGCAGTCGGAGAGAGTATGCTAATCAGGGCTGTGTTCCCAAAAATAAGAGCACATAACTTAGAAGATATTTCTTGTTCTACATTAATGGTCATTGGGGAGAGTGTCTCATCTGACTGCTGCTTAAAGGATGAGTGCCTGCAGTGCCGCTCCCTTGCACCTCGAGTCAGGAAGTACACTTCTTTTTTCCTTCCACATGTGGAAGTCGCATTGTTACCTGACACCTTACATGACACGCCACCATCAAAGTGCTCAAAACACAACTCGGCGCGGTGACTCGCAGAGAAATCCAGAACTCCAGTCTTGTGATTCTATCAAGGTGACATTGCTCGAAAAACGGAAAAAAAAAAAATCCATCTTCGTCTCCGCCGTGCAGTAAAGTCCTTTGTGACAGCGACTGGTGATCCAAGCACTCTTCTTGTGCAACTATGATGTACAAGAGCACCGCTAAAAGGCAAAACACGGGAGTTTCATTATTTAAATCATAGGAATGAATAGACAAAGTAAAAAAGGGCAGGGCTAGGGGATGTCTAGGCGTAAAGTTACTGAAAAGCTCATAAAATAGAAAACACCACGAAAAGCATCCTTTCCCACACTTCCTCTCTCATATCCCCACTTCATAAAAGTGCCAAGTGCAGCTATTCTAGACCCCGTCTAATAGGCCATAACTCTAGGCAATTAGGGCCAACTTAAATGGGAGACACATTTCTGATAAGTGCATTGTTAAAGGATTATTACAGGGTTTTATTTTATTATTACGGCATTGTAAGTGAAGATAGTTGCGCAGGAGAAGTTCAAGCCGTTATTTTGTAATTACAAAGATCGTAAAACTAGTGAGATAAGTGTGAGGCGCATTATGCTAAAGGACTGGAGGAGCGAAAGGAACGACCTGCAGGAAAACTCTCGGATATGTAACCGTTTATTGTTTCAGATAACTGAATAAATACGATCCTCAAATGAAGGAAAATAAACTCAAATTTAACTAAAAATCACATTTAGCTGTGTACTTCTATAAAATATGACCGATGTTGGTCGTCACGGTGTTTCCTCTCAGCTCTCTGTACGCTCTCAGCTCTGTTTTCTTGCATTATGAATCTTAAATGGATATTTCTGGCATCAAACAGTTTAATTATTCCCTATTCTCTCTGGTGCATTTGTGTGTAGAATAACTTCCTAATGATATATGACAGAGTGTTACGCTTCGGAGAGAATATATAAGCCTGCAACAACAGAAAAACGACTGTGCATGATCATCAGCCACAGAGTGTATTTCAAGCTAAAAGCTTCTTGAAATTACTCACCGGTGGTGCTGGGATCAGACTGCACAATGTGTCTGTCTTTTGAGGTGATCACTGCGTCAGATTAGACAATCAGAGTCATGAATCACAGGTCACAGCCTATTATTTATTAGTCGGGGGGAAGACATGCAGAATTAGGTGGATGCTTTTTGCATTTTTGGCACTCAGGATGTCGAGTCAACATTACTGAGCGATAACATAACATTTAGGCCTTGGCAAAAAAATTTTAGTTGCATATTTTCAAGATGGCACCCATTAAAACAAATATGTAATGCAGAAACCTCAATGACTTATTTTTTGAAGGGGTTTACCTGGATCTCCCCCTGACTATGTAACTTGTCATCTCTCCCAAATTGCATGACGAGGGAACTTTGTTGTGTACAAGATGCCATGCAAAATTATACCAGCCCATCCTTAACAGAAAAACAACCACAAAGGTTGGCAGAGCAGCTTCTTACGACCTCTAGTGGCTGTAGTAATTATTACGGCTGCAAAGGAGGAAGTAAGAAGAAGCGGTATAAAGTGAAAAATCGGTATAGGGATGAGGTTGGGTAAACAAGAACAGGACTTTTGTTCAGGAGATCGCTGTTTGTGTCCAGTGTGAAGCCAGAAGTCGACGGTGAGCTCTTTTGACTCACTATCGTAGCAAAGTAATGTCACGTAGGTAACGTAATGGAAGTTACTCATGTAACAAAGGCAAGCCACGATGTTTCCTAAACCTAACCGAGTAGTTTTGTTGCCTAAACCAAAGCTTTCTGTCCTAGATGTGACCAAGCTAAGAGCATACACTGTCAGTGGTACGCCGCAACAATAATGTTGTTTTTGGTGGTACACTGTATGTTGTTTGGGAGTCTTTGCTAGTCGACCTATTCAGTCGTTTTAGTACGAGGATGTGTTGTTAAAATCATAAAATACAAACAAGACAAACCTCACAATCCTCTCCGGAAATCAGCAATCCATGACAATGATGAGTTGGTGAAGAGAAAATTCATTTTGCGTGAAGTTATTTTACTTTTTATATTTATTTTAGTTGATTTTTTTTTTGGTATCATGTTTATACTTGAAAACATTCACATCAAAATATCATTATCTCTCAGTCAAAAGAGTGTTTTCCCCTGTGGATCTGAACGTGACTCCTACAGCTGAATTTCACTCATACTGAAGAAAAAAACTGACATAAATTACTTGTGTGCTCCGCTTAATGCATCTGTCCATACAAGGGGGATTTTTGCATTAAGTCCCACGAGGATTTGGCATCGGTATAAATGTTCGGGGGACTTCTCCCTCTGCTGCTCTCGATGTCTTGTAACATTTCACTCTTGTACATCAGTGTAAGAAAATGGAAAGTAAGTAAGAAAAAAAATAGCATTAGCTAAACTTGATGTATAGGAGAAGCCATCTGAGATTGACTCAAAGCGAGAGGCAGCAGTAAAGCATTGTCAAGCGTCTCAAAGGAATATACCACAAAATACGTGAGTTAAATGGGTCATGGTTGAAAAAAGTTATCGAATCTCAGTAAAAACTTGCTGTGAAATCTATCTATCTATAAAATCTTTTATTTTCACGAGGTGCAAAGAGTTCAGGAGGTCATTGCTTCCTCTCTAGATGAACATCAAATGTGTGACCTTGCATTTTCGTTCATTTTCCAGCCCCTCTAACCACCAGATAACTCCACCGGTCATGTAGCAGTTAGGAAAAACCATAGATGACTACATAATATATTGTTTTCACTGTCTTGTTACAAGAGCTATTAAGATTATACATTAATTTAGCCAACTGCCCATTATGGCCGTCCTGCACATGTAAAGGTTTTTGAAGGCTCAAATGGACCTGAAGAAGGTAAAGCCCGTAAATGTACAGTGGGCGTGTGAGCAATAGAAAAGGTGAGCTTGCAGTGGCAAGGTTACCAGTTTCCAATATCTATGAGAGGCCTGTCCATTTATGTGATATTGAGTTTTCACCGCGAGGCCCATTTGCGTCCTGTTCCACTGCTCATTTTATCTGATTTACTAGGCTGTGTGTGTGCTATGGCATCTATTCATCTGTGTTTAACATCTCCAGGGCCACGGGTTCACCTGCCTCCCCACGTTCCCACTGGAGCTTATTAACCGTTGTCGCTAACGGGAGCACTCCTAGTTAATTACATAAATGGATATGTACACGCCAAAATGTAGCACATCCTGGTTTTATCTCCTAAATCATTTCACATAAATCTGACTCAATGTCCCCCGAGCAACGGCTCCCAACGATGATTGCAGAGTTCACTCCTGCTTCTTTCAGGTTATTTTCTCAGATTGGACTCCTTTCTCTAAGCTCACATGCTGTGCAGCCATTACAGAGCCCTGAAACATTACCGGAGCAGCTCAAAATATGGATGAATATATGAATATAAAGCTTTAGGCTAAACCTTATAACCTAAGGGTTGGTGAAATAGAGACTGACAACTGATAAAATAAATCCAACTTATTTTAATTGCTTATTATATGTTTAAACTCCTTAGTGTTCGTGTTCTTTGGTTGACACAAAAAATGATTGGTCCAGGGTCTGAGATACCTGAAAACACGAGTGGCTAAACAGTCTAAAGCATCTTAGCTGTCAACGCTAACGAACTCATCTAGCTAAAGCTACTTGGAAGTTAAAAGACAGCATTACCTTCACCTTTAAGTGCACGTCTCTTGTCTTCATCAAGGACTACAACAAAAAATGGACTTTCAGCTGACGTTAGCTTCTAGCTGCAGCTAACTTCTAATCATTAAAGTACACATAGGGTGTGTTTAATTCAATTTGACACTATACATATAAACAGTGAGGAGCGTAAAAAAAAGGTTAACGCTAAAAAAACTCAGCTAGCTATAGCTACCTGGAAGTTCAAAGGTAGCATACTTCTGTTTTCATTACCTTCATCTTCAAGTGCACATCTGTCGTTGATGACTATGACAAAAATTACTTTTCGACAACAAGGTTGTGTGTGAATGTAACATCAGTGGAAGATTTGAGGACTGCGTGGCTAGCTAGCTTACCTGAAAACACCGGTAGCTAAACACGAGACAAGTACGGACATCACGGTTCGGTGCAATCTTAAACTTTGTATTTGCTAACTTTTGTTTTGTTTTATTGTCTTTTTAAGTGCAAATGAAACATTTCTAATGTCTTAGATGTCTGTAGAAAATTAATGAAAAGAAACCTAGCCTTTTTTGTTTTCCCGTTGTACTGAAAATCATACCAAACTGTGACTTCTGTATACTGTTACAGCCCTAGTAACTAGCAATATTATTAATATAGTCTGTAATATTTTTACTCTGATAACCTTCTAGGCCTACTACATTTCACATTTACAAAATATATATATGTATATACAGATGAAGCAAATAAGGTGGATCAAGTGAGATACATTTAAGTATTAACACACATTGATCTAGACTGCCAGGTTCATTTTCTCTCTATTGGCTCTGCAGGACTTTAGTAAATGAAAGGGCTTAGATAAAACCAACATTTCATAGACGGAGCCTGATTGCTTTCTTGAGCAGCCTGATGTAACCCGCTTTACAGTACAAACAAGGAAGAGGCGAAAAAGACGGATGGGCAGACCCATACGAGCGCACTCAGCCGGCTGCCTTTACCTCAGCCGTGAATCATCGTTTTCAGAAGCAGATCCATCACAGAAAATGAAAACTTAGGGTAAAGGACTTCTCACCTGAAGCACTCTCTTACTGCAGTAAATTCTGTTTGAGGAGACGCGAGTTTATCTGCTTACCGCTGCATTTGGCTTACGTATCTGGAGGGACTCATTTAAAGCCCATAACAGCATGCAAAGTGACCAACAGTGAGGCGGTTATTAATATTTTCTTTTATGTGCGAGACAAGAAAACTCCCACTTCCCTCTTACCCTCGCATAATGAAATGCACGACCCAATAAGACACAATAATCAAAATTATTATAAGTATGCTGACAAAACCCTTTGATGCTTAATAATATATGTTGCTAAAAAGTATAAATAGAAGTCACAAGAGATGGCACCGTGAAGCAACTTCTCTAATTTCACTAAAAAGTCGCGCTTGCTTTCGAGGTAAGAGACGGAGACGCGGCTAAAAATATCTGCATTTGATGTTAATGCCAAAGGAAATGTGTGCACTTTTTAAGAATGCTTTTTTTTTCTTGCATCGTGTAAACAAGCCGAGCTCAAGATGTTCAGACAAAGAGACAGAAGGTTGAATCTGTGGGATTTTGTTTAACATGTCGTCTATGCTCGATGAATTCCCACAAATTCCAGTCCATGGTAAACAAAGAGAGTGGTTTCTTTCTGGCTTTTTCTAAATCAAACTGTTAATTGGCCTGCTGCTGGGCTTGTGTAGGTTTTCAGAGTTCACTCTTTCTAACCTTGTCGGCAAAAATCAATTATTTCCTTTCAGCCCTGAGCTGCTTAACACGTCCTACACCTCGCTGCAATCAGCATCTGCATCTGACTGGTTTTCATAACCCAAAAGAAGTCCAAATAGATTGAGCGAACCCTGTGTACTTGACAAGTAGCCAAGGTTGAGACCCAAAGCACCAAGGGCTGAGTGTGTGGGAGGAGGTGAGGGTGGAAAACAAACACAGCTGCTTGGGACCAAGGATTTATCATAGAAGTTAAAATTCAATTGGGAAGGAGTTGGTAATAGTTGCTGTTCATGGTCCTTTTTCTTACTTAGCAAGACAAAAAGGGAAAAAAAAAAATCTGATGACCAGCTGATGTTCGTTGCCTCGCTCTGTTTCACCCGTTATGTCAGACCGCAGGGTTACTCATGCAGAAGACCGAGCTGCCTTAGTCGCTTAAGCCCCCATAAGCTCAACCATTAATATAATATAATATTAATTTAACATTAATATTAAAATCCACAATAAACTGTATCAGCCAGGATATCACATCACCCCTCGGTGCTCGAATTAAAGCACCTCTCGCTCATCTCGCATTCTTGCCTGCGCTCGCTATCATGTACACAGACGCCTCTGTCATTCATCATGTCAGACGCCGGTGCAAACATTCAAGCAAAGAGTTTACCGAAGGCTGGAGGAGATGAGTTCAGAGAGCAGAGTTAAATGCAGTTCATGGCGTCAGAGAACAAAGAGTGTCAGAGGAGGGTTTGAATACAACATGCGTGCACGTGGCAAAAGGTATGCAAAAATAGCTGCCTTTCTCACAGAGCTGTTATTCAATATTCAGAGTTACTCGGTGCTTTCCACCTCAAAGAACGCATCTACTTATTATTTCATATGCACAGAGGGTAAATTGAACTCAGGGATGCCTGTGTCCAAGCTCAGAACAATATCCCCCCCCCCCCCCCCCCCCCCCCCCCCACACACAAGATTTTCTTGTACAGGTGCTTCTTGTGATTCATACACAATTCAAACGGGAAAACAAAAAATCAAAACCTCTTGTTTCTCTACATTTGTCCAAGATAGCCCCCAAAGGGACAAACAAGACGTCTAAATCCTTGATATATAGATGTGTATCATGTCACAGACTTAATGTCTTTCTTTGTAATTGTAAATTAGGTGCCGCCAAAGAAAAGCAGCGATCCACCGAAGCTCTGGAGATTTTCTGTATAATGCTGTCATCTGTTTATGAGCCCTGTTCTCACCGTAAAGGGATTGTCAGGAATGAAATAATAATAAACTCATTGGCCCCGATGATAATCACTATGTACAGATCAATGGCTTTATATGAAAGTGACTTCCACAGGTTCTCTTCCTAAATGTCACCTGGATTGTCTCGTTCGTGGTGTTGGTTGATTTTTGTGCCTCTGCTGGAAGGAAAAGCCTCCAAATCCTCCCCTGATCAAGACTTCATAAGCTTCATGGGACCATATAAAAGAGATTTTGCTCCCGACCTCTTTACAGTCTGCCGTCTTTCTTCAGACTTCACCGGCGGTGCGTTTTTGGAGGCTTGGCATTTGCAGTTAACACCTGAAGGAATCTAATTAACAAAGGGTCCGGAGTATTTAATCACGTCTTATGAGTTCACAGCGCTGCCTGTACTCCATTTATTAAAAGTATTATGATTTTAAATAAAGCCATCGTTCACTGTCATGGCTCGGGCATTTTGTGCACACCGAGGGTCTGATCTTAAAGCACAAAGATTTTTTTAAGCGCAAGCACGTGAAATTGATTTAGTGTTTGAGATGTTGGGATGTGGAAAGGCTGGATTACATCTTGTGTAAAAAAAAACTTTGTAGAACTAAATCTGAACAATTTTAGCTTCCAACGCATTCTCATACCTAAACAACTGAATAGGTCGATTGTCGACCTTGTAGACTTGAAAACTACTTGGTTAGATTAAGGCTCGAAAACTACTTGGTTAGGTTTAGACAACACAACTACTTGGTTAGGTTTAGGCTCAAACTACTTGGTTAGGTTTAGGCTCAAACTACTTGGTTAGGTTTAGACAACACAACTACTTGGTTAGGTTGAGACAACGAAACTACTTGGTTAGGTTTAGGCAACAAAACTACTTGGTTAGGTTTAGGCAACACAACTACTTGGTTAGGTTGAGACAACGAAACTACTTGGTTAGGTTTAGGCAACACAACTACTTGGTTAGGTTGAGACAACACAACTACTTGGTTAGGTTGAGACAACACAATTACTTGGTTAGGTTTAGGCAACACAACTACTTGGTTAGGTTTAGGCAACAAAACTACTTGGTTAGGTTGAGACAACACAACTACTTGGTTAGGTTGAGACAACACAATTACTTGGTTAGGTTTAGGCAACACAACTACTTGGTTAGGTTGAGACAACACAACTACTTGGTTAGGTTGAGACAACACAACTACTTGATTAGGTTTAGGCTCAAAAACTACTTGGTTAGGTTTAAACTACTTGGCCTCTAATAACTACATTCAGTCACATCACATATGTAATTTACGTACGCTTACTTGAAAAACGAATCAGTCTTCATAATTGGTCACACACAGGACTCGAACCCCAGTCTCCAGGGGAAAAGTCCTGTGTATGAAAAGAAAAAGCCAGTCCTCAAGAGAGCTAATCAAAGTGTTTCCATGACCAAATTAGTACACAAACATGCCATCTACATACGAACATGTTCGCCTGCAGCTTCGTCAAACAGGTCAGCGATTGTTCTTTTGAGCGTAAGTGAGCGAAAGCTGCAGGGAGGGGTCAGCTTTCTTTCCTTCTTTCTCTTGCAATTATGTTTTTTGTATTAATTTAAGGAAGGTTACAGTCTCCTCATCTCTCCACACAGCTCTGACGCTTTCATCTGTTATTTTCCTCAGCAGAGGTTGAGTCATGATTTAATGACCGAGCCTGTTTCCATTGCACGTTCTCACATTTTTTCTCATTTTGTTTTTGTTACACCAACATTTCCACCTCCAAGGATGTCTGGCAATATTTTGACATTTTGTATATTTTTGTTTAATTTCCACTGGTTACACAGAGAGTGATTCCCCCTGCAGACCTCCCAGTGGTTTCATTTAAACGCCCGAACAGGGGAAAGTATCCAATATTTCACAGAAGATGAGACGAACGTCCCAAATGAATTGAAGCAAATTTGCGGAGCAGAACTTTGTTTTTTCCTCTTTCTTACTCCATTTATCATCTCATGACCCCTCAGATTCATTCTGTGACCATGGACATGGGCTAAATGTTGGACTGAATCACCCACACTAACTTTATAAAAATCTAATGATACGTAATAAAAATGAGCTTCATCTCATCCAGCAATAACAGTAAAATGCTACTTAGAAATTGATGCATCAGTATTAACACTCTAATAATCTGGTATTTAATAATATATCAGTCACAGAGGCCGTTCTCCTTCGTACTTTTACTTTTTGAGAATACATTTTTCTGGTAACACATCTCTCTATACCTTCACTTAATTATAATTTCCTATATTTACATTGCAATACCACTATTTATCTTGACAATCAGTTTTTTTCTGAAGCATGACTTCTATATATGTGTCTGAAACATGTTGCATATAATTACAATATTCAAGAGGCGCAGTCCAAAGCAGATAGATGTAGATGTATGGTATGGTATATGCTCTGTCCATTAATTATATCCAGTAGGCTGGTCGCGTGATTAAATTTGATTAGTTCGAGTGGCTCCTGATTTATTCTCTCCCGCGCTCGCACCAGATGTCTATTAATCGCACATACATCGGCTCCAAAGTTGTAGTGATGCAACCGACGCTCAGATGCATGACTCACTTTAGGAATTAGTCTAATCAGCGATGCGCTTGAATCAAATGTGGCACGTGGACTGGTGAGGAATACTTGGATTTTCAACCGATAGCCGACAAATGAATTGGTTTAGACTCCCAGGATTACTGAGTAAATGCTTCAGAATAGCATTTGATGGGCAATCAATTATGGCTGATGTAGATACAGAAGAATAAACCAAAGTTTAACCTCATTTGCTTCTTTTTTTCTTGCCAGATTGGTGGATTATATGATCCCGAGTTGTAACTTTTAAGAGGGAAAAACACATTTATTAACAGACTTGGTCCTTTTATTATTGTGAGTGGCAGCAGCGTTTCTCTTTTTGCATGTGTACAGTAGACGCGCACCACCGGGGAATAAATGAACGGAAGCATCCGATGAAAGAAATGTTTGTCTTAATTTGCCGAACTCAAACTGTGCAAATTTGTGGCAGAACAAACAAAGCGAATTTGTTGCAAATACAGCTGGATGTTCTGCAGTGGTGACTTCAAAAAAAGACAAAAACTAATCAAAACAAATGCCATGCATTAGTTACAAGAGCCCAGGCCTTGGCGGGCATGCAGGATGTTACAGCCCAATGGCTTCCTCATTTAAATTATGACCGGGCAAAACAACAACAACAACCCAAGACAGGACCACAACCAAGAAGCATCGGGCCGTAATCCAAAAAGGCAAAAGTGCTCACAGGATTTCACAATATACTGCTCTAACTTCTCCGTCTTCCAACAGTGTTATTTCCTAGTTAACATGACTAACACCACTGCAGATTTGATGCTTTGATTCTGTAGCTTTCATGCAGAGTTATAGATTTCTGCCCATAAGGTGGTCTTATACAATTACCCGAAGCCGCCATGAATGTTGCATGAAGAGAATGTGAAATTGGGCTGCAGGAAGTAGCCGCGGTTTAAAAAAAACAAGACGTTAAGCGAAGCGCTGCGATTTCACACAAATTCTAAGGGTAAATGATTTAGTGACTTTCAGCCCTTCTTACTTTAATCACTTTAAAAATGAAGCTGATTAACAGTGGTGGTAGGAGGCACATAGTGCAGCATATTTCTCTCCCTGCACAGCCTATTCTTTGATGTTGTTGTTTTTGTTTGTTGCACCGCCCCATCATTTGAATATCACACAGAGAGGGGGCTCCTACTCGGCCACTTGCTGCGCCTTTGTTGCCGTGATTAAAGCAGGTGTCGCGCAGGGTTGTGTTTGTTAATGACAGTTTGCATTTAAATAGCTGTCACTCGTCTGTCAAGGGGAGGGGAGGAGGGGAAAATGTTTGTTTCCGGGGCCTCCGACGTACTCAGAATGCATCTCTTTTACATAAGCTTAACCTAGCTTTGCAAATGAGCAGGCAAAGTTTCTGCAGGAGTGTACCTGTAAAGACTCTCCACTGATGTCGGCAAGTGATGAAAGTCCAAACTTTAAAAAGGGAGGCAAAGTGCAAGCTAACCCAGTTGAAAGTATTTGTTTACACCACCAAGTTCTGGATATATTTTATTAATGCACATTTCCGTTTGCACAACATAGTTCATAAAAAGGATCTGAGGTAACAGGAGGGAGAAGGGCCTAATTGAAAAGGAGTACTGTGTTTCCCTACATGAGCCTCTGCAACCCTGAACAGCTGAACATCATACGCTTCATCACAAGATCTACAAAACAAACAGCAAAATATGACGTTTGTATTTGTTTTCCACAATCAGCTTTCTTTCTTTGTTTGTTTGTGCCTTCGTCTTTCCCTTGGTTAAGGTTTGGTTAGGTAGAAAAACTGCAACGTTAAAGGCGGGGTAAGGTTCAATTAATCTGTGTACAAAAAAGACACGTTTACATTTTTAAATCGCGTGCAGTTCATACACAAAAGTCCAAATTTGCATGCAGGTGAGGCACCAGTCCCTTGTAATAAAGGTCCAATTTGTTGGGAGTGTTGGGAATAAGACTCAACAGTCAACTGTCTTACAAATTGGACCTTTAAGTTCTGTAGGGAGCAGATCCAACGTCAAGTTACCACCGTGGTCATCCATAGTCAGGTAACCTTCGTCGTAATATTATCAAATAATTAGAGTTGCAGTAACTTCATGTTAAATCAAGTCACTGATGACTCCTGTCTGGGCAAAACTCCTGTGTGGGTGTGACGGGTCCGTCAAACCCAACCTCCACTCTTTACGCATCACTTGGCATTTTTCATGCGTGGTATTTGAACACATCTGTTCACAACCAGGAACTGGAAGGACTGGGCGTTTCACCTCCTGCTCACAAATAGCCTGAGGAATTATAGTTTAACATTTACTTGATTAAGTGATTCGTCTTTCAACCGAAAAATAATTGGCAACTATTTTAATTATGCAATCTCAGTCACTGTTTGAGCAAAAATGTCAAACTGTAATTGGTTCTAGCTTCCCCAATATGATGATATAATGAAAACAAAATGTAATATCTTTGGGTTTTTGACTGTTAATTGAAGATGTCACCTTGGATTCTGACAAATAACTAATGGGGGGTTGTTGCTTTATTTTTCGTGTAAGTCCACATTCTTAAGCCAGGTAGAAAGAAAAAACACTTTATATTTGACTGGATGCCTATATTTAAAAAAAAAAGAAGTTGATTGAAACTTAAAACAACGCTGACATAGGTCATTGGTCTCCTCCTTCAGGAAGCATCCGGCTCTTTAGCTGCTAAATTCATCCTTACGTCCACCAGCCAACTTTGCTGGGTTGTCTTTTCTTTTTGGTGCTTGGCAGGTTGTTCACAGTGAGTTTATCGGAGACTTTTCACTTAAAGCTTAAAGAGTTAACCAAAACAGTAAAACCAAAACAATTAGCTGAAAGACACTACAACATCCACAGTTTATAATTCTCTGGGGTTATTACGATGAGTGACACATTTGATTTGTTGTTAATTAGCGCAGCTTTAAGATTAATATTAAACATATTTAGATGTAGCTTAGTATCTTTACAGTACTCTGCATTTTATCTTAATTTGGTTTAGTGATAAAAGGACAAAATTATAAAAATAAAGCTTAAAAGTTCTCATGTTGTAATGTTATCATGTAGCAAATACGTTTTATATTTGCAGCTGCCACACGTCTCGGTATTTCACAATAAATTTGGAAGCCCAAGAGTCTGAGATGTAATGTGCTGGGGTATGTGTCATGTTTCCTAAAGTTTTCCTGCATTTTTAATACGATGTCTGAAAACAGAACGTGGCCCACAGAGACTGCATCGTGGCACAGCGGAGCATCCTTTCGCAGGAAAAGTGACAACCAGAAGGCAAACATGACATTTTTCCTCGACACTTAAAAAAAATGTGTTGTTCCATGGTTGTAAACAAAAAGTCTATTTTACAGGACACTGGAAAGACTGCGGTTGCCGAGAAATGAAGTCAAAATGGCAACTGAAACTCAAAAAGAGATGCCTCGCCGAGGTATTAACTCTAATCACGGCAGGAACGGTGTCGGACCCATATGTCAAGAACAATTGTATCGCCCTTGAAAAAGCAAACTCCTCTTTAAAATAATGGCCCCCGCGATCGCACCGTTTGATTGTTTAGCCGCCCTTGATGGGTCAGCAACAAACACTCAGTCATTCGTTCACGCCGCTTTCATCATAACAAAGTTGGTGAAACAAAAGTGGAGGAGGGGTGATGGGAGGGGGAGAACTGCCTTCTGGAAGTAATTAGCCATAATCATGCTGTTGCTGTAGCTATTGGTGGCATTAGCTTACCTTCGCTCTTAATCACTGTTTGTTTATGAGCACCCAAGGGTCTTGAAAATTTAAATATAAGCACAGGACTGAAACTCCAGAGGTGGCGTTATGGGGGAGAAATGTTATGGAACATTTTTAAAGCAAACAGAGCAGAGGGTCCTGAAATGGCTTTTGGCAGGAACGAGTGTACAGCGAAAAGTGTCTGACCTCTTTTGTGTGTTGCTGATTGACTCTTTTCTTCTTTTTCCTCCCAGCGTCACATACAAACATGTATCTGCAATCTGCACCTCAAATCCTCTTTCCATTCCTTTAACAAATATGTATCCAGTGCAAATCTTCTTCTATTTATTAGCACTGAGAAACCAGGTTGCTCATTACACTCACCTATCGATCGCCTCGTCCTGACAGAAGGGAGATTAGCGGTCAACTTTCAGCACTTCAATCAATAATCATCTCCCTAATTGGGTATTAGCAACAAGAAAGTGGACTCACTTGTCACACAAACAAGGAAAAGAAAAGGCTAAAATTCAGCATTTGGAGGCCGTTATTCATCCGAAGCTTGCTCCCGTACCTTTAATTTGAAATTAGGGTGCTATTCCTGTTAGGGATGTGGTGGTTCTGGCTGTCTGTAAAATATAATAATCCAAGACTTACTGAATAACGCTACAAATCCCACAGGGAGTGGGGCGCATGTTCTCATTAATTTGCAGACTTTCTTCTCACTGAGATCTGTTTGAGAAGATGTTTGGGTCTGGAAGGATTTTCGTTGGAGCCAATTCTGGAACGAAAAAAATCGACTGCACTTGAGAAAAACACTCCACTGTGCGACCGTAAAATGATTGTAGGGTGTCAACATGACGCTTTAAGGAAAGAAAAAAAAAAGCTGTCGTATTTCTTTTTCACAGGGTCCAACATTTACAAGTTTATCTGTAATTGATTTGTCTCAGCCACAGCGAACGACCAAACACGGCGAGCACATTCATCGACTCGCCCTCTCTCAATGCCGCGCTTCCCATCTGGTTTCCCGTTCAATCAGAGGAAGATTCAAGGAAAGCAGAGTGGCACAGCTTCTCGCTCTATCCAGATAATTGAAACAAATGCCCGTCTGAAACCGAGAGTGTCTGCTTAATTTACAGACAGCGTGATTCTGAAGCGTTTTGGGTTTTTTTGGGGGGAGGCAACAACTCTCCATCAGTGCGTCCCATTCATAACCGCTAACAATGTAGCGGCACTCGGAGCCAGTTTAGAGAGTGGGGGAAGAGCACAAATGGAACAGATGAAGATTTTTTTTTTTTTTCTCGCTTCCTGAGAAGTTGACAAACAGAAAACGGTGATCAGAATACATTAGTTTTAATTGGAGTCTGGTCCACTTAGATTTTGTGAAATGAGCACATTGTCTCTAAATTAAAACACACTCTCTGCTCGGGGAAAAAAGAAAAAGAGATAGAAACAAGCTGTGGTTTGACGATGATGGAAGACAGAACCGGTGTGATGATTGTGGTTGAAGGTAAACAGGTGGAGTGTAACTGAGTACATTTACCTGAAATACAGTTTTATAGTATATGGAGTAATTAAAATGAGTCCCGCCTTAATAAGATGCAACAGTACGGATGTTTTCGCATTAATGCATCAATAACTACGATCCAATTAATTACTTTATTCTGAAATGGGCCATTCTGCACAATAGGTACTTTTACTTTTGGTACTTTGGTGATATGTTTTGATGCTCAATGGTAGTCATAGTAACCTGACATTGACAATAACATGTCGCGTTGGTGACACAGTACGAAGATACAAGATATAAGGCTTAACTCTTTGTCACACAAGCGTTTACGGTGGAACGTTTTCGCAGAAAACTTGATTAATTTCAGTGGAAAGGAAACTAAGTGTAGTACATCCGCATTACATCATTATCGTGCTAACTAATGACAAATGGTCTTGACTGTGCTCGCATGTCCAAAAGTTAAACCTAAATGGTAAGCACATTCATTTATGGAATTTCTGTGTTATAACACTGATATCACGTAAAAAGAAATGCAACCTTCATATAATTCATGTCTGTAATCAAACGTTCGAGATTTTTTTATCATTATTATTTAAAAAAAACAACATTTGTCCACATAAATATGTTGCCAATATGACCTTTAAATGTATAATGTAAAGCTCTTTGGGTGCTTTAGTGTATGAAACGTGCTCTACAAATAAATGCCTTTAAAGCGTCGATGCTGTATGTTGTTGTTCGTTGCTCCTCTCCATGCTCCAACGTTACATCTTGTAAAGAAAAACACAGTCTCTACATAAATCATGATTTTTCAGAGCTTTTCTTGTTTTTCTTCCATTTCTTGGTGCTGTGTTGCTGAAGTCACCTAGCATGAACTCAGAAGACTTTCTACTTTATCTTGAGGCTAAATCCTGGGTCCTGACCAGACACTGCGGGGGACAGTTATAAGGACTAGCGGTCCATGCCTTGAGCCGGTGCTGATGGTAGGGGAGCCGCAGCACCCCTTCCCCTCTACCGGTTCATCCGGCTCCCAGAGGGCCGCTGGTAAACACTGCACGTCAACCCCGAGGCCAATTAGCCTGCAAGATCAGCCTAGTGAGAGGCCTGCTCGAAAGGGGAGGGGGACTTAATTCAAAGAGCAGACTCTGTGAGAGTTCAGCTATCCTAATCGCTAAAAGAGCTCAAGTCCCCGGGGTACCATTGAGGCTTTCAGGAACTATAAAAGAGTTTTATTGTTTGCAGAAAAAAAGTGGTGAAATAATGCACCATGGTGATTTCATATAATGTGGTGTTCTAATCTGAAAAATAACAAGCGAGCGAGCAAGAGGTATCTACAGAGAGGTTGTCAGCACATGACCCTACAAGCCAGATCCACCCACAAACTGAGCTCCCTATCCGCAAGACAACTCACGTTTGTGTGTGTGTTTTTTCCCTGCGATTTAGACAATGATTTTAGAAATTGAATTTTATCTTTTAGTATAGCATCCCTCACCACACCGAATGAGGCTCATGAGCTGTAATAGCGTGGCAAGTGTGGGAAACGGAGGTTAACAGGAGAGCATGTGAATCACAAAACTGTTAATTAGAATCACACAGTATCCAAGCAACTGTAACAGGGCACCGAGCAAAATTAGCTATTTAGCGGGGCACCATCCTGCTCCCGTTGGCTCTCCGGTTGACCTCTGAACCCCGGACGTTTACTCTGCACCCATCATATTTTACTGCCAGATACAAGAATCCAAGAGGCTGCAGCAACACTTCGGCGCTTTTATTTCATTATTTGTTGTTCACTCAGGAAGGTTATTTTTTTTTCCCCCAGCAGGAGAAGCTGGCAATACAACATCAGAGCCAAATGACAGAGAATCAAGGGTTTAAAAATACTACACATTTGTCACATGCAGTTACTTGAACTCGAGATCAGATCAGAAACCAGCGTGTAGCTGCGAGCGCAAAGGAAAACAGAAATACCGCAAGTGACACGAGATGTGTAACTAATCTTAATGCAGAGCTGCCTTAAACCATCATTTGCACATTTATATCACGATCATTATACCTCTTTAATTATTGATGGCATTTATGCTCGTACTCTGCTGAACAATGTAATTGTGTGAATAGTTATGTGACAATTGCACAATGCATACATTAAAATAACTTGTGATGTTAATTGATGATAAATCTCAGGTCATATTGAAAAAGTTTCATCATTTTTATGTAGAAAAAGCATCTCTTACAAAGTATACGTCTACAGAGCTTGTAGAAAACTGCAGAATGAAAGTATCTCTTTTCCTTTAAAACATTATTATGATTGATCCGGTATGAACTGTGTCATGAATCACTGCTCCTGTATATTAGCAGCTCACAGAACTGACAAAACTATCATTTCACATGACTGCAGTTGTCAATATGATCACATTTATAGTTTTTTTTATCTTTGTAGTGCCTTTTCTGTGCCGAGTTGGCGGCCATGTTGGCGCTGGTGGCGCGCGTCGAGCGAGACGATGTAGTTCACTGAGCGCTTTAACACAAAACTACGTGATATTCCAGAAGGGGCCTTACTTCAGCTCTCTATAGTCTTGGTAGTTGCCAGCTTGTGGGGGGAAAAAGAAACATAAAATGGCTGAGCTCTACTGTATAGACCCGGCATACTAATAGTTTTGTTACAGTCCTATATCATGTTGAATAACGTTAGCTAATGCAACAAACTGGCAACCACCTCGGGGCAGATGAGTGTCGGGGAGGGGGACGAAACGCCACATTTAGTGGCTGAATCAATAACAGCTTGGATTTCTGTCTTGAAACGGGCTCTGTGGAGAACTTTGTGTGCTGGAAGCCAGCTGTTACGTCATATTAGTTTATGTAGTTTGTGGACTCCATCTCATAACTAACGTTACCTAGTGTTGCTCTGTTAGCAGACAGAGGCACTCAAGTACGTGCATAAAGTCACATCCTTTGGACTGTCGTGCAAAAAAACCTACAGTCCAGCAGCATTAAACAACTTAAAACATCCACAGGCTTGTGTAGACAACAAAGAGAGACAAGAATCGTATGCATCGTATGAGCATGTGTCAAATAACACCTCTTTGAGTCTTTATTGTGGACGCCCCTGCATGCACACATACTTAAAGAAATAGTTTCTCCCAGTGCGGTGTGGTACAACTCGACCGGCCTGCTCGGAGGCCCGACCTCAACCCCATCCAGCATGTTTGTGATGTACTGGAACACCAGCTGCGAGCCGGGGCTTAGTTATTAACCACCTTCGATCTCCGTGGCCAAACTTACTAATGCTGTTTTGGCTGAACGGGAGCAACTCCCTGCAGTCAGGTGGCAGAATAAACATGTTGTTACGGCAGCAGATGAATGCAAATGGCTTTAGAATCAGATGTTGAACAATCACCTATGGGTGTAATTTGTTTGTCTGCATACTTTTTGTTTTGTATACTCATGTTGAAATAAATTGTGCATCACGTCCTTCTGTTTTTCTGGTAATTTGTTTAAAACCAACACCTCCTCCCAGCCAGTCCACCTCCCAACAAAGCCAGACTGTGTGCAGGTCTGAGCTCCACAACGGTGAACTGAGCTCCCCGTTAATTTCCGGACAGCAGAACGTCTGCACATCCTCTGCCGCAGACTGAAAACTCATCGGTTTAGACTGTACCTTAGGCCATAAATACTAAAAAGAAGAAGATAAGAAGATAAAAAAAACTCCTTCTCTATCTGTTCTCTAGCTTTTATTCTTAATTGTAGCACTTGAAGCAGTTCAGCTTGTTTGATGAAGTTGAGGTACTTTCATGATTCTTGCAGTTTTTGGGGGTGTATCCACATGGTTGAATGGACGTACTGTAAATCATTTAAATCATAAATTTGTTGTATTCTTCTCCTGGATTTGGTTTCTGGTTGTATACGTACCACGTCTACCTCTGTCTACTGAGAAGCCCTGACACATCCTGCCGATGGTCAGTCGTCGACCAATGTCGGGGCCTCCGTTGAGCGTCTGCAGTGTGGTTTGGTCAAATACATTTGTTTTCTGGTGTGTCTTGTTATCGGAAGGTCGCTGGTTCGATTCACCCTGGTCTGAACCCCAAACTGCTCCTGATGTGCTGGTCGGCACCTTGCATGGCAGACACCGCCATCAGTGTATGAATGTATGAAATTACTGTAAGTCGCTTTGGACGAAAGCGTCTGCTAAATGCCCTAAATGTAAATGTAAATGTGTATGTTCTTTGCAGTTTGAGCAGTGCCGTCTAACCTCTACGGCCAGCTAACGTTAGCATTTACAACACTCGCCAACTCACACCAAAACAATCTAAACAGCACTACAGACAACAGCAGGAACATGTATTTTTGATTTAGGGGTGAACTGTCCCTTTAACTCAACACCTACTGCATCCAGTCATATTTTCCTTATCGGCGTAGGGTGTTCTGTATGGACTGCAAAGCCCCTCGGGGACACACTTCTGATCCCGGCCTACAATAATAAACTTGACTTAGCCTTTGGAGGCCCCGGCTCTTATTCTCACCTCCAGCTCCGTCCTGACGCTTCTGCTCGACGGCATAGCACAAAAGTTTTCGTGGGCAGCTCTTCAAAACACCACTCAGACGCCGCTGAGTGGATCCATCCAGTGTAGCGCTTTTTCTTTTTTTTTTTCTGTTATCCTCCGTGTCATGATAGTTGATTGTGGACTTTCTGCTTGACACAGGCCATAAACCTTCACAGACACAAGCAGCCTAACAAGACTTAAGCATGTCTGCTTCAAGACATCGAACCAGTGGCTGCTCCCTCTCTCCCTCCATCTGCCTCAGAAAATGAGAGAGAAAAAAAAAAAAAGTGACTGTATAACAGTAGCCTGTGTGTCCCCGAGGATACTGAGCCAGCACGGTCTGCCAGTCTATCACACAGGAGCACACTGCTTTTGTGACAAACTGGCAGACTAACATCTTTCATTCGTGTAGCTCCTCTGTGCTCTTCTTCTTCTTCCTAGACAATCCTCACAATAACCTCGGCGGTTAGTGCATGACTACACAGTGTTCCCCGTTGCTTTTCTGTTGATTCAGTGCGGCACGCCGGTGGATATCAGCGCTCCAACACTCCACATTCATTTAAAGAATGCGTCAAACGCACAATGGGAAAGCTGTCGAGACGTCACAAAAGGTCAGAGTACAGATTTAATTACTTTTTTTATTGTGCGCCCACACACATAATACACGACGCCGAGTAACAACAAATAACCCCCCCCCCCTAAATTCAAGTCAAGCTACGAGGATAGACTGACGCGCAAGCTCTATTTTAACAGGTGAGCAGCCCGGCCATCCTTAAATCCTTCAGAGGCTGTATCCATTACAGGATCCATGAGAGGTGGGTAAGAGGCAGAGAGCATGGAGGGGCTGCTTCACTGCACACCGCACAACCTACTCTTTACACTCTAACTGGCAATTGTTAAATTCTCACTCGTGTCAGTCTTCTTCACAATTTAGAGCCCCGTCAGGTATCTCCTTGTGGACAAAACTTTCCTCGCAGCCACTGATGTCTGAGAATGAAACAGTGAAAGTAATTCTGCAGTCTGACGCCGTCGCGTTTTTTTTTCTTATTACACAGCGGCCTTAAAGATTCATGAGGGAACTTGCATTCAAACAAGCTTAATATCCATCCGGCTTCGTACTAGTAACAACGCAGTCTGGCAGCGGGGAGTGAATCATAGTGCCCCAGTGACTTGGAAGTGCCCAGATATGCAAATGTGTGAGTCGGTGCAATAGATTATTCAAATGCATAGATGCTTTGCCCGTCGGGGTCGCCCTGCTGCCGAGACGTGGTCACTCCCCGTGCGTAATAACCCCCCACCCCGTGCGCCGTGTTTTCCTCTGCAGAGTCGAGTGGGGGGAGATTTGGCTGTTTGTCAGACGTGCGGGTGACGCACGGGTGACACACGGGTGACAAAAGGTGACACGGTCTAGCCAGTGGCTTCGTAGGCCACCCACACAAGGAGCTGAATGGATGAATGGCTGCCTGACATCCTCTTTTTTTAGAGTTTCACGAGATGTCTGGCATGTTTGGGGTTTGTTTTACGTGTCAGAACAGGAACAGAAAAGGATTATTAGAGAAATGGTTGAAATAATGATGTTGAAATCATTTGCTGACCCTGCAAATGTGTGTGTGAGCATAGTTCTCATTATTGCCAAGAAGAAGAATCAGAATTATCTCTGACAGTTTGTCATTTTGAAAGTGGAAGACAGAATTGCAGAAGAGAAACGGTCAGAATAATTTGAATAGTTTGACATTTAAGGAATATCGCTTTCTATGGTTTCTTACTAAGAGTTTGAGTGAGTTTGATGTCTCGACGGTAAATGTGAACCAGCAGCCACTTAGCTTAGCACAAAGGCTGGAGACAGGGAGGCAGCTAGCCTGGCTCTGACCGATAAAAAGACAATTTTTTCGCATTTGTTTAATTTGTACTGCTATCTATCTCTCTATCGCTCTCTGTCTTGCTTGCTTACTGGTTTTAGCTTCGGTAAGACAACAGCTAACGTTAGCATCCAACCACTTCCTCGCTAACATAAGCAATAGTGTTACACAATATGACCGGAAAGCAGGAAGTAACTCTAAAATACAAACACTCATCGTGGACACATTCATTTCAGCCTGGAACTAAAACAGTGGATGTTATTAAACAGTAACGTTAGCTAGAAAGAGGTTGAATGCTAACGTTAGCTATTAACAAATTGTTATCATTCATTCATTCTGTTTCAAAATACAAAGGGACATCGAGCCACATTTCAAGTTAAACGACATATTTGCCGACTGGTTAGCTTCTGTAAGACAACAGCTAACGTTAGCATCCATCCACTTCCTCGCTAACACAACCTTTTGATGGTGTTACACAATACAAGAGGAAACTAGTAAAGTAACTCTAAAATATCAACGCACATCTTGGACACATTGATTTCAGCCTAGAAGTGATAAACTGGATGTAATCAAATGGTAATGCTAGAAAGAAGTTGAATGCTAATGTTAGCTAATGGGCTATTAATTAAATATGTTATTTTACCTTTAAGTATGGCCAGATATCCCTCTAGATTTTCACTACCCATCATCTTTTCAGTTGCTGATCAACTGGGAAGTTGTTTAATGATAACAATTTATCAGATTTCCTACATTCATACCCAGAAAAAGCACCATAAAATTATCCGAGCACCCTGAACCTTACATCGGAGTAAACGGCCGCTATGCGAATATGATCTATGGCACAGAGGAATAAGATAAATCAGGTTATGGCCACACAGATAATATTTCTGATCCGTCAGATCAATTTATTTGTGGTTTTGGAGAAAGATGACTCTTAACTCCTCCATCTAGAGTTCAAAGTCTGCCTGAGATACTCCACCACTTCTGTCAATTAAAAGTGCAAGGTGAGGCTGCTGCAATTTGCATGGTTATTTGTCAAATTAGCGACTAATAGGAAACCCTCCCTTACTGCAGTTTGATCCATCTGCCACCGGTCTGAGGCTGCAACTACTAATTGCTAACGCCTACACAAGCACCAGGCAGGGGTATTGATTCGTCATCCTCACATTGCAAACATCTTGAACGACGCTGAGAAACCAGCGGCGATAGACCGGCAGCGTTACGGAGGGGGGGGGGTGAGACCGTGTCCACACATGCACGTACTGCTGCGCTCGCACCTTAAACACTACTTAGACTGTAACACATGAGGACAGGTGACGAGTGGTGTGGTGTGGAAGGGAGAGTGCGAGAAATGTGCTCACTAAGATGGAAAAGTACAGCATCAGCAGATGTAATTAAATCTCGGGGTATGAAAAAGCAAAGATTAAGTGTGTGTTTAATGGATCAATAATGATGGACAGACAAGACAAAGAAGATTAATCAAAGTGCTCAGAAAATAGAGCACTTAGGCGAGCAATTAATATGTCAAGGAAACCTCGCGGGGACAAAAAATCCGTTTAAAATAAATGTTAGAAGCGCTTCAAGGGCTATTACTTAGGATTATCACCATTGATTTTGTCTATATCTGTGTGTGAGTGTGATGTTAATATTCCTATTGATTCACCACTTTTGAGCAGCTTTTGATAGACACCCCTCACGCGCCGCATCTCATAAACTTTCACTTTCAGATTTCATTACAATGTCCCGACCGTTCCCTCATTTCCTCCAAGGAGGGTCATGAATATCGATCCGGGTGGGAAGCGTAAGTTCAGCACACATGCTTTGATGGAATGTGTCTCAACATTTTTATTTTTTTTAATTTTTCTATTAGTGTAATAGTGCATCAAAAACAACTGGGACTGGGAGCCACAGAGTCAATGTGGCTGCCGGCCAGGACGAGCTAATTTCTTTGGCTTTGCCTCAGATGTTTTGCATAACACGACTTCAACTGACTGACAAAAAGTGGGAGGTGAAAAAAAGGAGGAATCGAAGTGGAGCTTGCTATTGTGCACTGTATATAACTGGATGTAAAGCGTTGTTGTTGTGCCCGTATAGCAACCACAAGCCTCTATGACCTCGTAATGACAGCTAATGGTAACAAGCACAAATGAATGCGTTCCTGCCTTTTCCATTTTGATCATGGTTATTGTTGTTTGCTGCGGTTTTTATATGCTGGACCCACAGGATCTGCAGACTCCATCTCCTGCAGCCTGCTTTGTTTCTGGCTCTATTGAACCAGAAAAGATGGACTCTTAGTGGATATCTGGGGGCTTTTCTGCTCATGATGGTCTCTTTTTTTTTCCCTCTGTGTGTTCAATTTCATTACACTTACTGACACACTTCTAGACATTAACTGTGTGAAATTAGGAAATCAAGCAAGCAATGCTATCTCGGACCATTGCTCTGCTCTCTGAAACTCCCTCCTACTATTGATTGCAGAGTATACTACACGGTGCACTATTGATTGCTGGATACATACATTATAATCTGTTCCATCATATTTATTTTCTACAGATCGGATGATCGCTTCCGTCTCTCGCAACAAGAAAGAAAAGATAATTTAATGATAATTATTTAGATCTGAAGCGTACAATCACTTAGCTGCTTTGATTGTAACACTTTCGTATGGTCTTGCTCCAGTCTCTGCCACTCTTCTCTGTTTCACAATTTCCCCATGTGCACACAGTTCCCTTTTGTAAATGGCATGCTACCACTTTAACACAAAAATTGATGGAGGATCTGTCAGCCGGGTCCCTCTTTACTTGTCATGGTGATGCATGCAGTGGCAAGTGCAACATTGGCGCATAAAGAGAAGAGTTTAAATGCGACGTGATCAATCAAGGTCTTCGGTGGCAATTTAGGGCAAGACACTACAGGTGAACCGGGTAAAACTTGACGCTCCCCCAGCTGATTATTTTGCATTAATGCTGTTGTGTTTGTGAAATATCGTGTAACTATTTGTATAAGAGGCATTTTCAAAGGAAATAAATGTTAAATTTCGTGCATTTTCAGAACAGGAAACTGAATTTTGGATAAAGCCATCTTTAAAACTCTGGTCTGATTTTTTGACAGATTAGAGTCAAAGGTGTTATCGCTCCATCAATCAGAAACTACTGCCAACAGCCATATAAAAAAAAATCAATGTACACCATGTTTTTAGGCATCAAGTACTATAAAAAACAAGCTATGAATGATATATGAACAAACCTCCCTCTCTAAACACCTTCAGAATAGAGATAACGTTTGGTGTTTGTGTGGGCTGCTGAAGCGGGGATTTCTGAGAATAAACTCATTTTGATTTTTCATCTGAAATAGTTTTGGTGCCTTAACCTAACCAAGTAGTTTTCATGCCTAAGCCAAACCAATACATTTTTGTGCTAAACCTAACCAATAGCTTTCGGTGTATAAACCTGACTAAGAAGTTTTCGTGCCTCAACCTAACCAAACTGGTTAGTACAACAAAGGTCCAGTACGCCTGACGTTGGTATGCTGCAACGGTCCTGTTGTTTCGGGAACGGTGATATGTGTCGTTTTGGGAGTCGTATCCTGTGTGCTGTGATGTGCTGTGATGAGCTGTGGCTTCTTATCTGTCTTCATACAGAAAAAGTAAGCAGTGACGTCAAACACAACAAATTTATTCGCAGTTAATCGAAATTGCTTTTGCTTTTGCTTTTACCAACCGCAGACTGGACTGGAACTCTGGCCTCTGTACTTCTCTCTCTCAAAACATTTTTTATTAGTATCCAGCACTGGGACGCAGGGTTTTGAATACATTACCTTTGACTCTATTATAGATTTGTGATGGGTATTTCACTCTATTTTCTGATGTTTCATTGGTCAAACAGTCACAGAAACGGAGGGTGAAATGTAACATCCTTAAAAGATAGGCGAGCAACTCTGCATGAATATAAGATCCACACCATCACCTCTGCTCACCTCCCTTCTTCACCTGATCCAACCTTAACTGCTACAGGCCCGGGGTATGTGGAAGATTTTGATTGAATCCGACAGGACCTGAAAGCACCCTAAAAAAAATCACCTGATGACATGAGCCACACAAACTGCATTTTCAGTCAGGGCCATCAAGAACACCAACAAATCACTCGCTTGGCTTGGGGATCGTACCTGTTATAGTATTCGGGCAAAGCGACAGCCGTTCTGTCTATTGATTAAATTTTTTTGTGTGAGGTAGGCAGCCTCAGTAGACCACTAATGACATGTAGCAGAGAGAAAAGTTCCCATAAGTGAGAAGATTCTTGGAATAATGAAGCGAACTTGACAATGGGGGTATTGAATGTGATCGTTAAGTACCAATTTGTCGTTAATCACAGCTCCTCTTAACCGGGTCTGAGCTGGAAAGGGGTCGTGGACAACAGCTCTCTGCACGGGCTGCGAAAAATTAAGGCAGAACATCGTCTACCTGCCGCGGGGGAGGCTTCCCTCCGAGTCACTTAGGGTCTAGTCTCTATGAAGGTGTGTTTACAATTTTGTGTCTGTGTTTTAAAGCATCTCGGATTCGTGTGCAATAGGTCCTGCGGGTCAGCCGCTCATTTTCACTACTGCCTCACACCTGCTGTTTTATCTCAGTGCTAATGCTGTTCTCAATTAGCCGTTGAGAACTTGATGTTCTGCAGACACAAATAATTATTCTCACACCAGATGTAAATACTGTTGAGACGATCTGAATGTTTTGTCGAGCCGTAAAGGTTGAAAAACATGTATTTTGTTCATTTGAAGGTAGTTTACCACTTTATTATAATGCAGAGGACTAAAGCCCACGTCATTTTCAACTTTATAACGAGGTCGGCTGGTCCTCTTATTATTTTGTTATATATTTTTACATTTGCTTTCTTTCTGTCTTTGAACTGCAATTGCTTATCTCGTAAAATTCATCAATGATGCGTCTGTGACTGTTGTACATTAACAATACATAATCGTATTTAATGATTGCTTATACGCAAACAAACGTAGCCTTCACCAGCAGATGGAGTTTTATTAATTGTTATGATAAAGTATTTCAATAAAAATCGAGTACACAAAAAATTATTTTCAGGCAAAGTATACAGTTGTTTTATGTGATTGCTGTTATATTGTCAATCTTGTCAAATGCTTGAAAATGTCCATAAATAGACTAACAATTAAATTATGGTGTGATAAAATGTGTTAGATAACGTTTGTTAACTGCTTCTTAATATGTTATGTATGTATGTCATGGCCGTCATCAGCAGATGGAGTTTCCTCAGTTGTCCCGAAAAGCAAAAAATTATATTTATAAATAAATATGGTATGCAAATGCTTCTTTTCATGCTCGATATACCATTAATGTTTTATATGATTACTGTGTTATATTGTCATTTGCTCATTATCTGTTTATACATAAGTTGTAGATGACTGACAGGGTGAGAAATGCATTAATATATACCTGAGAATATCCATAAATATACTTACAACTACAAGTCTTGAAATAAGTTTCATTATCAGCATATTAGCAGACTTCCCAGCATGCATTGTTGCAGAGTTAAACTCTCTTGATAACCTACTTTTTTATAGCATGAAGAAAACATATGAGATGGAAATGTGTACATTGTAAGATAAGTTACAGATGTCTGGTTTCACAATAATTAAATAAAATGCTAACCATGTTAAAGGTTTGTACTGAATTCAGTCTTCATCCTTAATTGATGTTGAGACATTCATGTCATTCATATTGTCACGATACTAATTCTAGAGTAAAGTAGCTCTAATATCAGAAGCTGCAGCTCTAAATTGAGAAAATGTGAAAATGTATTGGTTTGTCTGTGAACAGCTGTTGATTCAACTTAATAGCTTCAGTTTATAGAACACAGCTTCTCAAGTTCAGTTAACTTCAAATTGTTTTTTTCCAAATAAAGAAAACTTCAAAGAAGACTTTAAACTTCTTAAAGTAAAGATAACTCAGATATTTAAGGCGGCAGTTCAACTTACTGCCCGTCACTGCCCATGTCTGTTAGTTGGCTGGTTGGTTTGTAGGCAGGATTTCAGAAAAACGACTGAACAGATTTTCTCGAAACTTAGATGGTGGATGGTTCTGGGACCAGAATAGACCCAATTAACTTTTGACTTCATTGACTGATTTTTTATGCCTAAACAAACAAACTCTCTTTGTTTTCATGCCTGAATAAACTGAATAAACAAACTGACCTTAAAGGACAACACAATTTCATACTGTTTTACTTTGTTTATATGTGGCGGACCCCGCCACCTTTCTAGGAAGAAACAGTGTTCTGGGGACCTTATTTTCATCTTGAACAGCTTGTTTTTTCAGTCATGGAAAAAATAAATATATCTGAGCTTGTATTATTATCTCATTAATATTGTAAATATTAAAATGGATTCTCCAAAACTACATAATGCTCCTTGAGATGAAACAGCCCCAAATTATCTTTCACAATGTGTTAATGTTAATTCTTTCCAGCCCGCTAACAACAAAATATTTAAAAGGTGCAAAAAGCTTATCTGGAAAAATACAGTTGATTGTTGAGACTCATCCCTGGTCGTCACATACTGACACTTTGGGTTCGTAGGTCGTGCCGGCAACTAAACCGCAGCGTCAGTATTGATGACCTGGGAAATTAGTAGGATATACAACCATCAATTTCATTCTGAGAAGCAATTTAATGTTATCAAAACACTCTTGTCTTATCTCACTACTTGTCCTAATTCAGAGCTGATAAGACAATCGATCTCCTGTAACTGTACGATTCAAATAACACACAGGCCGCTTTAGCATCATTTAGCACGACGGGGGAAAAACACTGATCTTTTCACGTAATTATGCTAAATTGACTTTTATGCTCCTGCATGTGGTTCTCTGACCTCTATGGCATTTACTGAATTGTCCTACACGGCAAAAAATCCAGCCATCTGGTACTCCAGGCAAGTTCAAGCAAATGTTAAGATGTACTGTGTCTGCAGCTATTATCTGACCGGCTCCACTGCAACAAATAACTCCAGCCCCTACGTGATTTGATACGACACATCTGATGCTCAAAGACGCTGTGGAATTAGATTTTGCCGTTTGAAAGACAGACAAACAACATCTCTGTCAGAACATCAGACATCACCTCATCATACAGTACAGCAGTAGCAGATGTATAGGAGTATAATTATACAAAGAAATTGCGGTTATTTCTGTTTCAAAGGCACCAGTTCAAACACTTTCATAGACTCTCACCCCCTCCCACCTCCACCCAGCCTCCTGCTGTTATTGTTGCTGCTGCTGCTGCTGCTGCTGTTGCCATTGTTGTTCCCGCTGTTTGTGTTGTTGCTGCTCAATTTGCCGTTGCTGTTTATTAGCGTGCCTCTGTATCCTGCACCAGTGACCAATCTCATCATTCTGTAACTTTTGGTTGATTCTAGTTTTTTTCTTTTATATGTTTTTTCTTTGCTTTTGTATTTATGGCGGTTTGGTTTCTCTGATTTTTATTGGCAATTCAGGCATACAGTTGGGTTTTCTCTTTGATTTAGATCAATTGTGGCATGTTTAAAAGCAGTTGTTGGTTTGTGAGCAGGATAACACAAAAACTATTGAACGGATTTACACGAAACTTGGATGGAGGATGGGGTTCAGCCCACAATAGAGCCCATTAAATTTTGGTGCAGATCCGTATAAAGAGACAGAGCCAGGGTTTTTTTTCTTTTACATCGTGCGATAGGGCATTTTTCAACATTTTCGTTAATTTCTAAGGTGTACTTAGGTGGCTGCTATCTATTGTTGTTTCTGCTTTCCTTTTCATTTGTACAAACAGAGTTATGGTTTCTCTGATTTCCATTCAATATAGTTACATTATACAGTTTCTCTTTGATTGAGTCAGTTGACAATCAGTTTTGTTATAGTTTCAAAGCACTGTGTCTGTTGGTTGGTTGGTTTGTCAGCAGGATTACACAAAAACTTGGATGGAGGATGGATTTCTGCCAAAAAACTCAACTCTTTTGGATTCACTTAGACGTATACAGTTAACTATCAATTATGTAATGGTTTCAAAGCACTTGTTGGTTTGTTGGCAGGATTACACAAAAATGACTGAACAGATTTCCATGAAACTTGGATGGAGGATGGATTTCAGCCAAGAATAGACCTGCATTAACTTTTGGTGCTGATCTGGATAAAGGCACGGATCCAGGATTTTTTTTAAGACTTTCTTTAACAATGTGAGATGGAGCATTCTTGATGGAAAAAAATAATGCATATTAAGGTGACAGGTACCTATGAATGACAACAATTTGATGCAGATCCAAATAAAAATTTGGTTCTGGCAGATTTAAATATGTTTTCTTTGATATTGTGTTCGGCTCGATTGAATTAAAGGAGACAGTCAGGCTTTGATGGAGGTACGTGCTCTACTGTGTGCCATTCTAGTAGTTTATGATTTAGGGAAAATATCTACTTTTGTGTGTATTGTTAGCTTCTTATCTAAACTTTACAGATCATATATAGTAATTTTATTGATAAGGGAACGATCTTAGAGCCAGATGTTGATCTACAGATCATAATAAAGTCTAAGAGAGCTGAACAGAATTGAAAAATGACCTCATCTCTTGGGTTGAGTCACTATTTTTCCTCATAGTGAGGCCAGAAAAAGTGATGATAAAACATAAAGGGACTTCAGAGCATAGTGTCAATCTTTGTTATGTCAAGTCCACGATACAAACTTATAATAATAATAAAATAAAGTTAAGTTCATACCACCAGAGTAAAATGAGGGCATCTTGCAGATCCCATCTAATTGCTGATGCATTACTGGCCTCTAGTGGTGACTGGTGGTATGAGTGTAATGAATTGTGTAAACAGCAATAATGCTGGAATGGAGGCTCTCAGGCAGCATTGTGATGTTAAACTGTAAGTAAATTATATGTCACTTGACAGGGCCAGTGTTTATAGTGTCACTTCAACATTGACTGAAATCAGTGCTAAGGACTGTTGCCTCTAACGAGGGTAATCACCCGACAGATTTTCACTAATTTCCATCAGATAATTACACATTAGAGCCACACGAGACAGGAAATTCGGTATAAATAAGCATCAGTCTCAGACTCAGACCAGCTTCTTCTGCAATCTGTCAGGGTTGGGGGGGTGTGGCGGAGTTGAAAGCAAGTATCTTTGTGAAACTACAAACTGAATAATTCATGTTTCATGTAAGATCAAATGCATACATGGACAAGCTACACAACAAAGACGTGCGTGCAAGTTACAATATGGTGCTGTACATAAACGCTAATTGCATAATTACAGCTGTCTCTCACTTCAATCAATGTTATTGATTGACATATCACAGGAACAGTAATCAAACGTAAACCTGGAGGTCACTTCAGTTGGTGACAAAGAAACACGCCCAGTATGCAAATGAAGACAATCAGTGGTGATTACAGCACAGTAACTTTATTCACGATATACAGATACAACAGAGTGGACTTTTCTTCTGGAGCTCATTTGAAATGCATTTATGTATTCTCATTTCTTCTGGATCGGAGCGTCGTCCCTCTCCGCTGGGAATATTTCAATTTCCTTGATGATCCGATCAGCAATTTTCTTGGTGTTTGCCGAAATCATCCTCCGGGACATCAAATCGAACGGTCCACCTAAAGTGTCAAACAAAGCCTTTATTAAGACGGGTTTCCCCCAGAACACAAATCCTGGTTTTGGCAGCACAATTCACTTATAACCTTCTCACTCAGTAGTTTATAAGACTGTGACCACATCTGATCGACGTACCATCGACATCCAGTAGTATTCCTCCTGCTTCTTTGACGATAACCGCTCCAGCAGCAATGTCCCAGCAGTGGATCCCGATCTCAAAGAAGGCCTCCACCGCCCCACACGCCACCAGACACATGTTGGTGGCAGCAGTCCCAGATCCACGGAGCCTGTTGGGACAGATCGATCGGAGATGAATGAATACAAGGAGGCTGCAGTGACCTACATAACAATTGTAACCAAATAGTTCAAGAGGTTTTCGAGTAGTGACAGCAAAACCAAAGATTGTTACAATTGGCCCTGTTCTCCCCTTCTCTGCCAAGCTAGTTAGCTTTAGCAGGAGTTAAGCTAGCTGTCAACATCAAATGATCAAAACAGATATTTTACATTTACAGATAACAGCTGAAAAAACAGATGTGTTGTCCATTTTAATCAGCTTGTTTAAGAACTTTATTTTGATTATTTACAGCTCATAGTTTGGAAACTCAACTACTGAACTCAATATGATGAGTTAATTTACAGTGTAACACACCCGTAATGTGATTTAAAGTGTGATTTAAAGGTATCAACCACACCATATTGCATTAATTGCAGTGTAGATAGCTGAGATGGTTACTGATTGGGCCACTCTGCTAAAAGTCAGATTCCGGTCTTCTACATTGTTTTGGCTTCGTGGGGCAGCACATGATGAGTTAGCGTACGCGTGTTAAGACCACTTACCCGTGCACTGGGATGCAGAGGATCTTCTGCATGGTGGAGAAGATCTTCTTTACTTTCTCCGGGCTTCTGTCAGTCCCGTGTTCGGAGATGATAATGGACTTCTTGATTTCTGTAGTGACAGGTGTGACAATGACTGTGAAGGTGCACCCTCAAACAAACAAATATGTTTTATGTTATTTCTAGTTTTCATGACTTTTTTTTCCCACTTTCAAACGTGCAGAGTAATATGTCGTCGGACTGTATTACCTTCCACATCGGACACAGTAATCTTATCATCGTCGCAGAAAGCTCCCTTCCCCCTCCTTGCTTTATACATCTTGTCCTCCAAGCAGCTGTACACCACACCAAACTCCAACTGAGAAGACGAAATTCATTCAGCTTTCACATATTGAGAACGGAGAAACTATATTTATTGAACGGAAATCTCTATCTTGTTTGATTTGACATACCTCCTTGTTGACAGCAAAGGCGATCGACACAGCCACGAACGGGAATCTGTAAATACAGAGTAGTTTCATGTACTTCAGATGTTATTACCATAAGAAAGGTACTTTTTCATACCACGTGCATCTATTAGTTGAAATGAAGTATTTAATGATTAAGAAAATATGTTAAAGGACGGTATATTCCCAAGATGAGGATACTCTTCTGGTGGTCTGTTAAATATGAAGATATATTTAGCTGGGGCAAAGTAACAGTTAGCTTAGCCTAGCTTAGCTTAGCATAAATACTGCAAAAAGGGGAAACAGCAAGCCTGGCTTTGTCCAGAGGTAACAAAGTCTGACCGACAAAATAAAAGCACTATTTTGTTTGAACATTTTGAACATCAGAGTCCGGGTAGCTATTTACCCTCTTTTTATGCTAAGCTATGCTAACGGTGTCCTGGCTGCAGCTTCATATTTAGCGACAGTGGTGTTAATCTTCTAATCCAACTCTCTGCAACAAAACTATTAAGTGTATAACCCAAAATGTCAAACTATTGCTTGAGCGCTAGGCTAATGAGTAGGCTACTAGCAGGCCCGCAGAAATCGAGCAATTGTGCTAGCTACGTTGAGCTCATGAGTGAGTTATACCTTCAAACTACTCAGAACTTTGTATCTAACACCCTATTTACACATGTTTTTTAAAAAAGGAATATGTTTTCTGGATTAAAAATGATCCGATCCTGCCTTTATCTTATCACACCTCATATTTTTAATGCGTTCTTGTTATCCTCACTGAGCTCAGATCTCTGTCCTTTGTGAGAAATTTGAGGCAGCTGCATATCAGCCCCAGACTCCCTTAAGAAATCGCAGCGTTTAAGGGGTTATTGAGTTATAGGAAACTTTATAAACTTTGTGAAACAATGTCTGTTAAAAATTCTGAATTATTTGTCCCCTCTTGTAAATTCGGCATGAGTTATACATAAAGTTTTTCTTTTCTTCTCCCACTCTGTGTGCAGATCAGCTGCAAAGATGAGTCGAGCGCAGCTATTTCTTACTGTATATCATTCATTTCTCACCCGCATTCACTTTCATGGCACAGAGCAGACGTTTAATCAGTAGAGCTGCGTTTCTTTCAGCTTTCTCGCTTGCTCACTCTCACTCTCACTTTATCTAGCTAAAAACAAATATATTGTGTACGGGTGCCAGCACATTGTACTGACTGCATTTACATCTTCCTCAGATCCGAGCACAATGCGAGCCTTACTACCTCCTGATCCAATCACTTTCCTTTCAAGATTCATTGCAGTAACATTTATTTTCATCCGGATAACGTGTCTGGATATGGATCACATTTTAGCACCAGTTGTAAACGGGGTGTTAGCGTTTGACTAGATGTGGAAAAATTGTAAAACTTTTCCCTAAACTATGGATTTATGTTATCTGTGACTTTTCTCCGGCTGTGTTAGTAGCCAGGAGAGATATAAAACAGAACAGTGAGAGCTTCTCTCGGCTTATCCCTTAAATTCCTGAATGTCAAGTGATGAAATATTTAATTGAGGGTGAAGAGAAGCTCTTAAAAAGTAAGATCTAAAAGCCATATTCGGTATATTACTGTTTGGAACAAATGGATCTATTACTCGAATGTACTGATCAACAATATGCTGTGCAGATACTGAGAATAATTGGTGCTTTGCTGCAATAAGACACAACAAATGGTCCTTTAGCAATCCTGACATCTTACCCATGCACAAAGTTTGTGGTGCCGTCCACAGGGTCTATGATCCACGTGGGTTTGTCGGTCAAGATGCACGGCTCCCCCTTCGCGACCGACTCCTCTCCAATGAAGCTGCAGCAAAGAATAACCGGTGGACCAATATCACAAATATGACAGGGCAATGTTGTGCCTGCAAACAGTACGGGCACACAGAGATTCATACACCGGTGTGTATCTAGGTGCATGCCTCACCTGTGCGTGCCTTCACCGAATTCCTCCTTAAGAGACCCGATGATGATCTTCTCCACCCTCTCATCGGTCTTGGTGACGAGGTCTACAGTGGAGCTCTTCGTGCAGACCTTTATTTCCTTCTCCCCGGCTTCCCGGATTACCTAAATAAATGGGATATTAAAAGCACATGCTTAAGATGTTGGGGTTAAAAAAGTGCAACACCACAGCAGGAACACATTAAGAGACTTTTTACAGATGGCTCTCACGTACCGCTCCAGCTTTTCTTGCCACTGCAACAGCAAAGTCGTATTCTCTCTTCCACAGGTCTTCTGCCATTTTGTCGGTTACAGAGGAGGGCCTGTAACGTGAGAAAAGCTTGTAAAAGTGCAACAACGACTCATAAATGCATAAATATGAAACAAAATTCTTCAGAAATTGGTAGCATGTGTGAACAGCCTGTCTCTGCAGCCCACAAGACAATACGCCTAAACCTGCATGCTTGGCACACTTCCCTTACAACAGACCGAGTTACGCAACAACTTCCGCAGCTGCCCGTCCATCCTGCGTGAGTCTAAATCACCACCACAGGCCACAGGTTTTTCACTTAATGATTGTGATTAAGAAACAACCGTTGGCAAGGGCGTAGGTTTGACTTCAGAAGTGGTGGGTAGGGCACAAAACTTCAGATGGTCTCTATCAGATACATGCAAGTTCAAGCATGTGAATTCTTTTAAATTGTATTTCATGCATTTTTGTGTTTTACAATTTTGGAAACAGCACATTCTTTTGATATGTGTCATGTCATTTAATGCAATGATTTGCATTTCTGTTTATTACTTTGTTTAACAGTGTTCCTGAGCCCGTGTGGTAACACTCGTTACAATCATGTGTTTCACAAAGTGAATCTCGCCCCATTCTTACTTGAGAACAACTGAGCCTTTCGATGACGCCGCTTTTATAGCCAATCACAATACTGTCACCTGCAACTGTCCCTTTAACTGTGGAAGCATAGATTCACAAAAAACTCTTAAACATGTTGCTTTTGTACTGTTTTCATTTGAGTATATGTCAAAAAGAATTAGCAAATTTTCCCATTCATGTTGTGTTCATCGAGCAGAACGGCCCGTTTCAGATTATAATCATCGATGCATTCATGTGTAAGCATCACTCATGTTGTAGCTGGTACAGGTGGGGCTAATGTTAACGCCTCTTTTAAGGCAGCTTAATACATAATATTTCATTATAATGTATTAGTTGATTTATATTTCATGTTAATAATCCAAATCTGAAAAGTAACTAATAAGTTATCAAACAAATGCAGTTCAGTAAAAAGCACAATATTGGTAGAAGAGTAGAAGTGTTAAGTAACATGAAATGGAAATACTCAAGTAAAGTACAAGTACTTCAAAATGATCCTTAAGTACAGTAGTTGTAATAGCTGCTTCAGAGAGAATCCACCCTTATAAAGAGTTTTTGATGATAATTTGCACAATAACGATGAAAGAAGTGAGTAATTCTACAAGTATCCATCCTCTGTGATGATAAACAGACATTTAAATGCACATACACTTCATCCATCCACATGTAAAATGAAAGGGAACCCTTACCTTGTTCAGTCAGGTGTGGCTGTCTGTTGTATAGCTCCGAGACACTTTGTGCGCTTCCTTTTGAAAAACTTTAACCTTACGTTGCCTCTATGGTGCGATGAGGCAACCCAAAGAGCTGGCATGACAGAGTGGGAAAAGTACTAGCACCGCCCTCGCGTGTTTCTTCATAGCAACCCAAGAAAAAAACACATTCTGTGCTGATGAGACTTGCAACAACATGATGCCGCATTTACTGCACAGTGAGTGCATGTATGGCTGCATAATGTAAGTGGAATTTTTTGGTGCGTCTTCGTGATTTTCCTGTGCCGAATGAGTAGGTGTCACAGGAAGACACACCCTGCTGTGTATATGTCTGTCACATATGTCCCTGCAGCTGACATGAGTAGTGATTAAATGCTGTCCTGTGCAGCCTACTGTTGATGTCAGCTCATGAAGGTGAAAATCCTACATTTTTTCCTGAGAAATAAGTGTACATTCCTGCTCCTGGCTTAGTTTTCACATGGGATTTGGCATGACAAAACAAAGCTCCTGTCAGTTTTATATTTCCTGACAGTTTCACGGCTATTGAGCTTTTCCCTTTATGTCCTTTTATTGTATTCCACTAGTGGAAAAAAATACCTTGAGAGGTTCCCCCGGTGAGTCAACGCAGATTATGTGTGCACACATGCCTTGTTTCTCACTGCAGCTGCTGGAAGTTGGACAAAGACTCTGAAACGTCCTGATGAAGTGAGTGAAAGCGAAAACGCAGATCTACATGTAGCTGTCATAACTGTTCATGCGTGCAATGAATGAACATTGTTCTCACTTGTAAAAGCATGCAGTGATCACACCCCACTGTAACGTGAGAATCTCCGTGAGAGAATCATCCCAATCAGAAGATATTAAAAAGTCACAGTAATGTGTTAGCGGCTGTTTTGGTCCCAAAATTACATAATTTTTAACTCTCTTTCATTCATATACATGCTGCGCTTCGGTCCTCAGGGAGTATTCTCTGAATCTTCGAGGCACTCCCCTTAAAACAGCAATCATCTGTCTTGCAGGAAGCTGTACCCTGCTGCAAGACAGACTGTTTCTCAAGAAAATTACGTTATGCGTCTTAGATGTACAACCTGAAATGTGGCTCATTCAAGTGCTTGACAAAGGGATCGTGTGACTGAAGAGATAAGCATTTGAAGAAGTTGAATTACAATCTACATCATCTGATATTTTGCCCATGTTAGTAAAAAAAAAAAAGCAGACAGTCTGAGGGTTTTGCAGAGGCTTGTCTAGACATGCTGCTCATAACGGCCACACCTTGCATAACTCGGCTTTATGTACTGTATGTTGAAATACCCTAAACCTATTCGCTATCGCAACAGCAATGACAGGGTGGGTGCCCGAGCAAATGTTTTTTTTAAAAGTCTACCATCGGATCAAAGAAGAGGAAACAATGATAAAGCTGGAAACATCTTCCTGCTATACGAGTCACTGTCTCTGTTGAGCATCAGTGCGGGGGATCATCAAGGGAAAGTCTTGCTGAAAGTTTTGTTTGACCGGAGCAGCAGGAGAGCAGTTGTCACCCCGTCGTCCCTGTTGTGCACTCAATATAAGACGCTCTCTAAAATCTAGAGAGACAGGCTGAGGGAAGTGATAGGACAAGCAAAACAAATACATCAGTCCTGCCGTCTCGCTGGCAGGTCCGTTATGAATAATTTATCCGGGATGACGGATGTTTTGGATGTTTGGTTCCCCCGAATCACAGCTGTAACCGAGGCCTGCCACGACGCCGAAGTTGCTGAAGGTCAACGGTGCACCATGAAAGATGAGCAGGAACTTCAGACAGGTTGTTTCCCGTCTGCAGTCCTTTCATAATCTCACCACCGAGCCCCCTTTGGAGATTTGAGCCTACAGCCACGCTAGCAGCTCTGTGAGGCTGTGCTCGGGCAACAGGCTCGCAATGAATATGTTAACATGCTAAAGTTTAGAAGGTTATGTTTAGTGAGCGCTGTATTAGCTGATAAGCACTAAACACAGCTGAGGTGGATGAGAAAGTCATCACTGTTAGTCATAAAGTATTGAATGAAATGATGATGACGCTGGACTAAAAGTTTGAGAATTATGTATTTAATCCTGACTAGAGACCATGGTGCTGACTGTCACGTTACGTTAGCTAGCCAGTTAGCTAGTGTTTTGGTAACACTGGGTTCAATATAGACACACGTAGTACATAGCATAGACAAGTTCAACAGGAAAGAGGAAAGATGGCTGAGGTTCAAGTGTGTTCAACTGTTATTGGACCACAGAGCGAAAATGGGCAGGACTTTGGAAGGGTCGATTCATCCTGAAGGGAACATGAATGCATGTACCAAATTTTCATTGAATCTATTAATTAGTTGTGACAGTTCACTCAAAAATGTCATCCATCTAGTAGTGCTAGGGGATAATTATGGGAGTTGCCAAAGTCAGTAAGCATCATCCTCTGGTGACAATGAATGTCTGTACTAGATTTCATCGGCAATCCATCTAATAGTTGTGATATTTCAGTCGTAACCAATGTGATGCAACAACTGACAGGCTCATATTGCAATACCTAGAGCCATGAAAACATAAAGACAAGAGTCTCTAAAGAGCCAAAATGAATCAGAAGGAATTAAATGGGTATCAGGTTATGGGTTAAATTATCTTAAAGGGGCTCCGTGTAACAATTTGTACCAATTTACATGTATGAATCACTTTTTGAGCACTAGGAATGAGAATGCCATTAGTTTTGGGACATAAAATAAGGCACTGGACAAATTTTAGATCTGATGCTGGTGCTCTCTGGAAAGTTTAGTAGTCAACAAATGTATTAAAGTTTATCCTGAGGGGATCATGAATGTCTATTCAAAATGCCATAATCCAAACAAAGTCAAGGGATTTGAGCCATTTCACTGAATAAGTGAAAACTTGGCGCTAGATGAAAAGTCAGGGGAGCACCAAAGTCAGTAGGGATCATCCTCTGGGCACCATGAATATACTGAACGTACCAAATTCTTTAGCATTTCATTCAAAAGTCGTTTCAATCAAAAAATGCCAGTAGGCTCCATCCTCTGAGGACCCTGAATAAATGTGAATGCACATTTCATGTCAAACCAACCAATAGGTGTTGAGTAAGTAGTGGTCCGCCCCATTTATCTGACTATTAACCACACAGCTGGTATGGCTGAAATAAAAAAAGAAAAAGAAATGCACGATAATATGATTCAAGCTAGAGGCAGAGCACGAAAAGACATTTGTTGGAGTACAGAAAGAAAACTGCAGTAATTGAAACGGAGAAAAAACAGACTTACTAATAAGTTTCTACAGAGTCTGACTCTCTGGTCTCCAGGGATGCATTTTTTGGATGGAGCAGGAAAGCACAAGCCTTGCCAGTTTTACAGAACAATGCTTGGTACTTCCTCAGTACAGCTACCAGGATGTACAGAACAAATACAGGCTGTGCCATTAAAAAATCAAAAGATGGGGCTCCAACAAAAACGTGCTGAGCAGCCGTCGGTGTGAAGAGTTGACAGAGGTGGACTTGAGCTATCCGACTCTGGAAATCATTCCCAGCACTGGTGATTAGGTCTGAGCCCCCTGCTGCAGACTAACACGGACCATTGATTTCTGCAGAGCGGGGGGGGCGCAGCAGTTTAAGTCCTGGGTTTGCTCGAGTGAAGTGTTTTAAAACCATTTGTTAGTCATCAGCAAACACAAGCTGAGAAAGAAAGAGAGAGACAACGGTCCGTGGAGAGCAAAACTCGAGGCTATTTCATAGAGCACATCAGCCCGGGGGGGCCGGTCCACCGCTGCATGTTCAGTTTCTGCAGCAGTGAATGAAAGGGCAGGGGACATGCAGCAGAGGATTTTACATGGTGTAATGGCTGTGAAAGCTTTTATCTCACCACTAAATCACAACGGTAGCAGTCAGTTGTTTTTTTCTTCTTTCCCAGTGTTTTATGGAGTTTCGGGGACCTGTTTTCTGTTTATTTGGCTTCCTTCGCCGCAAGAGACGCTTTTCTTTCTTCGTATTTTTTTTTTTTACTTTATTGGCTTTATAAGACGGTTTATCATTTTTCTAGGTCAGAGCAAACACGGACGTTTATTTATGTCGGGAACACACGGCTGATTCAGGCCACTGGTCGGGTGTCGTGAGGGTGTTTAGGAGGTTTGCTGGAGATTGAAGACAGAGGATCTAGATAAAAATCAGAGTTCAGATATTATGAGCTGGTACGGCTGCTTTCGTTTCCTCAGCTGTAATCTGTAAGCTGGAGCTGTAATTTTGGAGGAATGATACAGTGACGTAACATTTTTATTGTGTATTGTCCTCTTTAACGTAGAATGTGTAAATTCAGCCACTATGAAAACAAAACATGTTCGCTGTTGGCTGCTCAGCTGCTTAGAGCCGACTAGAGATTCTGGATTAGAGCCAGACCCCTCTGGAGGAATAAACACCCGGAGTCACATCAGAATCTGCTCTGATCCAGAACCGTTCACCGACGAGAGGAGAGCTCAGAGATTACTTTGAAACATTCGGGATTATCTTCACTCCTGTTTATCAACCTGACTGCAGCAATGCACAGAGCTGACATCCGTCTTCGGGTGTTTATGTTCTGTTACGTTGACTGCTGACCGGAGCTGGAGGAAAAAGCGTGTACTGTTGCTCGCTAACGTTAGCTTACAGCTAGTGTAGAGTAAACTGACTGTTTGGGGCGGATAAATACAGGAGCTCCAAGGCATGTGTAATTTTATTTGTTTTCTCGAGACCACAAGCTATTTATGTTATAATCAGATATATCAGATAACAGGATTATTAATCATGAGACTTCATAAGATTCATAAGAGTGGACAATTACATACACACTGCTCTGTGGGGTAAGTTTTGCAGTTTCAAAGCAAACCACATGAACTTTTTATGATTATTTTGCCATTAATAATGTGTACGCCATTCGCTTTTCAGCTTAAATCAGTTGCAACACTGGTTCAGATGCCATGTATGCATACTGGCATGGCACTGCTGGAATGAAATAGACAATAAGTTTTAATAAGAGGGAACGATGTTTTGTTTTCTCGTGATGATGGATTAATTGTCATGTCATTGCGAAATACAAAACTTGTTTTCTCAAGAGAAAATGATCTTATCTCAGTAAAACAACTTGTTTTTTTCCATGATAATGACATAAAAGACTTGTGATCTCGAGAAAACACATATGATTTAACTTATCACAGGAAAACAGAGGAATTAACACTGTATGTTCGACCCATGACTGTTTAGGGCCTCCTTAGATAAACACTGCCTCAGTAGCGCAAATAAACAAATGTTCCTGCTGTCAAACTCACTTCACGGTCGTTCTCTGACTTCCCTGTCCCAGATAGCAACAGGGGAGTAAACTTGTGGATTTCTCTGGGTTCGACCATTGTTGGAAACATTGGGGATAATATATAATGTAAGTACACAACTCAACCAAATATATTACAAAAATCTAGCCCTTTTTCAAAACATTTTTATGCATATTATATCGTTAATTGTCCTGTTTTTGCGTATTCTGTATTTGTACAGGAGGAACAAGTCATGACACTGAGCTATCACATTTAACCAAAGACACGACGATGCTCTGTCAGCATTTTTTCTGCACAAAAATGTTCCAACCCAGGCTTGTCTTCGGTTGCCAGCGATTGTCTTCGGTTTACGAGCACCGCCGACGTGAATGCAGGCTGACACCTGTCTTTGCAGGGCTTTAATGACGAGGAGGCTGGGCACAAGCAGGATATATCTCTCGTAGCCTTTTATTTGCTGCCATCATTACATCATTACAAAAAGCACTTACAGTAATATTAACACACTTTAAACATACTGCTCCTATTTTCAAGAACACAATCAGTCTATTTAAGTCTGGACTTCATAAAGACGCAGATATACAGTGCAGTAGTTATATATACTCAGTGTTCTCCCATTAACTATAGTGCAAACTAGTGATGGCATTGAAATTCATTTTACATATGAAGAAATCTATCTTTAAACTTATACAATTGAACAAAAGTACATGATAAAGTAATATTATTGATCAAAACATGAATGCATTTACACTGTAATAACTGTAGCATAGTGCCGTATAGAGGTATTTTATCTGTGACAGTCTTTGATTGTGATCTGATTGAATTGTCCACGTAAATAAATACAAAACAACTTTAAAAATGGCTTTAGATTGTAAAAACAAGTGTGTACTAAGACATAAAGACTTAATTCTTTCATCAAATAAGTTATAACACAACAGAAAGTCTGAATTTGTGAATGTCTAAGTGTGGAAATACAACAATGACTCACAAAGAAAGCAGAATGAAGGCTGGAAGTCTGAATATTTCAAACGGACCCACTCGTTCTTCAGAGGTAAGTTTATCGTTTTGGTTCTTAAGGCAGAGATGGAATCGTGACCTGTTCGATACGAAAAACAGTTGCACGTTTGAAGAAACTGTTCAGTCGGCCGAGGAGATGACGGGGGGGGGGGGTTTACTAGCCATCTGTGTCGTCCCTGCCGACGTGAAACTCTGTTATCTCCTTCGCGATGCGCTCCGCTATCGCTCTGCTGCTGGCGACGATCAGCCTCCGAGACATCAGATCAAACGGTCCACCTGGATGAAAAGAGAAAATACTAAGTACTGTAATAAAATTGACTTTTTTCAAGTTGCAAGACTGTAAAATTACCATTTTAAATGTGTGTTGTATTAACCTGAATAAACCAGCTGAAGGCCCCAAAATTACTGCTGCTGATGTGGCCCTTTTTCAGAGCATTTCTCTTACATTTTAATCACTGAATCATTGTGCTGACGAATAGAGATTTTTTTTTATTTTACAACTTCACTTGTTTCCAGATGAAATGACCTTTAAATACTTTGTATTAGTTTTGTTTTTTTGCATATTGTTTGCTTCAAATGTCACCGTGAGCAGGCTTACATGTAGTTAAACCCCCAGCAAAGATGATGAAGCATCTGATATGGCATTTGGAAAGTTTCTTCGTGTCTCTGTTGTTGGTATGCACCGACAATGTCACTGACTGATCAGGTAATATAATGGCAAATGTATTATTTAGTGAGCAGTCAAAGAGGTCCCTCACTGCTGAGTAATATGATTTTATTTATTTAAATTGATGCATTCGTTTTCAGATGCTCGCCTGGAAGAACAACTGGTGAGTACCAATTGATTCATAATAGGGTAGAGAGTTATATGCTCAGTTTAAAAGCAGATTTCGAAACTCGTGATCATGCTTATTTTGAAATTGTACACCGTGTGGGATCCGTGATCAAACGGAGCTGAAAGTCACTACAAGAACTCTATACGTGTTTCTTATCCACCTGAAAACTCAGGCCGGTTGGTAAGTCTGTGGCAGCGTTGCCCAAATTCAACATCAAATTTCTCAAACCCTTCTGCTTCCTCTTTCAAGTGCAAAACCACTCGCTGCCCTGCTCCCCCAGCTTTGACAGTGTTTTCACAGGCGTCTGTGAGCAGACAGAGGGATGAAAACCAATAACAAGAATTACTAAGAATAAATAATTCATACGCATTAATAACTCCTCTTGTGTTTGGGATGAAAGCAGCGGTCCGTTCTCGCTGCTTTGCTCTGTAAAGCAATCACCTTCAGCAATCCTGCAGCTCCTCCACAAGTCAATCACCCCGTTGCCCACTTCCCTTCATTTCATCCGGTGACTCAGCGGCCTCTGAAAAGATGCTCTCTGAAGAGCTCACGTTTTCACAGTGACTCACCTGAGATGTCCATGATAACTCCTCCAGCTTCGGTAACTATCACCGCCCCTCCAGCCATGTCCCAGCAGTGGATGCCCATGTGGTAGTAAGCATCGGCCGATCCGCACGCTACCAGACACATGTTGACAGCTGCGCTGCCCGGGGAGCGGATACTGTGGATGAAAATAGAGGTTTACTCAGCACTGGACTGCACGTGACACGGTGCAGACCCCCAAATGGTTTAGTGAGAGTTTAGTGTGTGTTTGTCAGTGTTTTAAGCTGTAATCCTAAAAAACTGTCATGAAATCAGACCGCATTTGTGATGTTTTATGATATTTGGTGTTTAAGTTCTATATTTACCTCTCTAGTTGTTGTATTTCTTGCACTTTATTTTTCAAAAAATTTAGAAATTTACATTTTAGCCTGTTTTTAAGACCGAGGCAGTAGAGATATGGACAGATGGACATCCAACAACGGTCTACAAGCCAGAAATTGTTAAGAACGCACCTGTTTTTCACAGAACATTATGCATATTGTTCTCATATTGTCATAGTCGGTGGTGGTAATGCACCGTAACGCTGGTTGCCACCTGTCAAAAAACTGAAAATAAAAGAAGAACATGCAGCTAGTTTCTACCAGTGTGTGGCAATTACTGTTGCACAAAATCATGTTGAAGGAGATAACAGACAGGAGCAAGACGTCTACCCACAGCGTGAGAAGATGTTGCAATAATGTTTTTATTGTAAATTCTTCTGGCCACGATCGTGTTGTGAAAATCTGATACTGTGACAGCCCGACAGCGAGGTGTACTGTTTCAGTGCGCTGATGTCATTCTTGCCGATGAAGTTTATTGTTTGACTGTGAAATGTCCTGCTTCCGTCACATATCTTTGTCGAGTGTTTGACAACATTTGAAGGATCACTGGACAGAATATGTCTCTTTTTCACCTTCAACTGGCAGAGCACGGATCGCCTTTCATTGTGACGCAGCGACAGTGAAACACAATGTATTGCTTTCCAAAACAGACGGCAGACAACTTTTATTTCTCAAAAGCGTGCTCACAAAACCTGACAGTTGTCATTTTTCAAGCATTCTTCAGTGGCGGATAAAAATGTAATTCTTCAAAGGGAGTAATGGAAACGGGAAGGAGGCTCCGATAGGCTGCACACCTCCGACTCAACATCTTAACTTACAGTGACCTGCTGTTGTGTGGAAACCCACTCACATCACATATTAAGTTCTTAATGAGGACATGACTTTGTTTGGCTGCACTGTAAACAGATACAGTAGCTTTTTGGGTGCATTTCTGTTAAGTAGCTGCTTAAGGATTGTTTGCTGAAGTATTAACGATACTGTTAATGATTACAACTTGTGCATTAGTGTGTATTTACCCGTGCACAGGGATGGTGAGGATGGTCTTGACGTTGGCCAGCATTGTGTTGAAATGCTCAGGATCCTTCTTGAAGCCCATTTCTGTCAGCACCATCGACTGGCTAATATCTTGGATGGAAAACACAAAATGAAGAATGATCACATCTGGATACACAGAATCACAGTAATGAGCACCGTCTGTCTCGGAGGTTTCTCTGTGCAGAGCTGCTGGTACGAGCAGAGAATATTGCTGTCATGTTGCCTCCACCTGGTGGATTTGATGAAAAACTGCACCACTGAAGCCTGATGTGATTATCACTCTTTACCTTCCTGTCCCGACACTTTGATGGGGACTCCGTTGCAGAACGCCCCTTTGCCTTTTCGCGCCGTGTACATCTTTTCCTCGATGCAGCTGTAGACAATCCCGAACTCTATCTGAGGCCGAGAGGCAGCACAGAAAACAGCAGTGAATAATGCGGTGTGGGTGGAGGGCTAAAAATAGAGCAGCCATATAAAGTGAAATCCACTGTGCTACTCATCAGATATTCACTGGGGTTATCGGGGCAATTACTATTTTGATGTTTCTCATAATTACGATGTTACAGTGTCAAGAAAATCTGTGATTCACAAACAAGAAAACGTACCTCTTTCTTCACAGTGAAGCCAATTGAAACAGACACAAATGGGAACCTGCATGAAAAGAAATTAACAATATAAAACATTCATTTAATGAACTCCCTCTAGGTTTAAGCTCAGAGGAATCAATTTCTATTATCAGTTCAGTTTCATCTGCGTTGTCTAATTATCCCTGACAGAGAGGACAATCCAACAGAGAACCTAATTAAAAGATAAAAATAGTTAAGGAGCGACAGAGATAAAAGGAATCCAGTGCCTTATCAGGTTTCTCAATGGGGTAGACAGTATTTCAGTGCACGGTACCTGTGAACGAAGTTGGTGGTACCATCGATAGGGTCGATGATCCAAGTGGGATTGTCTGTAAGGACGCTGGGAGCACCTGCTGCTACCGACTCCTCACCTATGAAGCTTCAGAATCGGACGGAAGAAACAGAAAATAGACAAACAGGATGGGACTGGTTACCTCAGCTGTTAATGCATGATATTAATGCATTTGATACTGTTGACCTGCTGAGTTTACTTTCATTTTTCTGTTAAAGTCGATAATATGTGACATTGAGTATGCTGAGGTCATGCCCTCAGGCGATTTTCTTCGATTTCAGGCATTTGAGCATCCTGGTGGAGGTTTATGCTTTGCAGCTATGCAGCATGATTTTTTAGTTTTAGTCCAACAACAATATATAAATTAACAAATGAAGAATCCTACGGAAGCTGAGAACCACATTCGAGATCAAGACTTAATTATTTCATTAACTCTAGAAAACGAGCTTTGTTGAATTGAGCTAATGAGATAATGAACCCGTTTAAACAAAAGGTTGTTTCTCTTATTACTTTGAATGTTTACCAGAGCTTGGGGCGGCCAGGCCAGCATGCACAGATGGCTTCTTCCCAAGACTAACTGATGGAAACGGAGTACAAATTATTAGGGCTGCATGATGAGGTGGAAAAACCTTATTGTGATTATTTTGGAGATTGTGATATGTTGGAATTACAATTTCTTTTCAACAGAATTTACATTTAACAAAAAACAAAACTAAAATCATGATGATGTGACATCTAAATAGAATAGAATAACTTTATTGTCTAGCTGGGGCAGGAAATGTGTCTCTGGTCCCGGGAGAATACAAACACAAACACGTCCACAAGATTAAAAAGCGAAACAAGAAACACCACATCCATAAAACAAAGATCTCTCAACCGTACAACAGTCGCTGCATTCATACCAATGCTGTTAAGCTTACACTCTCATATCTAAGTTTGCTGTATTGTAGTTGTTTGACCACATTAATTGCATTTGGGATAAAGGAGCCCTTGTAGATCTGTTTGGGTTTGTTCCAAAGAACAAGATGTGTAGGTTATTGTGATAAGTTGTGCAGACTGTACTTCAGAATCTAACTTAAGTTTCTTTTCCAGTTGCCCTCTGCCAACAAGAAGTCTGTTGGTTGTAGTCTACCAGACAGTGACACGTCAGCTTTCAGTTGACCACTTAATGGAAGCCTATCCCTTACAATAATGAGTCATAATGTAAATACTAGGGTTGCACAAGATATTGTTTCAGCATCAACATCGCAATGTACGTATATGCATTTGCAGGGCCTCCCCCAGTCATTCTGGAATGATTAATGATTTCCAAACAGAGCTTTTAAGCATAACTGGTAAAAATTCCTGTATTTTTTAAAACCAAAATATTGCAATCTGATATTGTGCAGCCCTGGTAAAGAGCCTCATATCTAATCACTTGGGAAAACACTTTTAGAACAAAAGTTCATGAAAAGTCCATACGGCTTCCTTTGAAACTCCCAAACTCACCCACAGAGCAGTGTGTATGTCATGGTCTCTGATGGATCTTATGAAGTTATTTTCTTATCATTAATGAGCTTGTTAACTTGAGAAATCTGACTTTTGTTTTCTTGAGATAACGAGATAAATTTAACTGTTATCACGAGAAGAAATAGCTGTCATCTCAAGACAGCGAAACAATTAACTTGTGATCTTGAGAGATACTGGTGTTAAAAGAAATAAATAAGCTCAGCTTCCATAGGATTTAGTATCTCCCCCCCAGAGCTTATTTTAGGGTTGTGTAGTGGAGGCTTTGCAAAAGCATTTTGACCTTCACAATTACAGTTAACTGAGTAATCCAAATTATAAAACACTTTAGATGTTTTACTTTTGGTGTCTACTCCTTTTCTGTTTTGTTTTACAGTTAATGACATCAGTATTTCTAAATTCTTGGCTACAGCTCTGCCAGGATCAGTGATAAGAAAAGGTTGTGATCATTGTTGAAAATACATGTATATTATAACAAACTATTAACTACACTGCCAACAAAATAAGCAAAGTGAAATAAGTGAAATTAAGCATTAAACCTACAAAAGAGAACATTTTGAGAGACTGATTATACACACTGATAAAATATTCTTCCCTTTATAACCTACAGGACTATTAAGCAGTTCATATATCACCTCTCATTTCCACATTTGCTAGCAAGGTACCTGTGAGTCGGGTACTTTTCCTTGATGGAGGATATAATGAGCTGTTCCACTTTCTGGTCTGTCTCGGTCACCAGGTCAACCGGCGAGCTCTTATGCATGATGGCGATGTCCTTCTGGAGCGCCTCGCGGATCATCTGGCAGAAAGACAACGGTCACAAACTCAGCCAGGGGAATTTTTTGGATGACTGACCACATCTGTTACTTTAATTAGCCTGACATATTGTCTGTTATGGTAACATACTGCTGGCAATGACGGGTCAGAGACGATTACGTGAAAGCTCCACAGCCCCACATATCGTTATGTGTTGTCTTTATTACACATTACATAATTTTCTCCTTAAAGCATGCCCAGTTTATACAAAAGACAGGCGCTGGTAGATAACACTGCTCTTCAAACCATACATTGATTTAAATAAAGTGTTAAAGTACATGTATCAAATACAAATACCTTTGAATATAGCTGGATGACAATTTAACTTTCCATACTCAGAAAGAAATAAGGAAACCCAACTGCGGTTCTCTTTTTTTTCTTAAGAAAAGCTTTCTCTTTGCAACAAGAAAAGTCTGTTTAGTCTACTTTTGGTAACACTTTACAGTAACCACAATTAATAAAGAGTAAAAGGGTTTTGTGGTGACCAAAAACAGGTATTTTAAGCCAAACCATGATGTTACCCGAACCCTAACCAAGTGTTTTTTGTGCAGAACATAAGCACGTTTTGACAAGAGAGAAAAAGAAAATTGAACTGAAACATAAGTAAAGTTGCAACATAAAGAAAGCTTACTTTAATCTAACATTATCTGTTTTGCAGAAAAAGGACAAGGCTAACATTTCTTCCGGCGAATAAAAGTGCACAGGGTGTCTTCTGATTTTGAGTTGAAGGTTTGTATTTACCTTCTCCCTTTTGATGCCAATTTCCTGTCAACCTCTGTGAAATACATCCTTTTTCTGACACATATCGGATCCGATCATCAGAACCGATTATAATCAGTGTGTTGTCGGTCTGTTTTAAGCTTTGCAAACCTGCATGTTCATACAACACACCCTCAATTTGGAGCACGACAGACTTGATAGGCGACTCCAGCCATTTCAGGTAATTTGGTATTGAGCTAGCTATAGTATATGTGAAATGAATGTATTTGCATGACTGTAAGTGAATGCAAAGCTATTTCAAAGTTATTTCCTGACCACAGCACTAAAAAAAAGCATGTTACAATGTAGTTACTCACCTTCCCAGCCTGTTTGGTGACCTCCACACAGTGATCCATACATTCTTGCCAAGGATCACTCATGTTGACAGGCAGGAGGTGTCAATTTATTGACAGCTACAATTAAAAACGTTATGTTCCTGTTGAGAGGAAAAGGCGACACTCATTCACAGATTCACATTCACATCCACAAAAGCTTTCCGTCCGCTTCTTGATAGTTTAAGTCAGAGATAAAAACCTGTGAACTGCTGTCTGGACAAACGAGCTAGATTAGCGAGTAAATCTCTTAGCGACCGATGGCTCTTTAGCTAAGTTAGCTCTCTATGCTAGTTAGCTTTCACGGGGAATAAACGGGCCCTGAGCGTAATGGCAGCTACAGCTACACGCATACAATTAAATAAACGGTTTGTAATGTTATAATTGTTATTACTGTCGTTTGTTGTAAGGAAAATTAATAAGCTAAAGCTAGCTCAACCCACCTCTGTAGAGGGCTGGCTTCTCAGTGTTGACTTTTTAGCTACGGGAGGGTGGGACTAACGACAACTCTCGCTCTCATTGGTCAAAGAATGCCGGTAGATAAGAACTCGCCGCTCTCATTGGCTAGAGCGCTGTCATTCATCCGTACAGGAAACGGCATGAAAGTAAAGGAGTGTGATTTACTAAAGTCAACTTTTTTACAGAAAATGGCAGCAACGAAGGATGATTTCCGCAAACGTGAGTGTTTTTATCTCGTTTTAGTTAATTGCCACCCATAAATATTTAGTTTATAACGCTGTAGCTGCCTATTTGACAGGCCATTTATCACATTTATGTTCGACTTTTGTTTACAAAGTTGAGTAAAGTAAGTAAAAACTATATTCAAGTTCAGTTAACTATGTGTTCTTCTTTAAAACAAACACAACAAGACGTAAAGTTAACATAAACGACTTCTAGCTATGGGAGGGTGGGACTAAAGGCAACTCTCGCTCTCATTGGTCAAAGAATGCCGCTGGATGTGAACACTCCGCTCTCATTGGCTACAGCGCTGTCATGTCTCCTTACAGGAAAGAACAGGAAGTGGTTAAGAAAAACTACTTTTTTCAGTACAGGTAAAGGTAGGTGTCTGGTCTGTATGCATGGGTGTAATGGTGTGAGTCTGAATGTATGAAAAACAATCACTGAGTGTCTTTTCTTCTACTTTTTGTATCAGACTGGACAGATCTCACTCTGGACCCAGACACAGCCCACCCTGAGCTCGGCCTCTCTGAAGACTGCACTGAAGCCACATACCTCGAGCATCCTCCGCCGGTCCCCGACCACCCTGACAGGTTCGCCTACTGGGAGGAGGTGCTGTGCTGCCAGCCCCTGGAGGGACGTTGCTACTGGGAGCTGGAGTGGAGAGGGGAGCAGGTTTGCATTGGAGTGTCGTACAAAGGTATAGCCAGGAAAGGTGACGGCAAGGAAACTCGGTTTGGGATGAATCAGCTCTCCTGGAGTTTGGACTGCTCTGTCTTTGGTCACTCTTTCTGGCACAATGATGAGCATACTGACTTAAAAGCAGCTCCGTCTTCGAGGATAGGAGTATTCCTGGATCACGAAGCAGGGACTCTTTCCTTTTACACCATCTCTGAGTCGGTAGATCTCATCCACAGAGTCCAAACCACATTCACAGAGCCTCTCTATGCAGGATTTGAGTTTTATAACTACGGAGACCATATTAAACTTCTTCATCTGAAAAATCTGGAGTGATTAATGGCATAACTAGTTTGTGAAGGTCTGTGCTTGCTAAAATGTTTTGAATCTTTAGTATTTCACCACATCTATGTATGAAAAACAATGTTTCAACAATGTTTTATAACATCAGAACAGAATAAATATAAGTAGATATAAATAAAGATGCAAACACGTACCGCTTCAGGCCAGAAGGTGGCAGCAGCTGCACTGTATTTGATAAAGCATCTGTTGGCTGCCTCCTTGTGAAGGAGGCTACAAGTCAAACATGATGTTGTGTACAGTCTTTTAGCAGGCGGATTCAGGCGTTGTTTGTTGACATTTAGGGATGAAATTGGGATGAGGAAGAGACTCAGATCGTTCGGCGTCTGCAACAGGCTCCTGAAGACCTTCTATCAGTCTGTGGTAGCCAGTGTACTCATCTGTGCTGTGGTGTGGCATTAAGACTGGTGAGGTCAACAGGCTAAACAAGCTGGTGAGGAGGGCTCGCTCCCTGGTTGGACAGGAACTGGACAATCTGGAGATAGTGGCTAAGAGGAGGATGAAGGACAAAATCGAAGCCACCTTGGATAACCCCTCTCACCCTCTCCACGACGAGCTGTGGCAGATTGGCAGCACATTCAGCCATAGCATCACAGCTCCTCTGTACCCACCGCCATCAGACTCTGGCAGCTACAGTCTGTCATCCCGCTGATCACTAATTAAAGCTGGGAACTGCATGAGGCTGCTAAATAACAACATTTAGTGTCCGTTTGTGTGTAATTAAGGTCAAAAGAACACTGCAGCATGGAGCAAATGAGCACTTCAGCTCAACAAGTTAGCCTCAAAGCTATTTTTCCCACATTTTTGATACCTTTCAAGTACATCTCCTGAGGGGGAGAGACAAATAAACGCCTCTGAAGTCAAAAGAGCACCAAAAGTAGGTAATATCTGACCTGTTCTGCCATTTTTATATCATTTCCTCTCATGTTTCAACCAAATAGTGGTTAGTGAACAGTTATTATTGCTGTATAAATACACTGAGATTGTCAGGGTGATGATACCTGTGAGAATAAGACCTACTTCCTCCACTTCCCCAAATTATTTCAGGTTATCTTATTTTGAAATGTTTACATTGCGGGCATCAAACAGTTAAATGTATCAAAAATAAAGAGGAAGTAGTGTTTAGGTAATCACTGTTAAGTTTCCTTTTTAAGTTAATTACTTGTAAACATCCCCTTATGGCAAGTTCTGCTTCCTTGAACAAAACGCATTCTGTACGTTATACAGAAGTTATTATTAAAGTAAATGTGCTCTCTTTAGTATTCAGTCCTTGAGGCCTTTTCTTCGAGGCTGTATTCAGCTGCTTAACCTCAGAGTGTTTAATGTCAATAAAGCCGAGACATTCCTGCGGAGACGCTCTGTCCTCCTGTGCAGAGTGCTAACAGCGCAATTAGCTTTAAAATCAGGAGGGCACCATCTCATCCGCACTCCTACAGATTTAACCTCAGACGGCCTTTATCTCACAGACGAGGTGGCAGGAATTCAAAATGATAAATTCCTTCAGGAGTTAATGAGATGTCTGGCAACAGTCGGGCATAAATTACATCTAATTCCTCTGACCTTGAGTAGTGTATTTTTTTTATACTATATATATCTTAAGACCAAGAAGTATAATGAGAACAGCATTCAGCTGATGACAGTTTGACAGCAATCTTCTGTAGATCTGGTGATAAAGACCATGAGTTGAACGATGGCAGTGTAAAGGTCACTCAGGCCTCCTACGAGTGTTTGCCTCTCTGATGCTCTTCATTGTAGTCGGGCCATTTCACATGAAAAACATTCACGCTTTATCAGAAGCAATCTCAAGTGATCTGTAATCATTATTATTAGAGAAGAGAACAAATGAAGGTTTAAGATCCAGGGTACAACCCCCGCACAGCTGTTACTCACAGATATTATGTCACCTGGTTTGAACCGTTGATTGCAGAAAGCCTCTTTGGCAAATCAGTGATATTTTGAAACCACAAGACGTTAGTGATGAAATGTTTCTTTTCCTCATAACAAGTATACATATATAACAACATAACGCGCTCTGGCGTGTCTTCGTCATCAGAGTCAACTATGGAAACAAAAAGATAAAGCGGCTTTGGAGAGAGGCCTGAGTCCAGGTGGCAGGGTTTACTGGCTGGATACTTTCAAATCTAGTCTGGGCTTGACGGTTTTTCCAACTTACCGACCCCAGCTTTAACTGGGAAGATGACTAAGACTATTCGGCCTTCCTTGCAACTCTGCGAGGCTGTGGTTTTAGCCACAGTGCTGCTTTGAGCTGAATCAGCATGCCAACGTTTGTGGATAAGCATCAGACACAAAGGACAGCTGAGGCAGATGTGAATGTCAGTTGCAGGTATTGCACAAACTAAAGTTTGATCTGATGGTGGAGCTAGATGAAGAGTCAAGAGATCAAGGTTGTTATTAGTCATCCTCTGGTGATCATAATTTATTACATTTTTATTTTACTTTATTTTTGCCAAATTTCGCAGCAAGCCATCCAGCGGCTTTTGAGATATTTCAGAAGTTTGGCCTGCCAAATGTTTCAGGTGAACTTTTTTATTTTATTCATATTCTTTTAATTACTTGAATGTAAATCAGTTTATGCCACTTGATTTTTTTGGGAGATATGTAGGATCCCGTATCATTAACTGGTTTTCATAATCTGAGCATGGTGGGCAGTGTGACACTGGATGTCAGTCAGTTAAGGGAACTTCAGACCCTTGTGCCATTTTTGTGTCATAACACTACAATTCAATAGGTGTTTGCCTTTGGTGCATAGTCCACCATAGAGTTTTAGTTTTGGCCCTCCAAGAGAAAAAAACATGGACACAACTGGTCTAGAACAAACAGAATACGGATAAAAAACCTGTGAACTAAGCTAAAATGTAGTCTGTAACTTATGCAGTAATGGAGAGGCGCTCAAGTCCTCTTTTTCTTAGATAAAAGTATCAAAACTATAATGGAGGAATACTCATCTTTAAGAAAAAATCTTGAAGAAATGAAGAAATATGACATTATTGTTGCATTGACCTGTAAACAATACTTCATCCAGCCAGAGCATCTTTAAAGAGGAACTATGTCACTATGTTTTGCCTGTTGCCTGATGTACTTCTTCACACAATAACATCTGCTAACTTCAACATAATGCTCATTTTCCACCATGCATGTTGCCCTGAGTCCAGTAACACAAACATGTGTTTTCCTCCAGCCCGTCATGGCACAATGTCCCAGAGAACAGACACACACACTCTCTGTGGGGAGATTCTTAATGACACCATAATGGGAGTCATGCGGATCTACTCTTCGTCATCTCATCCGTCCTTTATGAATGTCTCTGTGGGCTGGGAAGGAGCTGTGTTGTGTTTGTCGACCTGTGAAGACTCGGGGCATGACAAGCATTAGCCCCTGAGAGGACATCAGATCACACCACGACGGACAGAATCTGACCCGAGACGCTGCGCTTCAACCCTCTGCACTGAAAATGGTGAGCGTTCACTTTACAAAACTGGGCATGCTTATTCACATATTTTATTAATTGCTCCTCGGAAATGCTAGAAGATATATTGTTTTCTAAAAGGTCGTGTGTCAGAATCTCCTGCAGGGTGTTTGAAAAGTTGCCAGGTTTGACAGCTCCAGACAAAAATATGGGACGTGGGAGGAAGTTTTTGTACGTGGGCCAAGGAAAAATTACATTTCAGCCTAGCACGCAGTGGCAAACAAACTCCTTGTGAGTTCCCATGAAGGCCTAGAATCAAATCCAAAATTAAAAAGAAAACGTGTTGTGCCGTTGATCCACAGTGAGGCGGGCACGTACACAAACGCATCTTTTGAAGTGGTCCAGGTTCTCGCTATCATGAGCTCCCCTAAAACATCTGCGTCCTTTGTAATGATCAGCGTGAGTCTATGTAAGTAACTCCTCCTGACATTCCCACAGTTGTTTCTTTTTGATGTGCCCCTCCCAAATTGTGAAAGATAATGTCCTCTTTCTTCTATCTTTGTGTCCATTTCAAAGGGTTTATTATGCTCCTGCTCCGTCCCGGTCAACTGAGAGCACAGCTCGGGACAACCCCCAACATTAAACACATCGTGGTTGGAAGGTGCTACAGTTACATCACGCTAGTTAACCCCAGCTTGAGGTAATGTGTACTGTGCCATTATTTATACTCATGTGTCATCAACATTTACAGTCCTGACCTTTGATTTTAACAGAAGTGACTTTAGCCTCGAAACGTGAATGACTTGTTTTTGGCTCTCTGGCTCCAGCAGCCTATCAAAGATTGAGTGAATTATGAAGCCAGTGCGGTAACACTAGTTTTGATGCGATGTTGATTGAGTTAAATGAGTCAGGAAGAAGAAAGAAAACTCAGACAAAGAAGGTTACTGTGGTACGAGGGCATGTACCAATGCCCTTTGTATGAAAAGATGAGATATGAGGGTGTATCTCATGGGAACTTTACACAACTTGATTTTAACTCAGCGATATTTGCTTAAGTTCCTTTTGATAGAAGCTTAAAACTGATCAAAGTGTAGTTATAGTTCAGTTTATCACTACCAAATGAGTCATTCAATGGCAACTCATCCAGAATTCAGAACTTTTCCCAGTTCGTCATGGATTTTCTATTGAAAAAAATATGAATTCACTGGCTGTAATATCACATTCAGTGGTTGTATTTCATTTGCACCTCTATATTTGTACTGTGTTGACTTCAAGGTTCTCTGACTTTGTGTGAAACCTGTTGAGCCTGTTTTTCACTGGATTCAGTAAATATTATACCTTGTACAGTAATGGTTTGGTCTGTTGCCTACTAGACGATGTCATCATGTCAAGACAGAATATTAAACTTAAAGAAAACAGCAAATATTCACATTTGACAAGATGAAACAAGACAATTTTAGCATTTAACAATTAATCGATGAGCAAAATAATTGATCTTCTGTCAATCAACTAATCATTTAGTTCACTAATCGCTGCAGCCCTGAAAAACATCAGAGATACATATTTTTAATCTTCATGTGTAGGTATGACTGTGAGGACATCTGGAGTCAGTTCGAAGAGGCGGTCATCCGTCAGTCCTCTTGTAATGTGACCGTGGAGGATTATCATCCCATGTTTTATGCGATGCCACAAACCTGGCCTTGTGATTCGGTGAGCAAGAGCTCCCAAATTCGATTTATGTTCATAATTTGTCACTTTTACCTCTTAAGATGGAAAATCCTTGAGTTAAGCTGCTTTATCACTGCCTTCCCTTCTGCTCAGTTCCTCTTCTGGAGTAGAACAAGGACACTGATGCACAGCTATGCAGCTGTGGTACGTCACTTCTGGACACTGGAGGACACGCTGGTCGGCTACATGTTCAACGACCTCATCTGGTGTGGACAAGAGGAAGACTCCGGTAGATCTTTTCTGGTTCTAACTAGACGGAGACAATTAAAATAACTCAAAAACACTAAAACATGATGATTGTTCTCGTTAATGAATTGCTCCCAAGCTCTTTGGCTTTTTGACATCTTAAAATTAAGCAGCAGAACAATAATTTCATTCCTTTCTGTCCATTTAATTAGCAAATAAAAGCCCTCCAAGGTATTTCTTGAGCCATTGAAAGGGTTCTGCAGTATCTAAATCATTGTAAAAGACTTGCTGTTACTCTCTTTGTTTTTTGTGACCAGATTGGGTAACAAAAGGAAGAGAATTAAACGTACGTATAAAAGGAAAACGTGTAAAAGTATGAATTATTTTGCTATTACTGGCTTGTTTGAGATAAAAGTTCTTAAAGCTGCACGAATCAATTTTTTTTTAAGAATGGAAGTGACCATAAAAGGTGTTGCTCATATTGACTCTGCAGCTCCCCTCATCTTTACAAAGCGTTTTAGCATCTTTCAGTTGATTGTTTCGGTTTTACAATCCATTACAGCAGCAGCAGGCAGCCGTGTTCAGTGAGGAAGCTAACAGAAAAACGTACCTCTTAAGCACCAAATGGCAGACAGACAAAGTTAGCGGCCATCTGGTCGCAGCTACAGAGCCAGGTATCTACCTCGGTAGTTGGTGGAGACCAAAAGCGGAGATTAAAGAGAGTGAATATTGCACTGATTTTGGGCCAGAAATGTGTCTGCTGATGTGTGAATAAGCAACAATTCACCATGTCAACTTAAAAATAAAAAATACTTTAATGTTGTCGTATTACTTGTTTATGTTTTTCCCTAAAGTAGTAAAACAAACAATAAATGCATTGTTAAATTGCTTGAAATAATGAATCTTGACTAAATGACCACTATAATACCAATTTCCTGAACTATTCTTTTAAAATCTTAACATTAACATTCAATGAGAAACACATTTTCTTTCAAATAAAACATCATCACTCAGGCGGCTGCAGCTGTGCTCACAGATATTTAACCTGGACCTCAGGATATTTTCAGCGCAGTGGTAGCGCTGAGTGATTAACCCGCCAAAATGCATGTCAACACATGTTTTCCTAACCCTTTGAAATAGTGTCAAATATTATCAAGGTGACGACACCTCTGCCTCCTTTTAACTGATAGCTGTGAATGTGACACACAGGTTTTGATTTCAGTTCTTGTCCGGAGTGGTCGGCATGCAGAAATCATCCCGTGTATTCCTTGTGGAGGCAAGCTTCCCAAAATGTGAGTTTAATGATAAAAATTCTTGTTCAGCACTCACAGCTGTGTTGTTGTTTATCATTTATATGCAACATACTGTTCCAGAAGCAGCAGTGGAATATTACGCTCATGTGATATTCTTCACCTCTTTGTTAGTTTGCAGAGATGGCGTGTGGCAACATCACTGTGTTACTGAACGGATCTATCGGCAACGCCTTCAATAGAAAAAGGTAAGCAAAAAGTACTGACGCAAATATTGAAGAAAGTGGTGTTTATTAAGTATCTGTAAAATAATCTCTTCTTGTATCTTTCAGCATGTTTGGAAGTGTTGAGCTGGACGGTCTGAACCCACACAGGGTGAATTATGTCAACATAAAGGTGGTGGCCAATCTAGAGGGACCCTTTATGTGAGCATTAAAACAGCTGATACTTTGCATTACAATGTTATTTTCATATAATACAGTACCACTTTCCAATTCATCAACCTTTATACAGGGTCTTTATATTGTAACCAGTTACTTACTAACCATTTCATGCCAATTATTTATAGATACAGATTCATAGATCATAAGCAGTGAAAGTGGATAACTTTTGTGTTGCCAGGTTGTGAAAGAAAACCCCTCTGACAGGCTCTGCAACAAGAAAACCATTCTTTTCAGCTCTTTAATCCATCGCAAGTAATATCTATAAACATTTGAAGAGAATCTGAACTGAAATCCATTTATTACCTTATCAACCATAACTGCAAACTGTATGGTTTATTAGTACCTTTAAAACCCACAAATATGTATTACCATGGTAGATAACCATCATTTATGGCTTCACTCTCTTGAAATAACAAGACCATGTTTTGTTGTATGCATGTGTAATGACAATAAAGCTGAATCATTACCAAATAGAAACGATAAACACCTTTCTTTTGCTTTTTACAGAACCTTGCAACCCAAAGCTTTTCTCATTAATGAGCCATTGATTGCCATTAGATACAGCTTATATCCCCATTATAAATGGTGTCTTAAACATTCATAACCACCAATCAAGTGCCTTGTTTTTCTCCTCTTCAGAGAATCATGTGGTCAAGGATCCATTTTAGACCTGATCCAGATCCTCAAGTCCAGAGGTTTCCGCTGGACCTGCACAGACAACGACGAGTAAGTGGCCGTCCTCCATTGAACCTCAAAATAAGATGTTCGTCCATGTCTTCTAGTTCAACACAAAAGGCATTTTGTTGACCTGACGTGGATCTGAGATTTGCTACAGATGTCGTGTATAGCTTTATAATGAACTTCCTGAAAGCACCCCGAGGTAACAGATATAATATTTGTCCACAGGACCTTGATGATCCTTCAGTGCATCCAGAACCCCAAACTGTCTTCCTGCCAAACATGTGCAAACAGCCTGTTGCACAGAAGGAGCCTCACACTTAACTGAATCACCCACAGATTCAGCACGTTTTCTGAAATTGTTCATTTGACGTCTTATTGTCGGTAAAGGTAAACGCTTAATTAAACTGACTGTTCAAAAGATGTCCTGAAGTGAAGTGTTTTCTTTATACCCTGCATAAAAAAGGAAAATCGGATACAAGCATTTGTTATTAACTTGTGAAAATGTAAATTAAAAAGTGTCCATTTTCATTCATATGTGAAAACAGCCAGAAAATGACCTGTTCAAATTATTTTATTTCCACAGGTTAAGATTTTAGTTAACATGTGAAAGTCAATCAGTCACATATTAAAATGTTTATTGCGTCATATAAAAAAAACAGGGGTTAATTGGGGCCCTGCAGCTCATTTTTGCCCCGGACCTCAAAGCTGTTTTATACGTCCATGTCTGAACTACCTGTCTGTGTTTATGGGACCAAAGTTCACAGTGGAGACACTGCAGGTCATGACCGTCTTGTGTAATCTAGATAGATTACAATAAAGTGCAATAATATGTCATATTTTTAATAGTCCACCAGTAAAAAGCAAACAGAAACCGAATCTTACTTATCTCAGACTAACTAGCTTTGCTGTGCTATTGTTTCACATGCTCAGTCTTCATGACTCAGGATAACACACCCATACAGATAAATTGTGCAACTTGACCAGTTTGTTTTCTCAGTGTAACAAAAGATAGATCCTGTATGTATCAAAGTTCATAGTTTGATTTGCACTCAGAACCGTAACATACTTATTACTAAACATGTAATTTGTTTAACGGTATAAGGCAATTAAAGCAGGAGACATCCACCAAATGATATACATGTGTTACTGTATCATTAAGTCATTGTACTTCCTGCAAAACAGAGATGAAGAACCTGTTTACTGGAATGATAAACTATCAGTTTTGATCTTCTTCCTTGAACTCACAGTTCTGCTGCATTTCTCAACATGTTCACCAGCGATAGCTATTAATGACTCTGACCTTTAAATCATTGCTTACAAGCAACTGTCAGCAGCTGATTTACACTTACTTATGCAAACTTCACCCTGCTACTGTAACAGCTCCTAATGATCTATGATAAGCGTACCTACCTGCGTGATACACAAAGGTGAAAGAGTGAACGCAGCCAGATTTAAAGAAAAAAACACATAGTTTGAATGGCCTCCGAGAAGAAAGGCCTTCAGACGTGTTCATACCTGAACCACAAGGGTATTTTTGATCTTTCTGGATGAATGTGGATGAATGACAGTTAATACCCAAGTGCAGCTGAGGACAATTGCAGTAGCTGATGGTTATAATAATAACAATAATAATACATTTTGGATGTGACCTATATTTTACACGTTATATATGAATTTAACTGATTTAGTTCAGCAAAACGATTCAGTATTTCTATACCTGATTTTTATTCTTTATCAAGAGATTTCTTTCTAGTTACATCATGGGATTTTTTTTAAGGAAATGAAATTGCACAAATCAAAAATGAGAAGTAATATATGATAAAGTCATAATATCATAATATATTTTGTAATTTCCTTTTAGGTTATTTTGGGAGGGTGTACAATGGGTTGGAAAGACTTTCTTTCTTTCTATTGACCTTATTAATGATGTATTAACATATAAGCAACTTCAATGCTGTAGGCTATTTGGAGGTGGAGCAAGTTTGAACTACTTCATATACTGCTGGGTTATTAGGTAATTTATAACTATCAAATCATATCATTTGATTGTTTTTATGTCTTATTATGAAACTTTTTTACTTAAAATAACAGCTTCAAAATCATTTTGATGGTACAGTGTGTTGTAACAGGATAATGGTGTCTCAATCACTCTTTTGCAGAGGTAATAGAGTATTTCCACACTTTTGTTGCTACTTTTACTCGAGTAAAATGATCTGAGTTCTTTTTCCACACATATTGATACTGAAGTAAAGTATAGTTATTCTGTTCCACACATATTAATACTGAAGTAAAGTATAGTTATTCTCTTCCACACATATTGATACTGAAGTAAAGTATAGTTACTCTCTTCCACACATATTAATACTGAAGTAAAATATAGTTACTCTCTTCCACACATATTAACACTGAAGTAAAGTATAGTTACTCTCTTCCACACATATTAATACTGAAGTAAAGTATAGTTACTCTCTTCCACACATATTAATACTGAAGTAAAGTATAGTTACTCTCTTCCACACATATTAATACTGTAGTAAAGTATAGTTATACACTGCTGTGTCCCTCTGACGTCACCCCGGCCGCTCCACTGTCTCCTGTCTCATATGAGACTCCTGCTGACTTTGGACACGAGCCAGCGCACGTGTGTGCGCGCGCAGTCGGTGCGCTCCTCCATAAATAGACGTCCGCGAGCGCGAGCGACTTCTCAAGAGTGTCAACAAAAACAGCGGCTTGGCACCAAACTCCCATTTTAATTTCGACCAATTTAAGACGCTGTGAATTTAAATGGACCGCGGTGAGTTTCTTCCTCCGGAGAAGAGACGGAGGAGGAGAGGCTGCCTGGTTTTAAGTGTCGTCGCTGTCCTGATGCTCGTTATTGTCCTCGCTGTCGTCCTGGGACTGACGCTCCGACAGGAACCCAGCTTTAAATCAACGTTTATTGACAGATGTGAGGAGTTTGAGGGGTAAGAGACGTCACTTACAACCGTGTGTGTGGATAATGTCATTTTTTAATGAATGGAGTCAGTGTCAGTGATGAGCAGGACTTCCCTCACACACAACTACGAGACTGACATTAATTAAATTTAGAATAAAATTCAAAATATGTCAAATATTTGGTGCGTTAAGATAGCGTGCAGCCTAGCTTACACTCAATACACCTAGCTTAAAAACAGGTGGTGAGTGTAGCCCACCCATGTAGGTGTATGTACTTTAAGTTACTTTAAGACTTTAAGTTGAGCTGTCGGCTCCTTTTCATCTTTTCGCTGCTGTGCAGCATCCTGTCTGTGTCTTTGAGCACGTAGTGAGAGGGGAGGGGAGGGGAGGGGGGGCTTCCTCGCGGTCAGTACGCGCAGGGTTTCTTGTTGTTTTGCAGTTACAGCCTGTGCCTACTGTTAGTTTTCAAACTGTAAAAAGTGGGGGGGACAAAAACATGATTTTGAAAAGTGGGGGGGGACATGTCCCCCCTGTCCCCAGTGGAAATTGCGCCCTTGCATGTAGGTGTATTTACTCAAGTACGCCTTTGAGGCACTTGTACTTTATTTATTTAAGTACATTTTATGTGTACTTGCACTCCACTACATCTCACAGGCACATATTGTACTTTCTATTCCACTATATTCGTCTGATAGTTAGCTAAAGTTACTTTTCAGATGGCAATATTTATTTCAAATGTTTTTAATGAAAGCTGAATATATTTCTATTATTATTTTTCTTTCTTTCTGTGTTCGTTTCTAACTAGTTAAATAATTGCTTTATAATCTAGCCTATCCTTTTTTTTAAAGGGGCAATATGTAAGAATTTTTTGTTGAAAATATTCACAAAAAAATCTAAAATAAGGCTATCAAAAGACTGATGTTTACATAAATGTTGCAGAAAGTAAAAGTGGAAGTCTCTCGCACAAACAGTATTTGAATAAAAGTATCAAAAGTATTTTTTCTGGCAATAAATGTACTTAAGTATCAAACTTACAAGTAAAAGTAAATTATACATTTCATACAATGGGTTGACTTATTATCAGCCTGGTCAATGTGATGATCTCATATAATATGATGCATTGCTGTAGATTAAACTACCCCAGATAGTAGACAGTACAGAAACAGAAACACCTCTCTGTCTAATACAGTGCAGCTCAACAGTACCACACACTACAGCCTCCAAAATGATAATTTGTTGAATCAACAGCTCTTTAAATGTTGGATTAGACTGCATTCAGCTTGTTGTAGCTGAGTGTGACGTTTACAGACAACCTCAGTGGAACAATTTGAAATGCAGAAGTTGTGATTGAATGAACGGGACTACGTGCGTGTTGGCAAAGCTTTTGCAATCTTGGCAAGAACAACTAGGAATGATTCACGTTTGGGGTAATGAAGCGGGAGGGGTGTAATAAGAGTAAGTGCAGCTCCACATGTGAAAGTAAATTTGATGGTAAAGTTGGAGTCCAGCCGAAGGTTTGGACTGTTTGATACTCCAGGCAGTGATTAAGAGGCTGGCCTCCTCTCCGGACTCTATTTGTAATGCTGTTTCTTAATTGCATGAAGCACTTTATTCTGGATTATTTATTGTTATAAGACAATATTGACTGGACATATAAATTGGACTAAACTGTTCTGTCTGACCAAAAATCTGCTAAAATATAGTGATTATGAACAAAACACGTCAGATCAGAGATACCTTGGTGAAACCACCAGGCTCCCTTGGCAATATTCAATCACCTGCCTGTTATTTAAAACCAAACCCACACCCAGTATCACCAGTTGACCCAAGATCCAGACTGACTAGTTTATTTGCAGCTTGTGAAATCAAGTGACAAAGTCCCTACGTGCTAGTTTGTCAGTAAATAGCAAATAAACTCTAACTCTCTCTCTCTCTCTATATATATATATATATATATATATATATATATATATATATATACATATATATATATACATATATATATATGTATATATATATGTATATATATATACATATATATATACATATATATATGTATATATATATATATATATGTATATATATAATATTTGTCTGCATTATGTATCATAATTAAACCGCTGTAATCTTACTAGAAATATTTTTTGTTAATGTTCAAGCAAGAAATAAATGTCTTGTTTCCCTTTGTTAAATGACAACTATCTGGTGTGTCTGTTTTTCAAACCCAATCTGTCACTAAATTTGGTCCTTTTCCACCAGAATGAGGCTGATCCACATTCCTGAGACTAAGCAGCACTGTCGTCTATTTTTCAGATACAACTGTGAGAAGATATGGGGAGCATTTGAACAAGCCTATGTGGGACGGGACCCCTGTCAAGTTCCCATGGAAGCCTATGACCCTTTCATTGCCGCGACACCTTTCCAACCTGCATGCGGCCGAGTAAACACCGCTCATCACAAGTGTGCACATTATTCACTCCTGACTTCAGGATAATACCTTTAATAATGTGATATAAACTGTTATTTTGGGTCAGATGATGTTCTGGAGCAAAACGAAGGATCTGGTCCACGACTTCACCGAGAAGAAAGATTGTTTTGTCACCCTGGAGGACACTTTGTTGGGACGCGTGGTGAATGATCTGACCTGGTGTGGAAAGGAGGGCAGTAGTGGTAAGACTAGTTATTTAAGTATATATGTAAAGCTTAAGACTGTTTGACATCTTAAAACCTGTTTTCAGTATTTAAGCAAAACACCTTACGTGCCCTTTGGGAGTGTTGCATGCCTCGATAAAGACTTCATAGTAATTACAGATGTCAAGTTCCAGAGGTGTTTTTGTCATGCCTATGGTTACTTTTACACAGCATTATATGAAAGCATGTCTAGTCATGTCAGGCTTTTTTTTTGTTTTTTCTGTCACCAAACAAAAATGAAGGCAGCATGTATGCCAAGGCTGCTAACTCATGTTTCTTATGATTTTAGCTTTAGATTTAGACGGCGCAGGCACATCTGTGCTCACCTGTGGCTGTGCGGCCGGTCTCTGCTGGTTGCCTGACAACCTGACCTTGATGATAAGATGTCAGGAAATTACTTCCTGTAAAAAATGAACTATGTCTTTACACTTTGGGCGGATTAAACACATTAAGCAAACCAAAAATCATTTAATTCTAATTAAGAAAGGGAATAACTGTATTCCCAAAGTGTTGAACTATTCCTTTAACTCCCAGTAACTCCAAAGTGATGGAGATGTTTTTATTTTTCTAAAGATATTTTACCACTGACCGTGTCAGTTTGGGTTGGTGATGTCTTGATGTTTTTGTTTTGTTTCAAGTGAGCAGCTCACTGAAGCAAATTCTGATCAACCACACTGAAAAGGCAAAGTGTTGAACTTTTGTGTGTGTGTCTGTGTGTGTTCTTCCAGAAACATTCACGACCGGCTGCCCAGGATGGACCTACTGTGAGAACAACACTGTTCGCTCATTTTGGAAAAGAGTCTCAGCTGCTGTAAGTGAACAACAAGAATTTGCTGTTTTTTGCCAAAAATGCGACCGTCCTGGGATCAGTGTTTAAAATAATACATAAGTGGAGCATACGGTGAGGCGAGTCTCTCCTGAATATAAGTGATTATGATGGAGAGGAGGGAAGAGAAAAAGGTCACCCGGCCTGGTTCTTCATCAATGAGGCTTTGTGCCGGTCTCCATGGAGCCACATTGCGTAGCTCTCTCCTGAGCGAGCAGAGGCAACCCACACATTCAGAGGAGCCACGGGTTGTTTTGTGCCGGTGCTGAAACACGAAATGAAGTAAAATCAACCGTGAACAGCTTTTAAAACAAACCAGGTGTTATGTATACAGCTGAAGCATGACAACAGAACAAAAACAAGTTCAGACACAGATTGTCATCAGCTTCTGCTGCTTTAAGAAAGTACAGCAGCTATTTAGTTGGTGTAATATGAGGCAAAACTAACCTTTTATCACTCACATTAGGAAGCCTAACACGTAGCAGTGAGGTGAGGCAGCATGCTTCTGCATCCCTGCTGCAAGACGACAACTTCAACCACTGGGGGTCAGCATGAGCAAGATTTTCAGCTGCTGATAAGCTCAAAATCATTCTGAAAATAGTGTAGTACCACAAAGTTAGAGAAATATATAGACAGTACAATAAAGGATGATTTGCTGGCTAAAATGTTATGGTCCAAGACACACAACCCCGACTGGTGGTGTTACTTGACAGAGAAGCAGAAAGGCCTCGGGTTGTTGATATGCCTGGAATGTGTTGCTGTTCACCTACTTATTATCTCCTCTGTGAAATATTTCCCTGCGTAGGAAAATCCTCCAAACAACCTGGTTGTTCAGATAGTAAATCAGTGTGAGGGCGGCATTCGGAAGCAGTTTGCTGAAGTGTTTGTGTAGTGTGTTAGTGAATAACCACTAGGAAAACACCTGGATGACTAATAAAAAGTAAAAGAAGAATTTTCACTGAATTCCTAATCGCAAAATATCTAAAAAAATCTAAAGTGCATTTCCTTGAACGTTTTCCTCTTGTCTTTAGTTTGCAGACGTTGCGTGTGGTGATGTCACAGCGATGCTAAACGGATCCATCGCCACCCCATTCAGTTCTGAAAGGTAAGTTGCTCTACACATTTCTTATTTGTGAGAACAGACAGAGAAGAAATATCTCTTTTCTAATAAGTCACCCAACCATGCATTTTGACGGTGACTGACACACTAAAGTGTTGTTAAAGCGATATTATACAAGCTCAAGAAACCAAAATTAACGGTCCATGTGTTATTGAAAAGTTATGGTTAAAAAAAGGCATCTTTTGATCTCTTTAGTTGAAAAACAGCTGTATGTCATGAATTTAACAGAAAATTGTTCATTTTATTCTGAAGCACAAGTTAATGTCATGAGATATAGTAGCTTAAGTCAGAACAACAACACAGAACTAAAGAAATTATGTCATTACCTGAGAAACCAGCAAATCCTGTGCAAATCAAAGTGTTTGATTACTCAGGTACACTGAACTTAAATAATTAAATCAGACCAGATTCTGTAAATAACTGTAAATAGTATTTACAGTATCTGATCTCTAAGGACGACTGTATTAATGTTTTATTGTCTTTACATGTTCGCTTGTTTGCTCCCAGCTAGTTTATCTGCTAGTATCCACAGTCCCTTGATGACTTGATTTCATGCAGTCTCTCTAAACTGTACTCTCTTCTTTATTTTCATTGTCAGTATTTTTGCGACCATCGAGGTGAAGAGGTTCAACTCCTCCAGGGTGAAAAACCTGAATGTTATTCTGGTCACACAGGAGAACTTTGTGTAAGGTATTCACATTGTACACAAGATTTGTGGAACAATGTTTTCTTGAATGTGATAAATGATCTGTATGTTCTTCATTTTAGTGGTTCAACACCTAAATACACAAACTTCTATTGTGAAAAATGATCCTAAAGTCATGTTTTCTGTGTCGTCTCCAGCACAAACTGCACAAATGCATCTTTGAAGAGCTTACAAAAGGAGCTGGATGAAGGAATCAAATACAACTGCAAGGAGGTGGCTGAGTAAGTCCAGCATGTGTGTGTGAGAGGTCGCGATCATCACGTATGTTTCTGTCCTCACAGTTTGTTGACGGCTTGTTATTCGTCTCTCTGTGCAGAGCTCAGATCAACGAGTGCAGCTCTGATCCACAAAAACCCTGTGGATCCTGTTGGTGAAGACTGTCTGACCTGATGAGACACAACAATAACCAGCTATAAGAGATATTTGTTCAGTTTTTGTAAATGAAATAATGTTTTTATTATGCAGTATGTTGGAAATGTAATAGTTTTTGTACCGGTGGGCCAGTTTGATTTAATGTGAAATGTGTATTTTTTATAAACTGATACATTTTTACAATATGACAGTGCACCTTTCTACCTTTTGATTACTACCTTTTGATTGGGAGGCTTTTTATCAAGTGTAGATGAGTTAAGTGTCACATACTGTAGAATCAAATACCAGTGCTGCTATCTAATAATGTCCATTTCACTCCTGCAATAAACTCTGGGGGCAGAACTTGTAATGTTTTTAAATAAAGTGTTAAAATATGAAGTTAAATTGTGTGAAGTTTTACTTTCATGCAACATGAGACAAAGCAAACATTTTACATAAATCACACAAAACAAAAAGGCATTAAACAAAATTATATACAATTTAATTAAACTTGAGTCATCTAAGACCTGCTGTAGAAACTTTTATATGATAGTGAGTTGAATTTTGACCTTTGATTATGTTTTGTTATGTAACTGTATTAAATATTAAACATGTATTAACTGATAAGCAGTTATCTACCCACACAAGGAAGTCATATTCTCTTAACCAATTTAATTCATTATTGTTTTGAAAACGGATCAGCAGCAATGTTTTATTCAATGAAAAGCACTTTTTAGTGTTTCATATGATTGTATATCATATATCTGCTGTATATAAATAAAATATATATAGATTGTTCTTGGCAGAATTGTAAACAGTGATATGTTTTCTATAAGTAAGACAACAATGGAAATATTGTAATATTGTAGGTGTTTTGCAAAAAATGAAATTATAATAATCTACTTCACCTTACTTGCTAAATACTGTGAAACAAGAATGTTTTCATGTTTGTTGGGGCTGTTCATGAGTCCAGTAACAACAAAGATGCACTGATAATTTGTAGTCTGCAGATTACGCCTGTGGGAAACTCACATCAATGGTAGATGTTCGCAAAACTGAACCCTTTGATCACCCAAAATGTGCACCACACATCCCGTGTCAGCACTTTCATGACCACTTACTGATGAGAAGAAGAAATGCATATCCCTTTTCTATTCTCATGCTATGTCATAAACACACTGACAGTGTCATTTAGTTCAAGTGTGGTTAAAACAACAGGAAAAAACGTTTTGTGAGAGAAGTGCATCATCTGCGTATTCAGTCAGTTTAACTTCACATGAATGTCCTTTGACCTGTTGTGTAATCTGGTCATCAACAACATAAGAAAGTGCAATTAACACAGCTCTATAACAAAGATCAAGGACGAAATCAGGAACTCAGTTGCTATTACATTATGTATTAATCAAATAAATTGACTTCCTCCTCTTTTAACAAGAGAACCACAAGTGAACGATCGATTGCGGACCTGATCCTAATAACTTAGTCAAGAGGTTTCACTGGACTTGTGCAGACAATGACCAACAACCTACCACTCCTTTAATAAAACAGCATGATGCACAGATGATGGGGTATTACAATATTAAAGAATACATATATATATATTAAAAATACAGCTATCAAGCTTCAGTTCTTGATGAAGATCCTTGTTAGATCCTCCTGATGACTCCAAGTCGTCCACTCCAACTTTTGAGCGCTCTTATGCTCAAACAGGCTTTTGTTGTGTTATATACTGTGCAATCATTCAGAAAGTATTCAGAAACCTTCACTGTTATTTGTAAAGCAATGTTGAAAAACTTTTTTTAGTCATTTGTTTTGGATGAGCTTGATTTCCCTTGATTCCTAAGAGATCAGGTGTAAAGTCAGTAAAGTAGATGTTTTTTTACGCGCCCTTAACTGGTTAAATAGTTAATTGTCAGCCTCGGTCTGCCACTGGTGCACAACCTTTGACCACTGGCGAGGAGCCAGTGACAACACTCCTATAAAACCAGGTCTGTGAGATCAAAACTCTCGCCGAGCTCTTGTTCTATAGAAGAAGCTTTAAAATGGATCTTAAAGTGATTGTGGTCATCATATCCCTCCTTCTTGTAGCTGTGGTTTTAATGGCAGTGATGATTCCTCGAACGGGCAAGTTCAGGGCAAAGTTCATGGAGAAATGTAAGAAGTTCCCGGAGAACAGCACGAAGTAAGCATTGTTTTTGCAATGACAAGAATTTTTTTTGTTCATTATAAGCATCTCTTCATGGATGTGTATGCAACAGAATTGGTCTGATTGCCATTTCAACTACTATGCACTTTTTCAGGTGTGAAGAGTTGTTGGCTTCCTTTGAAAAGGCTTATGTAGGGAAGAGGCCATATTACTTTCCTGAGACAGAATATGAGCCAGCCTTCGTTGTGGCCCCCTACACACATCCGGGCGAAAAAGTAAGTATCCGTGATCACATGAATGTCTTTTACACATTAATTATACCAGATTTCCTTAATGAAGAAATACATCTACAATATTATATCGTTTTTTCCTCTCTTTCTATTTCTTTTCACATCAGACAATGCTCTGGAGCGATAGAGGAGGAGAATGGGCCCATAAGTTCACTGAAAATAGAGGTTGTTTATTCACCCTGGAGAACACTTTGTTGGGATATGTGATGGATGGACAGACCTGGTGTGGATTGAAGGGCCTCGAGGGTAAGATATGTCAAACGCTGCAGTAGATAACCTTACAAATGATCAGTCTGGGTCAATAGGCTAGAATTTATCAACTTGTATGCATGAGATACAGCAAAAATTCAGTAATTATGACCATAATAACACAGACACAGGAGTAGCAGCAGTCAATGAACTATATGTGATACACAAAAACATTGGCAATACACCTGCCAAATGAACAGTTGAGGATATGTGAGAACAGTCAGACAGATGGACAGGCTTCTTGCTTTATAGTTAGACGAGGTCTTCTTTGTGAAGCCTGAAGTCTGAAAGCTGTCCAAGTAGACTGAAGCTTCAACAGTAGACTGGACTGGAGTCACATTTTTTAGCAATGTTCTTTGTGTGTATGTTATTTCTAGGAACATACGAGCCATTTTGCCAATGGTGCAGCAATAACACTGTTGATTCATTCTGGACAATAGCCTCTATGAAGGTAAGTGCCCAACAGGATATCAGTGATTTCACCACCAAAAACAGCGCTTAAGTTGACGTGTATAAGAAAACCTAAGTGCACGCAAAACCCTTAATATAATCCAGTATTGATTTACATTCAAATATGTTTTAATCTTTTAAATTGGGATTATTATTTTTTGGGACATGTATACTGTCTGGAGATGTGTTTTAAGTAAGAAGCATTCAAACAGGCTTTAGCGTAACCGTCAAATAATTAATGGCACACAGATAACTGATTTCCCTAAAACCTGCTTTAAAGGAAAGCACTATCAATATATAACACCAGAGTGGTACCAAAATTCCACGCTGATGCGCCTGACAAACGCACCCAGATAAGCCACTCCGCCCAGCGTTGGCATGTTCAGTTAGACCAAAGAAAAACCCCATAACCGGCAGACGTGCCAAATGAAAGCTGGAGGAAGTGTATTGCTTCCTCATTATATTCATTGAAAAATTCACCAGCATGACCAAACATGATCACCAGCCAAGAGGGCATTTGTGCACGTACCTTGTTGCTGATGGCATCTTTAGGAAACTACAGCAGCTAAACAGTCGGTGTGCCATGAGGCAAATCTGAGCAAATCGAGTTGTTTTAGTCGAGCATGTAAATGCAGAGAATAGGTGGTCATGCCTCTCCCAATATATGGAATAGGCTACATAACACTAGCTTCTGTCTGCACGTTTGACTGGGGGCAGGGGGATATCTACTACTTTTATGGTTTTGGCTGAAGTTTACCAATGAATGGATTCAGGGTTCTGATTATGTCTGCTCAATTTTATATGCCCTGGTACTAAACGTACTTACTATTATTTTTAGAGTGTATTATTTGAAATTGCACATGTCTTTAACATTCAAACCATTATATTCTTTTGTCTGTAGTTTGCACGACATGCTACGGGTGCAGTCACAGCGATGCTGGATGGTGATGCACGTGAACCATTCGATCCTAACAGGTAAGCAGCGCTACACTTTCACTCATTATGTTCACGGTTTTATGAAATCTTAAATGATGACAAGAATAATGCATGGCCCTTGTTGTTTTATGTAACAGTCTGTCTGACTTGATGATACTTCTGAATGATGCTCTTCTGTTTTTTGCTGTTAGTTTCTTTGGCCTTGAGACTAAACAACTCCTCCACCCTCGGGTGACGAATCTTGATATTATTCTGGTCACGAACAAAGAGTAAGATTTTGTTTGTTTTTTCCCCCATCTCCACTTTAATTGTTGGTATAGAGTTGTCATGTTTTATCTGTAAAAAGAAGAATAAAAGGATAAGTTTATCCGCTTTGGTTGTTTAACAAGACAAACTTCATACAAGTTAAGTTACACTGATAATAAAGCAATTGTTTTTCTGTATTTCTTTTATTCAGGGGAGTGTGTGAAAAAGCTACATCTCTTCAGGGATTGGAGAAATCCATCACACAACGAAATATTAGTTACTCTTGCACAGAAGTGCCGAGGTAAATTGTCCCAACACAGTCACATGTATGTTTGTTCCTTCTCAACGTTAACTCTTTATTTCATTTCATTGTAGCTCTCACATCCAGACGTGCATAGAAAACAACAAATGTGAAACCTGTTGGTCCAACCCTTCATCCTCCGCATCCCCATAAAATAACTGCTTTTTATTATTTTTTTGTTTACATCATTTATTCATCCATTCATACAAATTATTGATTTTGTTTTTTCCTAATGATACACAGCTGAATTCATGAATAAAGGTGATTTTAGCATTGGATTTTGACTCTCGTGTGTTTTATTGTTCATTGCCACCGTGACCAAGTGAACACGCCCACCTCCGACTCCCCCGTCCCAAATTTCCATTCTCACGTGGTCACTGTTACGTTTCCCCAGAAAACAAAACCTGAAGGACATTCTATCAAAATGATACACGAACGAAAAACATTGGACCCAAAAACAGTCTGATTAGTCATGTTGCTGCTCTGAATCATTTAGAGTGGAAAAAAAATTCAGGTGCTCTCCAGCAAGAGATTCTTTCTGTGAGATTTGTTTAATAATTAGCACTTTAGCAGCAGTTTACACCTCAGAATACAAACCAGGACAAAGAGATATCAAGCAAATGAAGTGTTAGTTGAGGAACGCTCTACAATGTTTAAGCTACGGGTTTTGGTGACCGTTTAACGAGACGACGTCAATTATGAATTTTCACAGTCTGATATTTCATTAGTTTTATGACAAACTTCAACAGGAAAACCCCAATGTAGAGGTGCACAAATCTGCTAAGTATGTCTCATTGTTCTCATTGGTTTAAATTAACACACACACTTTGAATTAAAGTTAAAATTCTACCAGGACTCCTGTGGATGTGACTCAAGTCATTAAAGGGTTTTCATTGGACCTGCACAGACAAGAAAGTAGGCTAGTTGAAAAAACATGTTCATAAAAGAATATAATAATAAAATTATAAAATGAGGATAGTTATTTCTTTATGGCTTGATGATTAAGCTCTTGACCTGATTTTTAGGATAAGGATACTGAAAAATGTTAAAAGTGTATGTATACATTATACGTAACACAATGTTGATTAATTTATCTTTGTGTTAGGATCTGATTGATTTTTATATTTGAGTGTTGACCTTTCAACAGCCACAATTTTATAGATCTCATCACCATCATTTACTTTCTCAAACCTTTTGTACTTTTATTATTATAGGACAGAGGGCAATGTACTAATAATAAATGATGGAGCAGCAAGTAAGACTTTGTTCCTCATTTTGAAAGACCTTGTTTAGTTCTTAAATTTGGTATATTTTAGCTGAATTCTACTTGGCAAGAAAATATATTTCTGGGAAAAATAACTAAACGAACTTCATTAATGGCTGTGCTGCTCTTTTGTGTTTGACAAACTTTGGTAGGAACAAATAACTTGCTGGTTTTAAAGGTGCACTTTGTAGGTTTGGGGAAGAAATTTTAATCAGAAGAGGTTTTTAGTAATGAAATCGCCTTAGGAAGTATAATAAAGTATACATGTGTTCACCGGTGTGTCTTCATGTCTCTAGTTTGCAGATTTAGCCCGTGGTGAAGTCATTGTAATGCTAAATTCGCTATAATGCTAACCGTTAGATCCCGAGAGGTGAGCGCTACACTTCCCCCCTCAACATTTTCATGAAAAATGTGTATTCCCTTCCTACCATTATGTGATTAAAACTTGTAATAATCCTAATTCACTACATTAGATATAACTAATTCTTTTGTTTTTACAGGAACAGTAGTACTTTTGCGAGGACTGAGATACAATTAAATTTTAATATTAAATTAAATATTAAATTTTTATTGATTGATCAGCTCTCTACCATACATGGAAGCCATATTCAACAATTTTGAAAGCTAAGTCACACAGCTTACCATCCCGTTTACCAATTTAATGAATCATTATGTTTAAAACTGGTCAACAAGACCATTGTATTTAGACACTTTTTAATGTTTCATGTCATTGTACATAACATTTGTTTTGATTTAGATTATACATGTATTTGTAAAATATTGATCATTCTTGATTGGCTCTCTGATTATATGCAAACAGTTATCATATGATTTATACAAATAAGAACACAATGGATATACATTTTGTATTATTCTAGATAATGTGCAAAAAATTGAATGAAATGAACACATTGAAAAAATATATTGCTTTTTTTGTTCAGCTTTGTTTAATTTTACAACATCAACATTCAGACGACAAGCATTTTACCGGGAGCTTTATTGTTTGTTGGAGCTTGATATGAATATGCAGCTGGAGCAATGTCAAATGTCGTGATTGCGATAAGTGGTAAGTTTTATAATACTTTGATGGCTGATCCATGACCTTTGAGCCCTGATTTATAGCAGTGAGCTGCTATAAGATATCACAGTGAGTGTTGGATCGTCAATAACACCTCTCATCTTCCTCAAACATTTTAGACTGGAGCATTTTGCCTCTTGTGATTGGCTTTTTCCATGGCTTTACTTGTCCAACAGCAAGTATGCAGGTAAGTCTCTGTCAAATTAAATACTCATCTATTTAAAAAAAATGTAAACATGAAAATGTAAAACAATTAAAACCAGATAGATTTTATCAGGTAAGAAAACAAGATTGTAGTTATTGCACTTTGCCTTTGTATTACCTATACATCTTTTACAGGTAACACAAAAGTTCAGTATCTGCATTTTTAGAGGGTTTTTTTTGTTTTAAGACATGAAAATTACTTTTAAAAGTTTAACTGATGATCTCATTTCTTATTTTGTGTGATTTGACACCCCCCACAGTGTAACACAACTATCGTAAACACAAATCCCAAAGTTATGTGTTGTATGTTGAAGTAAGTATGTATGTAACGCTGTGATCCAACCCTCTCACTGAAGTTACACAGTGCAGAAACAAGTGACAGAGACACCATTCATCCTGTTACAAGAAACTGTACCATCAAAATGATTTTGAAGCTGTTATTTTAAGGTAAAAAAGTTACATAATGTTGCTGGAAAGAATACGTATTTAATAAGATCATAACAGGTGTTCTAATACCTATTTGGCTGTACTGTCACATAACTTCAAAGCCATTTCTCTCCGTTTCATAATTAGCGTACTTACTGTGGTTAAACCTTGGTAGGACAGCATTATTAAAATGTTTTAACTTTTTTTTCCTAATCTAATTAATGTTTTATTCTTGTCTGGTTGTACACTTGCAAGTGTTGAGATAACGACCGCGAGATTGAATACTGAGGTGCACCAGGATGGAATCGTGTTGACCGTAAACTATAATGTGTAAGATTTTCCTCTCATTGTATTGCATCATATTTTTGCCAAATTACTTTTCTTATGATTCTAAATGTTGTACGTAACAATTGTAATTTTGCAGAGAGAGAGGAATTTTGATAAGGGAGAATATTGTGCAGCTGGAGCCCACAGGGCACAACCTTCAGAGCCTGGGCCCCTGCGACGAGGACACAGCCTCTGTACATTGGGCGCAAAGGGCTGCAGATCAGAATCAAACCCACGGCAGATGTGACGAGGAGACAGTGTCTGTACATGGGAATAAGAATAAACGGTGGTGGATCTTGGGTGCAATTAGTTGTATTGTTGTTGTGGTGATCATTGTGCTTGCATGTGTACTGCCAAGCAAAAACCAACAAACGTTCAGCGATCGTTTCATCGGCAAATGTCTCGAGTACAAGAAAGAAAACAACGAGTAAGAGTTTTTCATTTTGTCAGTCCTTTTTTTCAGTTTGTCAGGATGTCAAACTGTGCCTTTAGTCCTACACCTCATCAGTGTCTGATTCGCATTTCAGATTATATGTACTTTTACTTTTCAGAAGCTACTGTCAACATGTATTCGATGTCTTTGAACAAGCCTACATAGGAAAACCAGAATGTAATGTTTCCACGGGAGACTATGATGACTTAATGGCCGAGGTCACCTTCGATCATCCGTGCAACCAAGTAAACATCAAGCTCTTGCATATTATCAACAGAGAAGACTACTTTCATAATGTTAATGTTAATGTAATACATTTAACAACTGTTTCTGGTCAGACAATGCTATGGAGCAAAACTGATGAGCTGGTCCACCAGTACACTGCCAAGGATGAAGATAAAAAGGATTGTTTCACCCTGGAGGACACTCTGTTGGGATACATCCTGAATGACCAGAGATGGTGTGGAAAGGAGGGCAGTAAAGGTAAGATTCATAGATTATAGACAGCATGCTTCACACTCACAGTTAGCCACTGTGTACGTTTGCACCAATCATTTTCACTTTACATTGCATATTGCACTGATATAGTATATTTATATCATACTGTATATCAGCATACTGTATATTGTATATTGAGGTCCTGAGCACCAACCGGTGCAATTACCCCATACCAAGATAATTAAACGCCTCGCTTGGGGCAAACAGAGGGGGCAATCCACTGTTTTCCAGCAGGGAACCGCTGCCTTGGACTCAGAGGTGTTGATCCTCATCCCAGCCGCTTCACACTCAGCTTTCCATAGCTCCAGTGCCTGCTGAAGGTCAAAGACCGTAGAAGCAGAACCACATCATCTGCATAAAGGCTTAAAACACTTTCCTCCCCATGGCTGCATCTTAAGATCCTGTCTATGAATATGACAAACAGGATCGGGGGACATGGGACAACCCTGAAAAGTAAAAATGTGAATATGCTCTCTATGTGCATCTGTGTTTCTTTACTGGAAACATTCACTTATCAGTGCCCAGGACCAAGTGGCTGATGTGAGCGTATTATCAACTAACATGAAGTCGCAAAACTAAAAGTGAATTTGTGTGCGTTTTTCTAGAAACGTTCACTGCTGGCTGCCCAGGACTTGATGACTGTGCGAACGGTGCTGTTCGCTCATTTTGGGACAGAGCCTCTGCTGCAGTGAGTGCCCAACAAAAATAAATGGTTTTGGCAATAAATACAACAGGGCTGGGATCACACGTAGTGCTTAATATGCAACACTGGATCCTACTAAATATGCTTACATCCTTTATCCTATTTGTTCTCATTGTAGTCCAAAAATAAAGTGTGCATGGTTTCACCCTCACGTCATTATGTCTCTAGTTTGCAGAGTACGCCTGTAGAGCAGTAACAGTAATGCTAAACGGATCAGAAGAAAAACCGTTTTATCCCAATAGGTGAGCACTTCACTTCCTTTTTTGTTTTTGAGTGTTTTAATTTAATTCAACATCTTGCTTTCCATCAGTAAATTACACATCTAATGACACAACATGTGAATGTATTTTACAACAGAGATCCATTATTAATATGATTTGTTAAAATCCTTATAAATTATGTTCTTCCATGTTTTTCATAGTACATTTGCAAGGGTTGAGATAAAAAGACTAAAATATCCTAAAGTGACGAAACTGGACGTGATTCTGGTCACCGGAAACAACAATGTGTAAGTAAGATTGACGTTTGTTGTTTCACATCATGTTTTTATCCCAGTACTTTACTTTTAATTATATACGTTGTATGTAGGAATTGTTATTCTTCTGTGCATGTTATATACAGTATGTCACATGTTATCTCTGCTCAGTGAATGTAATGTTGTTTTGGTTTGGTACAAAGCAGGAAAACACAGGAAAACAAACTGGGCTCATAAAAAATTAAAGCTTTTTCCCTGTATTTCTCTGACTTAGGTCCAATTGTGCCACTGATAATTTAAAAATCGACTTACAGAACGCACTGGGTTCAAAAATTGGTTATTCTTGCACTGAAGTATCTGAGTAAGTACAGCATGTGTTAGAGAGAGGAAGTCCTCACTACAACAAAAAACCCCAAAACAGTAGATTAACTTCTTCTTATTTTGTCTCTTGTTGTAGATCTCGGGTCACAGAGTGCTCTTCATCCTCCTCCAGTACAAACGTGGGCTGTGGAGCCTGTTTGTTGAAGTCGTCTGAATAAAACCACACTGATTACACATTCAAATACAATAAGATACAGCAGAAAGCGACTATATAATCATCTGCCTAGTCTTTTCTTAATAAATTCTTTCTGTGTGTCAATGTATGGTCAAATATCACATGTGGAAGGCTGAAATATCGCTCATGCTATCAATGATTATGTTCAACTGGCTTTTATCTCGTGGCTTTTCTTTAAAATAAAATGATAAAATATTGTGTGTGGCCGTTAAATGTGATGGTGATTGTGTGAAATGATGTGGGGGTCGCAGCTTTGGTAAACAAAAAGCACACATCGTGCAGCTGTCTTGCGTTTGCATGGGCAAACATTGACAGGACGTACATCTAGCAGCCATTTACAACCAAGCTCTGTCTGTAGAAGGTTTGTTTTTAACACAAAGAGGCAAAACTTGAAAGCTAATTCTAGATAATAATAAATGTATCTTTATTGGTAAGTTTTAATGAGATTTGTGGGAACTTCTCTTAAACTATGCACCCACAAAACTCCTTAAATGACATGAGAACCATTTTTCTGACATTAATAATGCACTCTTTTCCTTTTTTACTGCTCAACACTTCATTTTTACTTTCTTTTTTGCTTCACGTGAAACCGGAACCTGCGACCTAAGGTTAAAATACAAGGTGTATGCAAATCTACTAAACCACTGAACCACTGAACAGAATAGAAAGTGCTCATAAAAACCAACCCACCTGCTTTTGTTTCTATTTGAAGGTGTAGCCCACAAAATGTCTTATCTGTAAGTGTGTGAAGCGAAGGCGTGTACACGGTGACACAGAAAGGAACTCAGAGAGTCTGAAGCTTTTCGAGTGAGACTGTTGTGGCAGGAAGAAGGAGGCTCAGTAATAACCTCCTCTTTCCTATCTAGTGACTCTGGTGCTGCTGTGTCACACGTACCGTAAACTCGCAGTGTCGGTGCTGGGAAGAGACGGCACAGGTGTCACATGAAGGAGGCCCCCTCTGTAAAACCACAACATGGGGTACTGTGACAAGTACTGTAATGTCGGAAAACGTCGTCACGATTTGAGTCACGGCCGCTGCCACCAGCACCACGGGACTTCTAATAATCTTCAGACAACAGCGAGGTGTTGGTGGTTACAGTGAAACATTCTAAGTCAGTTTTTGAGGGGGCATTTTTGCACATTTGTCTATCGTGGTCTTTGACTTAATGTAAATTTAAACCATTTGTTTTTAATGATTTAGCCCCGTCAAGGACTGTTAATGTAGGTGCTTTACCCCAGACATCCATTATCTGACAAGGACGCGAATGTGAGCGAATCAAGAGCTCAAATGATTTACATAGTTTTGTTCTGTCTGTGCGATCGAGGGGATTTTAGGGAGTGCGGGACTGTACAAAAACATCCATGATATCATTCATGGGTTTTTAAAAAGTCTGGATACCTCTAGGTTTACCACCGGCTTCCAACTAGAGACAGAAAACTGCCAAATATGATTCAAAAATAGTCGTTTTTATGGCTTAAAGTGCAAAATCAAACATTTGGACACCAGCCTCCACTGAAATTAATAGTTTGACCTTTTGGGAAATACACTAAATCACTTTTTTGCCGACAGCTTGATGAGAAGATGGTGCCAGTCTCATGTATCCACCTTATTCCTAGCTCCCGTATGTTGTGCTAATTATTGGCGCGACTTACGTCAGCGCAGTGCAGTCACTTAACCGGAACCGCCATTTTCCACGTTAGCGGGACGCTAATCCTCGTTCTTAGAGTGATCGGTGAAATAAGCGTTCACCCGGGTGTTGTGTTTACGTCACAGCCGATAAATACTCCTGATTTAAGGGATGTAGTAACTGTTGTTGTTAGCGCCACATCTTGAAGCTGTTTCTAGTTGTTAGCTGTAGGCTATTTAACCTTATTTCTGGTCTTTATGCTAAGCTAACTGGTTGATGGAGGTAACTTTATATTAACCATACAGAGATGAGGCGATGATATGAGGTCATAGCCAACATGTGCTTAGCTTAGCTTAGCATAGCCTAGCCTAATACCTGCAATAAGCTAACCTGGCTCGGTACAAAAGGTAAAAATCTACTTACAACTCACTTGTTAGCGCGTTGTAACTCATTTTTTTTAAATCTAGCTAGCTGTGTCACCTTTATTTCAGTCTTTGCACAAAGCTAAGCTAAGCTACCTGTCCTGGTTTTGATTTTTTCACACATCTTATCATCTAACTCTCAGCGAGAAGGCGCATTTTTTCCCCAAAATGTGGGACTTTATCTTTCTAGGAATTTCCTCTCACCTACAGCAGCTACCGGCACAAACCACAGAGAAATGCCACCAACAAACCAAAGGTGGTACCCTCTCGGTGAAACCAGATGTTCTTGGAAAATCAACCGTGAAAAACACCAGAGGTTGAATCGGCAATTCAGTGCAATATTACTGAAGGCCTACGAGGTTAAATTCAGATCATAAATCATTGCATTGATTTGCAACCTGATCCTGCCCGAACACTTCCCTCGCCTGTGATGGGATATCCCAGAATAACCTTCTCAAACCTCCCCGACATCTGCTAAAATTACTGGAGGTGGAAGCTCCAACTTCACCAAAAAAAAAAATCCACGTTCCCAGATGTTAAACTGCAAATAAATCACATTTTCTGTATTTTCAACAGGTTGTGAAAGAAAGAAAATATTGATTTACAGTTTAATATGTGAATAAATATAAAAAATGAGGCTTCAGGTTTCTATAACAGCAGTCCTGGGCCCTGGTGCGTTTACTGGAGGAGGATCAGCAGCGTATTTTCCCCACTCCTCCTTCCCTGAATAAGTCCGCTCTGAGTCAACACCTTTGAGAACAAGCTGTCAGACGATTGAGTAACACGATAAGCCTGCGAGATGTGTGGTTTTCCCATTACCCACATCACGTTATTTGACATCTTCTGGTCGGTGGTGGACACTTTCATCTCTTTTTAGTGGCTCTTCAACGTTTTCTGGCTTCTACTTCTTCTTCTTCTTCTTCTTCTTCTTCTTCTTCTTTGTGAGTTCAGCTCAAACCAGGAAGTCAACACTCAGCAAGTTCACACCACGGCTGTCCGCTGTAAAAAGTGACGCGCTGTAACCTACATTGTGGGAGCTCTGGTTTTATTTTGAAAATCTGACCTTATTTCAGTTTTATGTGATTGAAATTTGATTCTCAATATTTATTTTCTTTGTTTTACATTGAGTCGTATTGAGTAGTCCACTTAACAATGTTTACTTCTGGTTGTTAAGACATAAAAATAGAAATATTAAAAACTGTTAAATTTTATTTTTTATAGTTTTTATTACTTGAGGTCTTATTGTTATAAGTTTATGTGTGTTATGCTTTTGTTTGCATGTAGCATTAGCTTGTGGAAAAGTTATTTTCATTAAATGTGTATTTTTTATTTTAATGTATGACATGTTATTTATTATTATCATTATTATTATTATTATTATTATTATACATTTAACTTCAATCTACATTTTATTTTTATCTCATTGATTTATTAATTTAATTATTTATTTTTGTCTTTAGGTATAATTTTATTGTGATTATTATTATTGCTTTAAGTTTTGTTTGCATATATTATATACAGTATGAACCTTTATATTGCCTATTAGCCTATGAAAGAGTATAAAAAGTTTTTAAATTTTTTTAAAATAAATGTTTATTTTTCATTTTAATATATGACATTTTATTATTATCATTATTAATAATAATAATTTAAATGCTAATTTAATTTACATTTTATTTTTAGCATATATGACCATAAATATTGCATATTAGCCTATAAAAGCCTATCTAAAAAGTCTATTTATAAATGTATATTAAGAGCTGTTTTAGGCTAAATTCCCTTTAAACAATAAAAGCAAGGAAAAGAAATAAAGTATTATCAGCCATGCTGCATTAAACAAAGGAAATACATAGACATACAGCACATCTATATGAATACCAGGTAACCTGTGTGTCATTTCTTGCAGTGTGCTGTCAGATGTTTCTCTTACTCATCGATCCGTCCCATAAACACGTCGATAATTACCGCTCGAGCCGCTGATCGACTCCTTGTACTTTCCTTTCCTTCGCTAAAGCCTCGGGGGCCCGGCGGAGGGAATCCCGGCCGCTGATTGGTCAGCGCTGGTTTTGACACGTCACGAGGGATCCTCGGTATAACTGAGCAGCGGAGCGGGTCTGTCGGTTCAAACCCAGGCGTCTGCGGAGATCAGCACGTGTCGAGGACTGAAGTGAATAACAACATGGTGAGTTTATTTCATCTCACGCAGAAAAGCTCGTCTCTGTGCATTCTGGCTGGTTTGATCCTCAGTGTGCGTGTTTACTGTGAAGCTGTGCAGATGTTTGATGGAGATAATTCACATCCTCTGTGGGTTTGACTCAGATGTCTCATCACCAGCATGTCCAGATGCATGTGTCTGCAGTTTTTGATAAAGATTTCAACAACTTGTGGCTGATTAATTTTCTTTTCGCTCATGTGTCAGCACAATTTAATGTAACTTTTACATTTTTATTTCTGATTTATTGAGATTGGGAATGATAGAAAACAAGTCCAGACTTGAACTGTGGATGTTGTGGTTAATAGTCGACACCTTTACCCCCGAGACCACAAGGTCACCCAGTTACTGTATTTTACACAGTCTGATGATAAAAGTAAGGATGTTAAAGTCCCTACACTGATTTATTTTAATACATTATTATTATTATTTTCATTTTTTGGTATCTTTTTATTTATTTGGGGGTCTTTGGTTTGTTTCTTTATGCTTTATTATATGTTTCACATATTTGTTTATTAATTTAAATTAATATTCATGAATGTATTGTATTGTTAATGGGGTCTGGAACACCAGTTTCCCTTTAAAACGATACAAATTAAACACACAAGGAACTTTTAACTGGTTATGAAACACTCAGTTTATTACTAATGCATGTGTATGACCTATACAAGCCAACAGGACCATTAGTGGGAAGATATTGGCTATTTCCATTGGATGTTGTTTATTTTTATTACCTGTGACCGGGTCAGCTGTATGTTGCTTTTGGCTTATTTATATGAAGACATAACATTGATAACTTTAGGTTTAGCCCAACAAAATTACTATTAACAAGCAACCGAAATCTGTTGGCTGTAGACTTAAAAGTATCCTCCATCCAAGATCTTTACCGCTTTTGACCACAGGGGTCGCCAGAATCGACAAGAAACAAAAGCTCTTCGTAGCTTCTTTAAGTGCTTTTTTCAATGATTGATTGGAGACTGCTCTGTATAATGCGTGTCCTTCTGTGTGTTTTACAGTCCTTACATGAAAACACAATGGACAGACCACCTGTGGAGAGATCACAGGCCGGTGAAACTGACAGAAAACTGACCTACAGACTGTATCCGTCTCTGCCGAACGTAGACAGGTAAGGCACGTCCGTTCATCCGTGTGATTTCCCGATTCTTATAATTTACTTTCTTGGTGCCTTAACGGCGCAATATGAAGGAATTTTAGCTGAAAACATTCAAAAATGACCTAAAACTATCAGCAAATGTGAAGAAATAACAGTTTTGGACGTCTATGTATTGTATTCTACTGAAGTTAGCAGCTAGCTCAGGCTGGAAAACCTCTGGCTAGCTGCACGGCTAACTGAGCTAACAAGTCATGGACATATAAACAGAATACAGTTATATATTGCTGATATGCTGCCCCTGTTTGTTGGGAGTATTCTTACGTATTGCACCTTTAATTAAAGGATATTTACAACAAATGTGAACCTTTGCTAATGCGAGCAAATGTTTTTAGGTATGACATCTGTGTGGCGGACCCCTCCAGTGGAGAACGTCTTCGCACAGCTGCAGTTCATCATCCAGACACTCAGGTACTTATCACAGCTGCAACACTGGAAGATACGTGTGACAGCACAGCCGTCATTCCCCCGCTGTCGGCGTGTGAATCCCTGACCGCAAGGAAATGACCACGTTGTTTTGTTACTGGAAACACTCCAGAGTAAAAAATCCAAAAATATGTAAAGGGAAGTTAGTGAATGCGGTTTGGATTTCATCATCGCCCGTGTGCCACATTTTAATAGTTCCTCTTTTGTTTTTTTTTTCTCTCTCTCTCTTTTTATTTGCTTCAGTCAGAAGCTGCCAGCGCTGACGTCAGACTGAAAGCCCAGATTCTTATCTTGGAGGAGCAAAGACGAGAGGTGAGCGCATTTCAGAACTGAGATTTTACAATCATCCCAAAACACCCGGACCTTTCAGTACTTAAACTCTTTCTTTCTTTTTTACTCAGCTTCTTTCTATTAACGAGAAATGGGCCAAAGAGTACCGAACCATGAAACAGTACTACAAAAATAAGGTGAGAACGGGGAAACAATCGCTATTTTACGCATTGTTTTGTTTGATTGCTTTACTGAAATGTCTTTTGTCTTCCCCTAACGCTCAGGTTCAGGATTTAAAAGCACTACTGCATCACGCTCACTTTGACGAGGAGGCGTGTGAAGACAGAGAAAAGATCACATTCAATAAGAAAGTGAAAGATAAAGAGAGCACACAGGTGAATACATGAAGCCACGTTTTGACCCCAGACATAAATTAAAAGGCATTTTAATGGATTCAATCTGTGAAATGTGTCTAATAATTGAATCCTCTCACAGACCAGAGATGCTGATGTGAGCTCAGAGGTACTAAAAGCTGAAAAGGAGACGAAAGAGCTGCTCGCGCAAAACAGAAGTCTGACCCGAAGGTGGGAGCATCAGCACGAGGAGATCATACGACTGAACAAGGTGAGTCGAGGGAACGAAACGGTTTCCACGTCAGAGCGAGGGACTTTCGAGTGTTTGTTCCCTGCAACAACAGCGGGATAATAGTTGTTTTTCACGTGCTTGTAGGCTCTAGAGGAGGCACTTCAGACTACTCAACCTCTTGACGTGAGCAGTGAAACACTACATGACGTCTGGAAACATCAGGTGAGCTTTGGTCATCATCATACATGTGCATTTTTATATATATTCTTGCAGAGAGGTGTACATTTATGTTAAATAAGAAGGTAGAGGCTGGAGGTGCTTAGCTTAGCTTAGCATAAAGACTAGAAACAGAGGGAAACAGCTAGCCTGGCTCCATCCACAGGTTGGAAAATACACCTGGCAGCACTTTTAAAGCTAAAATGTCTAAAACAACCAGACCTGTGCTGAGTTGTGTACTTAAAATATCTTAAATGTTTTCAAACCCAAAGAAATATGCAGTTTTTTCAAGGTAAAGGCAGAAATTCTTTCACATTTCACTTTTAATACATGAATTTGTAAATGATTTCCGTCTGAGTCATGTCAAATGTCTTTTCATCCACAATGGTGGTTGTTAACAATGAAGACAACAACTCCCATGATGCTATGCCTCATCAGGACATCATCAAACTATGACTTTTGTTTTCATCGTTGTGATTGAGAGACCCCTAGCAACAGAAATTACATACATGGATTTAATTTGTACATAAACCGAATTGTATAAATCACAGGACTATCTCTTGGCCAGGAGCAGTAACCTCCGGACTGGCTCGGCAACTGCTCCCCGCCAAGAAATAGTCCGGCACATAACTCCCTACGAAACAACAAATTACTGCTTTTACACTTTGTTTTTTTGACAGATTAAACAAACAAGATATAAAATGTTAGTTACTGAGCATTTGTTGGTGACAGGTGGCTGTATTTTTTACCTTCAGACAGAGCCAGGCTAGCTGTTTCCCTCTGTTTTCAGTCTTTGTGCTAAGCTAAGCTAACTGTCTGCTTCATATTTAGCACACTGACATGAGAGTGGTATCAATCTTCTCATCTAACTCTTGGAAAGAAAGCAAGGAAGGAGTTTTTCTCAAAATGTTGAACAAACTCCTTATATCGTGTTTCATTGTCGTCCATTTTCAGGCGGAAGTCTACAAGGAAGACTTTCTGAAGGAGCGGAAGGACAGGGAGAAGCTGAAGGAGAAGTATCTGGAGCTGGAGACGAAGTATAGAAAAGTTCACAGTGAGCTACGTGGCCTCAAACCTAAGGTACGACAAACCATATGGAGTTTATGTGTTCATATTCTGCCATGTTTACTAAAATAAATATAGAATGAAGGCATAAAGACTTGACCACTGTGTCTCTGGTTTTTTTCCAGGTGGTTAAGACTCGGCCGCCACAGCCTGCACCTGAATGCACCTGCACGAATCGAGACAAAAGTCCGAACTGGGAGGCCCGCCCAGTTAACCAGCACCACATGCAGCTGGACAGACGATAACAAACTGTGAAAGACAGCCGGCCCCTCACTATTTGTGTGATAATGTATGTTGCACTTTATGGAAATCTCAGATCAGAGTTCATTATTAGGAGGTGTTAAGCTTCTTTATCAGGCGGGACGACATCCAGGAAGTGAGCTCTGTTCTGTTTAAGTCCTCTGCAGGCTCAGCCTCAGGTCGTAATGAGGCCGTTCCACCGGTCCAGGCCCGTTAGGTGACCTGTGTAGAAGAAGCAAACACTTGTGAGCCTGTGGAGGAGGAGGAGAGCAGCAAAGAGTGAAATAAAATACCTATTGCGTGCAAAGTTTGCTATGTGAGCCATTACGAGCTCTTTTTGTGACACAGGTCCTTCGGGAGATATCAATTATTGCCCTGCCCAAACACTATTGACACGGATCACGCTTATCAAAGGTGCAAAATGAATGAGGGATCTTCCTGTTTTCTAGTACCTGTAACCGCAGTGTGCCCACTACAAAAGGAGGATCTGAGATAAAGCAAAGCTGCATCGTAGTGGTGTTGTTGCTTTGACAGAAGTGGCTCCACTGTGCATCGCAGCTGAATGCTGAAACTCAGACACACCTGCATCTGCCAGGAGGAAGAGAAACAACTTCAGTGGCTCTGCAGCAGTTGTGTCTGATTTATTATAAAGCATGTTGACCTTAGTGATACGCACTGTCGCCTGTGTTCATTCAGTATCAGTTCATTTGCACCTGAGGCCTGTCAAAGAGGAAATATAAAGGGTTTCTGGAGAAGAGGAGGAAGTATAAATATATATAACTAGATAGTATATTTTACAGTGTATTTATGAATGTTTGAAGGAATCTCTTGGCACATATTCTATCCTGTTTCTTCTTTATTTATCATGAAAATAAAGCATTGATTGTTCATGTGTGTTGACTCGTGGTCAGTTGAGTAAATGCAGATAAAATGGCGTTGTTGGTCACATCATCCCTCTTGATATCTTAAGCCCAGCAGGGAGGTCCAAGGAGGTAATCACATGTACGTGTCAAACAAGAAGACAGAAAATTATTAGAGATTTTAAGGCACATTATAACACTGGAAACATTGTGCTATCATGGTTTTAGCTTATATACTGTCATGAATTATATCTGGATCATTGTAACAACAGGGTATTCTTTCTGAAAATGACAAAAAAAAGTCCTTATAAGTTAGTGCTAGACTCCTGCAGGCAGTAAAATGCAAAAAACAAACAAATCATGCATAAATACATAAAAGTTTTTGAGAGTTTTGCTGTGAGAACATCCATCCAAACTCTTGATTGGCGCAGGAAGTTCCTGGTTCATTTACAAACTTCCTTCAGTAACACCCAAAAAACCCCTTAAATAAATAATTCCCATATCTGTTGAGAGTGTATCACAATAATTAACATTTTACATGAAGCTCAGCGTGACAATTTCATGGTCTGATGATGGCGATCCCTAATGAGAGACGTTGGGCGCTGCACCCAGGACGCTCAAATTTAACTTTCACACTGATGTTGAGAAGACATGTTGTTTTAAACCTGCAGTAACTGATCTCCCACTTGGGGACACACAGTATCAATGCTTCCCCAGGCTGTCTGCTGTTTGTCATTTGTAAACCAGCTCTTATTTCAACAGCAAACAATTAGTCACTTGGTCGATTAGTCATTTCACACAAGCACACTGTCACTTGATGTTGTCATCAGCAGCCCTGGTGATAAATAACATCGAGGACCTCTGGGGACCTCTAGTGGCAGTAAGAAGCAGGTGCGGCAACTGACTTATCTGGTGTCTCCACCACAACTCAACACTTTTAGTGAACAACTTTGACAAATAATCTCTAGTAAAGACAAACCCAAGTCACATCCAGCACTAGCAATGGTTTTATACAGGAACAAGGAACCTAAAAAAGAAGGAAGGGTCATAACGTCACCGAGTCTCCCTCTGGGGCCAGACTGTGGGGCCCGTTGAAATTAAGCCAAAGGGAGATACATTGAGAAACACACTAAAACCCAACAACTAATTTGTTTGTCGACACTTTGTTCCCTTTTCGGAAATTTTGTAGGAAAGGCTCCTGTTTGCGCTGCTGTTCACGGTGTAGGTGCAGTCTCATCAGTCGGACCTGCCTCGTTGGATCACAATATCATCAGCCCTGTCAATCATTTGGAGGGAAGTCAGTTGTTGACCTACTCTCTGACGCGTGTTCCTCGTCAGAAAGGTCATACGACATAGATATGTTGGGTTTCAGTGTGTTTCCCAATGCGTCTCCCGTTGACTTCAATACAACCGGAACCGCAGTCTGGCCTCAAAGCGTGACTCGTTGACGCGCTGATCCTTCCTTCTTTTTTAGGTTCCTTGTACAGAAACAGGAAATATAACCGCAGGATTAATCACTGTAAACTTTCTTTAATCTACACGATCTTATAGCCAAAGTGCAAAGTTGACAGACAGGTGCAGATTTTTATTCAGCCGACTGAGGAAGCACCTTTGCAACTCACAAACCCACACATTTCAGTCCTTAAAGGTGAATAAAACACTTTACAAATCATCCCTTGATATTCCTCAGTTATACTGCGATGTCTCACAAAGGAGCAGGTTTAAATCCTTGAAGACTGTGTTGAAGTGAGGGTTTTAGTGAAACACTCAGTTGCGGAGGCGGATTTTTTGAAGAAATTTATTGGCACAGTTATAGCAGCAATGTGTTCTTGTCTAATTTTGATCCCGTAACAGTTTGGCAGTAAAAAAGAAACAAATCTTCTGTCTAATGATGACACTTTGAGCTCAGTTGAAGTGATTGTCAGCACAATTGCATAAAGTGCACATGCACACAACATGAAGAAAAAGTGAGACTGAGAAACTGCTTGAGTTGCTGCGTTGGAGCTACATTCCTAGTGGTTTAGTCTGAAGATACTTGCTGTTTATAAATAGATGCAGTAATGTATGATAATGGTTATGTTTTCAGGGCCTTAAGGAGGTGAAAATAAAATATATTACAATGCTTTTAAATGGTAACACAGCTGTACCCAGTGCTCACGTTGTTACATTGTGATGTTGAAGAAAAGGTAAGATACTGAAATACTGCACGTCTCTGCCTTTGTACAGATAAATATGTTAAATACATTCTGTGGAAGTATTTTTCAAAGGACAGCATTAACAGCCACCAAGCGGATTTAAAGAGACAAATTCTGGCCCGTATTGCACACCAGCGCTCAACTCGTTCTGACACATCAGCCGCTCGACTCTGCCAGCTCCATAGCAGGAATATTAGAACATCCACTTGTCAGAGGACCGGTCCAACAGCTTCCCCCCACGTCTCAGTAGAAAGCGGGGTTTGTGTGCTCGATGACGCAGCGCCGGCAGTGGCGTCGAACGAACCGCAGAGCCTCTGGCGACACCTCGCAGTCCTGCACGTTGAGCAGCTGCAGCTCGCAGCAGTTGGCTGCCAGAGCTTTGAGTCCTCTGCCCGTGACGCTCTCGCACGCTCTGAGGCTCACTCGCCTCAGGCCTTGGCAGTACATGGCCAGCTGCTCCAGCCCGCTGTCTGACACCAGCGGGCACTTCCCCACATCCAGAGACTTGAGTTTGGGGCAGCTCCTCGCCAAGTGGCTCAGGCCGTGGTCTGTCAGCCCCTCGCAACCCCTCGCGTTCAAGTAGCGCAGTCTCGGGCAGTAGCGGGCCACGTAGCGCATGCCCACGTCAGTGATGCGGGTGCAGTGGGCCACGCTCAGGTAGCGCAGGCAGCCCTCCAGGCGGGCGACCTCGCGCAGGCCGAAGTCCCCCACCAGGCGGCAGTCACTGAGACTAAGCTCCCTGATCGAAGGGCAGTGGAGAGACAGGTGGCGCAAGGCCTCGTCCGTCAGTCTGGTGCAGCGGCGCAGATACAGATGTGTCAGGCGCGGGCAGTGGGAGGCGATAGTTCGCAAGCCCTCGTCCTCGAGGGAAAAACAATCAGTCATGTCCAGGAAGTGGATGGAGATCTGCTGGCCGTGTAGAGGGGACAGCTGGAGGGAGGCCTCCTGGGTGAGGCTGATGCAGGTCACCTTGGAGCAGCCTGGAGGAAGAGGAAGCAGAGATCATCATCCAGGAGAGTGTTTTCATTTAAAGGACAATGACACAGATTTTTACTTGTTGTAATAATTCTTCTTGTTTCAGGGATGGGGGAAGAAATCTGTAACATTTTGATATAATTACTGTTTTACACATTCATAATAAGTGCTTTTCAGTCACGTCCATATTGCAATGAATCGCGGGTAGTCAAATCTTTGAAGTCAATTAAAGTATGCACCCCAGACGAACTCTCTGGATCTGTGCAGAAAGTCTGCTTGAGGGCCCTCTTGGACTGGATGAACTGTGGGTTTGGACTGAACTCAGCACTCGCAGACTTCCCACAGATGCATCCGCAAAGTCTGCAGGTCTGCGAGAGCCGGGTAGTCATCCAGACATTTGGATACAGCCTCAGATAAATCAAGAGAGACTTTTCCAAAGTAATGTCCTTTTAACAAATATAATATGATTTAGTAATGATATAATTCCCTGTTTGAATTACTGGTTGAGTACAGTGATTTTGGCCGAGCCTAATGTTAATACTTTTGAGGATCTGCCCGTAAGTTTTTCTTAATCTCCAAATCCGAAGCTGATTTCTAACTGAACAGACTGTAACGCACTCGATTAGATGAATTCAGACTACTAAAGCCTGATATTAGCTTCAGATAAAAAACATTTTCATGAGGGATGGACTGTGTATTTACATTAAAAGCACATCAGTGTTCCTGTTTAGAGTCTTCGTGGCAAATGTGAACAGTTTGGTTTTATTGTTTCCTGTTTTATTTTGTAAGGTTCATCTTTGTGTGTCATGTTGTGTTCCTTCCTGTCTTCTCTTTCTGTCCCTCCCTTGTGATTGTCCTGATGTCCTGTGTTCTTTCTGTCTGAGCTTTTCTCAGTTTGCACTTGGTTTAATTTCTTTTTTTTTAATGTTTTGTATTACCTTGTTCTTGGCTCTTCCTTCTGCCTGATTTCTTTTCATTAAAGCTCGCTTGTTGTGCCACCTTTTGTCTACCTGGAGTCTGTGTTTGGGTCCCTTTATGCTACAACTTACTCAGGTTGATTTTATTTTTGAAGGCTAAGCTCCATTATTAATAGCCACTTGAGGGCGCCAGAGTAAAACCTGCTCTATTTGACTCCATGCATGCAATTGTTTGAGTGCAAACAACTCCATGAAAAACCAGAATTGTGGCCATGGAAAGAAATCAAAGGCTGATGTCCTTAGCAGTTAGCAAAATATGACTTTGATTTCATTATTTTGTGCCTTTTAAATAAAAGCCAAAAGGTTTTTAAAAGGCTATTTTTACAACAAAGGCATTTCTTCCTGGTGCTAATGGTGCAGACGCTGCCCTGCCACCGGACTCCTGTCCAAGTCAATGTTATTTGTGTCACTTCCTTAATGAAAGCAGCAGACCGCTCGCCTTACTCACGTTGAGGTAAGTTCTGCTCTCGGCTAAAGAAAGCCTTTCTTCTCCCACATGGGAGCTCAAGGTTGGCAGAGCCTCTCCTCCTCCTCTAATGATTTTACCAGCTTTGGCTGAGAGAGACTGAGATGAGGAATTCTTTGAGGTAAAGCCACACATGTGCCTTAATAAAAGTGAGTCAGCCTGCCATGACATCAAGGTAAGATGGCTTTGATTCCTTGTGACAGAATATGAAAAGTACCTGAGAGGTTCAGGTGTTCCAGGCTGGGGCAGCGGGAGACCACCTCAAACACAGCGTCGTTGGAGATGTTGTAACAGCCGGCGACCTCCAGGCGGCGTAGCTCCGGGCAGCACTGAGCCACCACGTGCAGCCCGCGGTCGGTGAGCCTCTTGCAGCCGTTCACCATCACCGTCTCCAGGGTCAGGCACACGTTCGGGGTGTCCTGGCACAGCCGGTGGGTCAGCACCCTGATGGCTCGGTCGACGTGAAGCAGCTCCCCCGTCAGGCGCACGGTGCTCCACAGCCTCGGGTCCCACGCCAGGTTGTACCACCGCCGACACACCCGTGCGCAGCGGCACAGCTGATTGGTGGAGAGGTGGGAGAAGATCTGCAGGAGAGTGTGGTCGGGGAGGAGGTCGATGGGGGCGTGGTGGTGGCTTTTCGACTGGCGGGAGCGAGTGTGGGTGCCGGGTTGAGGGTGGACCACGGCGACGGTCTCGGCGGGGGCGGAGGAGGAGGAAGAGGAGTTGGTTTCATGGCCGTTGCTGGAGAGGGCGGGTGAGGAGAGGGAGGAGGACTTGGAGGGGAGGATGAGACCGGGGCTGGGAGTGCTCAGAGTCCGTGTGCTGGAGTCCAAACCTGAAGAAAAGGAAAGAAAAGAGAAAAGAAAAGGAGAGAATTAGTGTCTGAAGACCAAAAAAAAAGTTCAGTAATTCACATTTTTTTGGCTTATGACCCTTTAAAACTAAGAAATGTAGAGGTAAAACTATGTAGGTGTGGCTTCTTCAACTGTTTTCTTCTTATTTTCAATCTTTTTCATCATCTTACGACCCATCAGATTTATCTTTTGGGAGGTTCTGACCCTAAAATCTCTTCTCACGCATGCCTTAAACGATTTGACATGCCTACAGTTTTTTAACATGAACTGGTTTAATGTCGTCTGGTTGGAATAAAATCTGTGAAATCACCCTTTTTCTTACTTTTACAAACTTCTGTAGGAGTCATGATTGTAAAATTGCTCTTTTTTTCATTTGCGTCCATTTAAAAAAATAAGTTTTCATAAATCTGAACGTTAGTTTCAACCATGAAGTCTTTTACTTTGAAGTCTCATACTTTTTCACAGCAATAAATAGCGCAGAAATTGAAAATCGGACCTTAACTTTTTGTCTTAGACTGTAGAAACATTTCCAGCATATCATCAAAGCTTCCCAGGAATAAATTTGCAATGAACACTGTGATCTCTCCTTCATGTGACTCACGCACTTTTAATTTCCTACATTACCCTGAATGACTTCTGCCCTCAATGACTGTACTGTGATCTGTGGAGAGAGCAGTTCATGTTGATCCAGTTGGTAAGTTACCATAAACGAAGAGTTTCCGTGAGACATGAGACGGACTGAAGAAATAATGGTCAAAAACTGGAGCCGAGTGGCTGAAATATAAAAAACGTTTAGCCAAAACATATTTCATTAAAGGGAAACTTAAAGGTGCAACATACTTTACTTTTACAAATAGGGGGCAGTATATCGCTAGAGTAACCGCTAACTGCTGCTAACTGTAGCTGCTGTTAGCTAGTTAGCTCAGTGCTAACTTCAGAAGTTATCTCACAATGTCATAACTGTAATTTATTCACATTCTGTTGATAATATTAGTTCATTATATGTAAATACATACACATTGCACCTTTAATGTTCCAGAGGCCAAACTAGGGTCACGTTACAATAACACAGGATCCTCCACTTCCCATAATGCAACCTGCAGCATCTTTTCATTCGACACACCCTGCCTGGTAAATGCCAATATCTTTCGAACTCCTTGCCCTCAGTTCCTAATGCAGGCTTTCTGTGAAAAAAAAACTCAAGTCTCCGAGCCCAAGCTGAGATAACCCTCGGGTTATTTTCTCAAGACTCGTCAAAGCTCCCTTCAGAGCCACAGAAGACATCACACAGCTGTTTTCACAGGCTGACTGGAACTCCCCTCGAAAGACTCCTCCACTGATTGAGCAGAGCACAGATGCAGCAGAACGAGAGGTATGTCTCTTTTATTTCACATAACACCTGGAGCCTACACCACCCACAATGAAATGTGGTTCAGTGAGATTTAAGTGTGTTATGCGAGCACTGGATACTGTAGTCTTGACCTTCTGGCCTCAAGTAAAGATGAGAAGCAGGATACAGAGGTGTGGTAAGCTCGCTTCTTCCAAACTCCAATCCCTGGATTGTTCTCATTTTTAGACTTGTAGTCTTGAGACACAACCAGCTGATTTCAGTGACATTTGCTCTCAACAATCTGCGTACAAATAACACGACTTCACACTTTCAAATTGCGTGCGATGCATACTCCAAACTCCAGTTTCAAACTTTTGTGAAGAGCAGATCTGGGGCCGTAATGATTACAGAAATAAACACATAACGGTCGCAGTTTGATCAGGTTTAGGAAGACATGCCATTACATGCATGGCGCAAGCTAAATATGTTATGTCTGTTTATTTATGGATAAAAGTTAAAACAAGTCAACATCGACTTGTAGTTTCACACGGGACATGAACGACGGCCTCCTGGGTTAAAGTCCTGTGTTTGTTGGACCCATCTATGACCGCCACCCTCCACCCTACTTGGATGTTCTCATTCTTTATTCTACCTGACCGTCACACAACTTAATGGGAATGAATGCTGTCAAGTGCATGCAACATAGGACTCCTGCATGCAAAAAAGTCCCCCTTTAACCAGTAAACTGATGTTGATGCGTTGGAGTCATGGACGAGATGGCTCTGTTCATTGCTATGAGAGCTGCTCGGTGGTGCATGAGGCCAGAGAAGCTTGAGTTCCCGGGTATGGAAAAACTTCTGCATTGCGGGTCCATAGAGACTTCCACAGACCGAGCTGGCTAACTTGGATTGGGATAAATGATTTTATCTTGTGGCTCTTCTAGTCTCTCCAAATTTTATCGAACCGAATTGATCATATAATGACAGTGAAACGAGTCATTTTGTGGGGCTTGTGAGGCTCGTTTTACAGCCGCTTCTTTCACAATGTAAGCTTATGGGAAAAAAAGTCTTTTTGGGCCCCGGTGCGTCATGTGACAATGAAATTACACGGTTTGGCCGCTGTGAAAGTTGGCTTCAAATCCTGGCGCTCTTCATGGGGGCGGGGTTAAATTGGTGGAATGCCCCTTAAAAACACAACATGCGTCGTGGCTGCATTGTGGACGCTGGTCTCCCTTTCTCGACTGTGATTAATTTCTTTCTGTGTGACTCGTCAGTGACGTGTTGCTACATATTTACCGTTGCTGTTTTTGATCCCTGACACTCATTTATTCCATTAATATCCCCCATATTTATGTTGGATATGACATACTGTCACATTACTTTATCCAGTTATTTGTGAGGATAAGAAAAAAGCCAAGAGCAGGGTTCATCGTGATGGTGCCAAAGCCACACCAGCTTTTATCATCAATGCAGAGGAGTTTCCATGGATCCCGTTATCATGTTTTTCGGATGTTGGGGGGAAAAAATGTGTCACATTTATCTTCCAGGCGTTTCGGGCAGCAGTCACAGGGCCTCCTCATCAGATGAACTCTGTATCTTCAAAGAGACCAGCTGAGGACTTTGGTGCTGTGGCTGACAATGTTGCGTTATCCCTGTGTAAACACTGAGGCCCTCCTGACAGATGTGCGCTGATTGCCGCCGCGTCTGAAGACGCAGCTGTGAGAAGCGCTGGCTGGATCCCATCACCGTGGCGTGAGACGGCGGAGCCCTCCGCCTCGTAAGCCGGGGCGTCGGATCTGATTCCCGGGGTCGAGCCATCACACTGGGACACTGAGTGCTCTTCTCTGATGCTATCTGCGCCTCCTCGTCACCCCTCCGGCTCGTCTCGTCCGCTCTCGAGGAGCGCAGTTGGATTGATAGTCATCACTAAAAGCATTTCAAGTAGTCACGAGAATGATGTCACTTACAGATGTCCAACTGTGAGTCCGGGCAAAATATGATCTTTTAAAATCAAGATAATTCTGTTTGTTTGAGACTAACAGTGAGGTGATGATGAGGGAAAGTCGAGAATGAATTCATCTCTGTTTTCAAATTTCTCCAGTGACTTGCCTTCAAACAAAATATAATAATATGAGTCAAAACTATTCTCGAGACAATTATTCAAAAAGCAATAATAGATATATCAGTTTTGATCAAACACTGTTTTCTTAAGCATTCAATATTAAATTGAAATTTGATCAAAATATTTAAGTATTAAAAATCCACTGGACGTAACCACAAAACACCAACTGACCCTTTCCACGACAAGACCTTTTCAAGGAACTCAACAACTTCATCCACCTTTGGACGGCTGAAATCTTCTTCCAGTTTTTAATTCCTGAAATTTCCTGATCTCCTATTAAACAAAAGCCTCGCATGTAGAGTTCATTCAGACTTAAAGAAAGCCTTGATTGTTGCTATCAGTGTGAGGCCCAGGACCTATTGAGGTTGAGTAGGTATTGCCCAACATTGCTGACTTGTAAAGCAGAAGCTGCAACCATATAGAGTTAATTCATCTTGACGTAAGCTCTCGTCGTCTCTGGGATCAACAGAGTTTTATTCTAAACTAATATAAAGACTGAATATTTGAGACACTAATAGTTATGTGATGACAATGAATCATTGTTGTGAAATGTGTTAATCCTTTTGTTCCAAAAAAACTTCACCTCTTACTATTAAACTGTCTTAGACACAATAGACCAAACTCCCTTTTTCAGTGGTTGCTAGTTTGAGGTTCGTAGCCCTAAAATAGTCTTAAAGTGCTTAAGTACTTGATAGATGGAGGTTGAATTAGCAGTGTTGGACATTGGCTGACTGGTTGGACACAAGTTTTGAGCGACTGAAGGTATTTCAGACAGGCAGTAGTTGTCACTAAGCATCAATATCAGGACTTTGGGTGTGAATATCTGGTAATGTTATTGAGGTTTAAACAAAGCAACCCAATTTTCTGTTGTCACAATGCTGTGCTCATGCTCTGGTTAGGTTTAAGCACAAAACCACTTGGCTTAGTGTTTGGAAAGATCATGTTTTGGCTTAAAATACCAGTCTTGTTTGCCACAAACAGCGCTGGAAATTGTCCCGAGGTCTTTTTTAATAATATCCAATGATGTCGCGCATACAAATGTTGAAAACCCAGTCTTGAACTGTGGTCACTGGCTTGGCAACACTATCCCCTCCACCTCTCGATATGCGAGGCGGGTCATAAACATGTAGCATGAACTTTATATTATGCGTAATGTAGAAATGTCAATATTGCATGTATGACATGTACAAATGTGAACATATCAGTGGTTTGCAGGAACATTGCCAACATTTTATCCTGATGACTGGGCTGAACGAAGCTCATTTCCCAGCAGTGAGATGACGAGACAATGGAGGAAGGTTGGTGAGGATAGCTAAAGCAAAACAATGGAAAAAGTCACTCAGCAGGTTTTGTTAAGATATACTAAGCTTGTTGTTGAAACAGACAGAAAGTGTTGGGTCAACTCTGTGGTTATGTTTAGTTTTTCTACCTAACTACTATTCACGTGCTTCCCATAGACTTACACTGATATAACACTGTTTTAACCCACATTTCTAGTCCCAGTCATGCAGACAGAACCATGATTGAACCATGTTGGTTAATGGATGCTTCAGGACCGACAGTCAGCTGCTTCTACACACTGTATGTCAGCATCAGCATGACAAATGGACAGCATCCTGTCATGTCATGTGGATTTGTGTGCAGGGACTGACAGCTGGGCAGTGACAGCATCCTTACGACTGTCCTGCTGGATCTGTATTCCAGACCCTGGCTCGGTTCCGCCTCTGATGACATCCACAGACTCGTCCTCTCGGGAGCATGTCCACAGATTCACGGCTACCTGAAAAAAACGCCCTCTCGTGTGCCTTAAAAGTCCCGCTCGCATCCAAACTTGAGCAAAACAAAGCGTGCTGCTGAGCACGAAGCTGTGCGTGTTAATCAAACTCATTTCACTGAGCTTACAGAGGACGCTGGGATTTAATCATTCTTGTGGGATACAGCTGACCTCAGTTTGGGTTTAGTGCATCACGTTCTCCTGGGTGGTCTGCCTCTGATTAGTTAACCTTTAAATGTGTAGGATTATTTCCTCGAGGTCATCGAGCTTATTTTGGCCTGTGTTCTTCAGCTTCATACAAAGGATTTAATGGTCTGAAGTCATTATAAACACCTCATCTATTTCAAATTTCACACACCTGTCCAAATATGTCGTGACAATAGCGGTGCGGGGCTTTTTATGTTTATTCAAGTACACTGCAAATATTGCGAGATTCCTGAGTTAATACCAAGTGATTGTGGATTTATCATGCCGGGAACCACACACTACGCACCACAGAGCTATACAAACAAGTGGAAATAAGTTTATTTTTGCTGGTTCTATTCAATATTTTCATTAAATAATTAGTATACTAACTAGAAGTAGAGCGCACACCTTCTTCAAGGCCCAACAGTTCCCTTTTTTCATCAAGATCCTGCATCATTCCCTGAGAAATTAAAGAAAATGTTGAAAAATGTCCTATCACGTAATGTTAAATAAAGTAAGATCCTTTATCCGGATCCACACCAACAGTTAATTGGATCTATTCTGAGCCGAGACCCGTCCTCCAGTTTTGTAGAAATCCGTTCTATAGATTTTATGTAATCCTGCCTACAAACCAACAAGCAAACAAAAGTAGGAATTTTGGACTCAGCCAGTAGCTGAGTTTTGGCTTACACTAGTAAAAATGCAAACATAATGCCAACCAAAACAGTGGAAAAAGCTCAGTTATCTCCAACAACAACTTCTCCAACTAGCTAATTAATTACACAAAGATGTCGATGAAGTTGATGTAGGAGGGTTCAACTCTACAAGAACAAGCTGGCTGCAGGCGATTAAACACAGTACACTTTTTTGGCTGTAACTAAGATATTATTTATGTTTGACCAGGTGTTTCCTCAGTCCAGAGGTGTCTTTGTATTTTGCATTACAAATATTTCAGGGAGTGTTACCCTGACTCTCTATAACATTAACGTTACGCTGAAATGCGCTCTCAGGTGCCGATATTTAGCACTGATTAAAAATAAATCTGTACTCAGCTGTATGTAATTCGAGTTCGGTACCCAACCCCACCTGTGACATCGCTAGAAAACGAGTCTTTGTCATGCAAAAATCCCCACATCCAGCAGAAGATCAGATTTTCCACAGGGCCGTGTGCAGACACATTTCTTGAGTCATTAGTTTTAATGGATGAGGGAGGCGTTCCTTTATTGTCCAAGTCCAAACTAATGCATTCAGAAGACAAACTCATCTGCCACCGGCTCAGGAGCAACTTCCAAATGTCGTAATTACATGTGTCACTGATCAGAAGAGTGCTCCAAGCCCGGAGAAACACGGTGCTACTAATTAAACTACAACCACCCCCGTCCCTCCTCTCACTTCCACACAGCTGGTGGGAGAAGTTAAATGAAGACAGCTTTCAGGTTTCTCAGTGGGTTTTGGATACACAGCACCTGGATCTCTTTAAGGACGTGTAAGTGTTATCCGTCTATGTTATCGAGCATCTGTTTACGCAATCATCGCTGAGTATCGATGCTGTACGCACAATAAGAGCTGTCGGACTTCCAGACAATGATTTTATGACCAAAATATTCACTTTTCGTTCAGATTTTCACACTTCATCCCCTCTAGATTGAAATAACTTTTCCACTTGGCATCCGAAGAACCTCGACCAGGTTTTCAGTGTGTGAAGCTTTCTGTCTGATGCATTTGCAACCCACATTGTCTCATTTTCTCAAAAAACAGACAAGGACATGCAGTCTAACACACTGTTTAAAGGCCAACCATGCAGACACAGTCTAAATAGAGAGCTGTGGAGTTAAGACAGAAAAAGTATGAATGCAAAATGTTGCCAGATGAAGTTACTACTGTACCCTCAAGAGGAATAAACAGAATTCATCAGGTGCAGATAGTTTATAATCATTCCTGAGAAGGTTGAAATCCTCAAATCTGGAAGCACATTTTACACTGAAGTGCATCCTCCCCTACTAAATTTCACTTGAATGAAACACTAATACTTCTGGTATAACTCCCATATATAGTTGCACTGTGCATAACTTAAAAAGTAAAACTAGTTTTTCTCAACAAAAACTTGAAACATTCTCATTTATCAACGTCAGCGTTAGGCAGAAAAGTTCACACTTGACCTTAGAAACAGCAGTTTGAAGAAAAACAAGCCTACTGTTACTGTAACTGAGCTTTCAACTGTATCACCATGCAAGTGTCCCTTAGGTTATGATTGTTTAGTCTACTCCAATTTCTAGAGCTGTCCCAAATAACATTTTTAAAGCTCCGAAGCCTCAACTTTGCTGTTATTGTCACTACGAGTCAACATGGAGGCCATTTTCCTTTGACGTCACGCTCAGCGTTGGAAGCTGATGATGTTATGTTGCTGTTTTTTTAGGTTGTAAGTCATATAAACTTGCTGAATCTGACAAATTATCTTTTTTTTTGATTGATCAACAACTGAAAAGATGATGGATAGTGAAAATCGAGAAGGACATCGGGTCGTATTTTGATAACCAGCGTGTGTTTTCACTAATTTACGCCTTTCCTATCGTATTGTGTTACGCTGTCAAACAGCAATGTTAACTCAGAAGTAGTTAATGTTCAAATATGCTGCTTTACCTTGAAGTATGGCCTCTGGATTTTCACAATCATCGTCATTTCAGTCTCTCATCAATCAGGAAGCACTGATTGATAACAATCACAGAGTGTGATGTCAGAGGAAAATGGCCGTCGAGTGTCTATTGAGAGACGAGGACGCGACGGGAGACATCAGCCACTTTCTGTCACGGTGTTGGCCGTAGCAGTCGGGGTTATTTTTATGTTGATGTGTTCATTTCTTGCTCTGTTTATCAGCACCTTTTTTGGTGCAGCTGACGCAGCGTCTCCTTCCTCTGAATGCTGATTTGGACGTCAGTTATCATGGCAACAGTAAAAGCATTCGGGCCAGCCTCATTTCCCAAGGTCAAGAATGAACTTCATGCTTAACTTACAAGCCAACACACATGAGAAGACCACAATCATAAGAGCTACTGAGCTTGCATGTCAACAGATCTATCTCCATGACTCTATCTGCTAATGAGGACCATCTGATACGAGTAAAAGCTCCAGAAGACGCTAATAAGTGCACCTTGAGTTCGGAGCGTGCAGCGCGGAGCAATAAACCCCCTCGGATCTCTCGGTTATGGCTAAATTCTGTATAAGTCAACCAGTGGTGTCATGTTTTATATCTCTGCATCGCTACAAACCTATCATTAACAGAACAAATACCATGCAGCTGTTATACTGCTCTTGAAGGCAGCGTGAGTGCAGATGGTGGAAGATTCAGTTTGGTTAAGGAAATCAAAGGAGAAACAGTGGAACATCTGGTCTTTACGCTGGACAAAGAACAACGGAGCAGTGGTGAAATGAAAGAGAAACTCATGCATTTTGAATGTGCATATAGCCACAGCGAAGCATACTTGGCTGAAATCATTTGCCACTAATACCCAAATCTACGCTGATCCGCAGCAGTGCTGCAGCAGGATCCCATTAACATCAACTTAGCCTTCCTTCTGAGACACATCTGGAACGCGCTTTGAAACCAGAAGTTCAATGTAAATCAATTGAAGTGATCACTGCAAAGACAAGATGCCTCGCGTGATGAGGCGGCGCAGCTGGATGTTCGGAGCGATGTCGCCCTAATGACAAAAACCTGATGAACTTTTTTGAAAAAAGTAGCGCACAAAAACAGATTTCGGGGAGTCATTTGAGGGCCTCTTTAAAGAAAATACGGGCAAGAGGAAAAGAAAGAGGGAAGATAAATTGGCAAAAGAGCTTGCAGACTTTACCAGAGACAGAGACAAGTGCACAGGCAGGGTCAATCCAGACTTTGACGCAGCCTGGTCATAAACTAAAGCTATAGGGATTTTTTTCAGGATCTTGCAGTGCTGTGAAGCTCTGCTAAGACCCACGTCTGGAGCTCGCAGGATTATTACTGCTGCATCTGGCAGAACAGACCAATCCATTACCTCAATGCCATTAGCCCTGTGACATGTTCCTGCTCCGCTCTGCAAGCTTCGCCGTGCTTCCTCCCTGCCAAGACCGTGACAGGGGCGGCGTTGTGCATGCGAGGGAATCAGAGATGCTCATTTCCTAGTCAGGAAATCAAATCCACATCAATACAAGAGGGGCGAAGTGTAAAAAAAAAGTTGAAGTATCAGCTAATGAAAAACAACCAGGCAGCAGGGATTTGACTGAAAGAGAATAAAAAGCACGATTGATTTATCGTCGCTAAACGGTTACGTGCTCCAGTTATTTGAAGGGAAACATCCGACTGAGAGAGAGAACTCCTGGGATAGAAAACATCTGTCTGTCTTGGGTTTTATTGAATACATGGAAGTTGATATTACGGTGCAGTGTGGCGGCTGGGCTATCAGCAAAGCCTTCACTACAGGAAGGTCTTACGTCACTGGACAACCTGAAAGACAATAGGGCCCCGCTGGTTCCTTTACAATGTGCACACTTGGACAGGAAACAGACTCCTTAGCTCCACACAACCCCCAAAAACTACTTCTGGACTGCAGCTATTCTCACACTCACTCAGTCTCGAAGAGTCATCAAGAGTCATTCTTCGCGACACGAACGGTTTCCTCAAGGGAGTTTTCTGCCTCTTTTTAAGCCCTTCTGTCAGCTCAAAAGACACAAACGTCTCCGCGCTCTGCCCTCGTCACTTTATAAATCCTCAGCTGAGGAGGACAGCAGACACTCAGATATCTTAAAGCCAAGATTCACAGGCGTGATCTACTTAAAGGCAGTCCTTCAAAAAATGAACGTTTCAGTGCGACCATTCATCACGGCGCAGATTTTTCCAGGACAGAGATGACAGTTCAGATCCAAAAGCAATTTGGCATCGTGCAGAAAAATTCAAAAGTGATGTCACTTTTTACAGGTTGTTAAATCGCGATGTCAAAGATGGGGCGACACGGTACGAGAATCACGGGCATTGAAATGTCTTTCTGTACACTTTATCCTTTTTGGCAGAAGCGTAAGAGGAGGGCTAGGGCGCGGAGTGACAGTCGTGTTAAATGATTGAGGGTAACGTTGGCTGCACACAGCACGGAGAAGAGCTGCACATCAGACAGGAATGGAAAAGTGAGCTCTGGCCTAAACGGTTGATTTGGTTGTGATGAGGAGCAAATGTAGTGATCTCATGTGGTTGAAGCACCAGAACAAGGGAAGTGCTGGAACTTCTGCGGTTTTAAACTTCTGACCAAAAAAAAAAAAAAGGGTTCACTTTAACTTCAGAAAGAGGTTGTTTTGTCTCAAGTGGTAGAAGTGCTGAAACAGTCTTCAAAAAGATCGTTTGTAAGAAGAAGGTACAAAAACATGACAAAATGCTGATGAAGTATTATTTTATTTTATGTGGTTTGTAATGACTTGAAAGGAGTAGTTTGAAATCTGAGGAAATACACTTAATCATCAGGAGTTGGATGAGGAGTCTGATGCCACTTTCATGCCTTTATGCTAAATATGAAGCTACAACCAGAAGGGGATTCGCTTATATTAGCATAAAACTGGAAGAAGCCAAAACAGCACGGCTCTGTCCAAAGTTTAAAAAGCGCCACGTAAAACCAACCATTTGACATTTTATGGCCAAAGTCCTTTTTGGCAAGTCTTGCTACTCAGGAGCCATCTTGGAAACGTCCACGGGCACAAGACCAGGCCCCTGGTCTTGGAAACTTCACTTCCAATGGTTTTAAAAACAGAATAACCAGTCAAATCTGGAGGTTTAAAATGGTTTTCCCAACAGGTTATACTTCTATTATGCGCGCAAGTGTTATCGCAACAACAACGTCTTCATCCGCCATCTCTGGCTCAACAGATTTTTCTGTTCAAAATGCTTTAAATGGTTTTTCTCCTCTCTTATATCGTCTCCAGTTTGGTTGAGGTATACTGGTGCTGGTAGGTGGGTTTTTTCCAACCTAGCATGTCAGACTAAGCTAGCTGTTTCCCTCTGATTCCAGAATCTATGCTAACGTAACGGACTGGTAGCTGTAGGCTACCTTTATGTTTACTGTGCGAACGTGAGAATGGACACCATTCGGTGATTCTGTATTTTCAGTATTCACCCTGTAAGCTTCACCGCTAAAACATCCAGGCTCCACGTTGGCTATCTAGGACGGGACACGTGTGGTGTTCCTGGATGAGGCCGAGGTTAAACTCTGCACCGTGGCGAAGGCCGAAGGTTTGACAACCAAAATAAATGACTTTTGAGAGCGATCTTTTTCTTCTTCGTATGAAAGGGCCAAAAATTCAAACTCATGCTGGTTGTTTAAAAAACGTGGAGACCCTTTCAAGAACACTGTCTACTTTTTCCCCTTCAATTTCGTGCCATTGCAGCTTCAGCCACAACTGACACTTCCCGGCTTACGTAATGAAACAAACCACAGAATGAAAAAGAAGGGGAGGGGAAGTCCGATGTGTCAGTTCAGCTGGTTCACAACTGTAGTCAAATTGCCACATAAAAGTCCAAAGGCCCAGGTGTATCACAGTAAAAACATCACTCGCCAGCCAACAATCTTAAAGGAAGCGAGCGTGCGTTTCGGCCAGGTGGCGTCTTTCCCAACTCCTGTCAAACGTGCTCCTGTAGCACGACTGAAAAAATGTGACCCTGTTGAAGAAAAATGGCAAACGCATTCAAAACAACAGGGCCGGTTCTTCCTCCCTGAGACAGAGAACGAGAAGACGGAGCAGTAATCAGAGAAGAGTTATGAGATGGAGCTCGCTGAACTGCCTTCACTTCGCTTCCCCTCCTCCTTCGCCTTAACTGCTTTCACTTGTTTTTCTTTTTCTTTTCGCCGCCTTGTTCTGTGCTTTTTCGCTCAGATTTCCTGGCCCTGGGAGCGGTGGAGAGGAAAGGGGAGGAGCGAGGACAGCTGATGGAGAAAATCTGGGGAAAATAGCTTTGGCATTCTTTGCCTCTGTGTTCTCTCTTTACGTAGACAATTTCCAATGAGGTCTTGAAGTAAAGCACTGATATTTCTCATTGCAATTGCTCAAGGCTTGTTGAAAAAAAGTCTTAAAATAACTGCAGGCTGCTGCTTTAACTTAAAATGTTGAAAGGGGACTGCTTTTTCCCAACTTCTTGAGTTGAGCTGTTGACTTCTGTGCATACAAATCAGAACAATCTGTAAACTGTATCCTCTAATCCTCCATAAGATAGTTGATCACCTGCCAAGTATTTCCCTCCAAAAGCAGATGCTTCTTCATCTAAACAGACGTCTCCGCCTGTGTGAGAACCTCGGCAGAACAAATGCAGCGTCGAGTTTCACCAAATCTTCAAAAAAGATAAATTGGTTACACCGCCCTCGTGGTTTTGCCCACAGTTGTACTTGGCTTAAAAGATACACCGCTGTAATGTCACTGACGTATGATAAAAAATTACATGACAACAACTTAAATCTTCTCTCTGCAGCGACACACGCAAACACCCCTCGCAGCAGCCTCTTTCGTATTTGGCACGGCGAGAATCAACAGTGAAACACTATATATCCGCTAAGGTAAACACAAGTAAATGGGTCATCAGCGCGTGAGGTTAGTTTACAGACGGAGTGTGAGGGATTTGTTGCCTTTGGGAGGGCAAAAATATGAACATGTTGGAGACTTTTCTGCGGGCTGTTTAGACTGCACGGCTGACCCTCGCGCCGCCTCCGCAACAGCTAAGTGGGAGTGCTGTACTATGACTGATCGGTTTGAAGAGGGCGTGTTGCTGTAATATAATTATACCGAGGTCTGTCATTCCAAAGATTAGGTTTTTATCAGCCAGAGTACTTGGAAACACCCACGTGGGTGCGCAGAACATTTAATTTGCAAAGACTGTCTCCGCCGTCGAATGAATGTAGTGCAGTAAAAAGTAAAGTATGTAGTGGAGTTGATGTGTGAAGTTGCAAAGCATGGAAATACAAGTACAAGTACCTCAAAATTGCACTTAAGTGCAGAAAGTTCATTAATTCATTAAAAATATCTTCTTTTTTTTACATGATTTGAGTTTATTTACATTTTAAACATCACTGAATGTTATTCCTGGAGTACGACGGTAATGTTTACAAGGCAAAGTCACTACATACACTCAATAATTACTCGCTGGCAACAAAGCTAATGTCAGTAAGATAAATATTTGTACTGGCATCGCAATACAGAGCGAGTGAGGAGCGCGGACATTAGTCAGTGTAAGTATGTCGGAGCCTTCAGTCATTCCTCCTGTTCTCTGTCCTCCTCCCTCTTCCTGAGGTGATTCACTACCTGCAGGCATCCTGCTGCAGGTGGAGGGAGAACGGGCTGAATCTTCTGAACCAGCGGTAGTTTACAAGAATTTGCGTAATTTAAAGATCTGTGGCGAACTATGATAAACAATTACACTACATACAGACTTCTTCATTTGGTTTTTGGCAAGCTACACGCTTATTGGCGCCACTTTGCTGTTAGACATGATTACTGCTGCAGTACCCGCCACACAAAACGCATACAGGTCCTCCTCGGCCGAGCTGTTACGTTAGCTAGCCTCTCGTCTTTGAGTAGATTCGCGCTAATGTTTATGTGTTTATGATTTTGGGTTGAGCTGTCCCTTTAAGTTACTCTTTCAGCACAACAAACCATATAAAAACTTCCAGTCCTCCACATTAAATGACAAAATCCGTCTATTGTCTTTGTTACAAATATTTGGCTACAAAATAAATCAGCTTGATGATGTGACAATGCTCTTTAGTTCTGGGTTTTAGGGAACAATCATGGTTTTGGGTTAAAGTAAATACTTTGTTAAGGTTATGAAACATCGTAGCTCGAGTTAAAATGCAACCTTTTTGACATGCAGGTTTGAAAAGGCAAGATCGTATTGCCATGTTTACATTCTAACATGCTCATCTCTATGTCAGAGATCCCACATGAGGAATTAAAGAAGAAGTAAAAATGCATATAAATCATGACGTGTTTACTGTGTAATCTTTTACTACAGTGTTTTCTAGCGTGGAAAGACTAGACTAAGATTTTCCCCCCTCACTGTTATCACTGTTTCTTTGGTCCTTGGCAGACAGAAAGGAAGTCAGCATGTTCATTGTTCCCACCATTCCCTGTTTCCCAGCTACCTTCCTGGTGCCATTATAAATGGGTGAAGGAGCTGACCCCGAAGCATGGCTGCTTCGACACGATCAACGCCCCTGTGAGTCTGCGTTACATCAGTGGCTAAAGCTTGGCACGGGCTCCAGCTGATATAGGAGGATCAAAACCGGTGTTTTAAGAGTTACGACACGCAGGCCCAACATCTCAGGGTGTTGTCAGTTGAGCTCCTGCCATGTCTGAGCCACATTCCTAAGGTACCCTGAGTTGGGCCGTGCCGAAGCAAACCCTTGAGGCCCAGACAGGGTCACAGTGTAACCCCTGCTGGGAGATACTCAGTTTCATCCCACAGGAAGGATTTACTGTCCAAGACTGTGCCTTTCAGTCTGCAGCTAATAAGCAACTCAACTGGGTCAGGCCACCACAAGCCCGTCTAAATAATAAATGAAAACAGAGACACGTTGAAAAAGTTGCCAGATGACTGCCCGACTCGGTTTGTTTTCGGGAGGAGAATGAGTGTAACTTCCTCATGTTGATTTTGTTGGAATACATGCTGGAAGACAGGGAATGGCCTACTTTTCCATCTGTGCGCTGATATTAGAGCTGGATAATAATTCAATATCATGATTTATTGACTTTAAAGCCGCATTGTGAAGAGTTTTGAGGTGATTATAGCATCTTTTGGATTCTTCTGGTGGCATAAATTTTGAGTTGACGAAAAATGAAACAATTCTGGTTAGAAACGGTGCCGTCTCCAGCCATTCATTCTCACTGGCTCTGGTTTGGATCTCACACACAGAGCTTTTACAGAGAGATTGTGTGTCCCTTTTGAAAGAGGAATTAACAATGTTTCTCTTACAAATGAAAAGTTGAATCCTGAAGCATTAAAGCAAAAATCTTTCTCCATTCAATGCGCTTAAGGGTTTTGCAGATACAACCTTACTTGGTCTGGTTTGACCAGCAGCTCATGGTGGATGATGTTAGCTAACGTTAATTGACTTTAGGTAGATATTTCCTGTGTAGCTGACATTACTGAGGAAGTTCACTGACTCGATACTACTACTACAACTACTACAACCCCTATTTCGTCAACATGGCAGCTTTCTGTTCCGCTTTATGCGCCTAACTTTGGGTCGATTGGAGCATTGCAGCCAAATATAAATTGGTTCCCAGCTGGAACGAAAAGTGGGTCGTACTCTGCAGGTTGTTGTGCATTGAAAACCGATGGAAACACGGGCTGATTGAATCAACCAATCATGTTGTTGCCTATAAACATTAAATCTGTTCTCATTTCTGCTCTTGTCAGCTGTCATTTCAGCACAAAATCGTTCCGACCCTCCTCCACCCCATTCACCTCCAGTTCATCGTTTCCAACGACCAGGTCGAGCTAATCAAAGTCCACCTCAGGGGGTTTCCCAGACCACTCACAGCTTCACCTTCCCTCTTGAAATATAATGGATGTCACGATGGGGCCATGGCAGTAAAAATATTATTTATTCACTCAGAATGAAGTCTCTCCTGACTGAAATCTGATGTAATGCATAAAAGTGGAGCTCTGTTCATTGCACTGAACACCAGTTTGGCTGCTTCAAATGTGATTCTGCATTCATTTTCAGTAACCTGAAGTGCGACACTATTGAGAAACTTTTAGAAAGTCTTTTTTAAAATTGCGATATTGGCTTCTACCTTTTTGCCCCACCATATCTGATAGAGCAATGCACTTAAAGGTGCAATATATGTAAGAATTGGCCACCTGTTGAATTCATACTCTAAACAAATAGGGGGGCGGCATATCAACTGCTTTCTGCTGCTAACAGTGACTGCCATTAGCTTGGTAGCTCAGTTAGCGGTACAGCTAGTGAACCGGAACGGGAGCCTGGAGCACTTAAAGTGTTGTTGGGACGAGGATTTATGTTCTTTCTCCTGCTATCTGCTCATCAATTTCTTTGAAATGTTTCATAAAAAGGTGTTATCTCAAAGACTGTAGATGTAAATATATATGACATAATGACTGTTATGTGTTGCCAGAAAATGTGTTGTCATATGTTGATGTTTGATCTAACAGTGAACTAACTGTATAAATGCAGCAGTGACACGCCTGCATGCATGAGGACACTGTGTAAGACCCTAATATGAATGCTCCCAGTGTGTGGTGGGGGAAACAGCCCAGACTGCTTCCTGATTAGTTTAGTGGACCACAGGATGAGGTGGGCAACAACTGTGTGATCTGCCACTGGTGTGCGAGCACGTGAACGGGGGTGCATGAGTGTGCACTTGTGTATGTGTGCGCGTGTGTGTCTTTTTAAGGAGGGGGGATTTGCCTGTGGCCGTGGCGGTTCCAGACCATGTAATTACTCCCACTTAGCATGGAGAAAAAAATAACAATTTCAGTCATAACACAGGAGGCAAATTATGGTTGGGAAGCCACTGGCCACGGTCTATACTATATATTTCTATCTGCGCAGGTTCTTCTGAGCAGACACATTCAGAACAATTATCAATTTCCCTAAAAATACTCTCCTAAATGCACACATCCGAGTGCGTCAGCATTTCCAGTCGAGTCAAATGAGTGACGGTAATCTGCCTCGCAGAAGCGCGGTACATCTCAATCTATATTTAGTGAGGTTAATCAGTGAATTAACCTCACTCAAACAAACTAATTGACACACGTCTTGCGTGAAACCGAGAGCACATCTGACGTCTCGTGAGGAGCTCGTTCTCCTTCTCTCTCTGAGAAAACACCTTGAAATCTTCGGCTGACTGACGGCTATAAACACAGGCTGGGCCTGCTATTTGTTTTTCTTGTGGGCAGCTCCAAAACCACAAGAATACTACATTCATCACGCCAGAGCAAATTTAAGATTGGTGATGACAATGCAAGGAGAGGGAGCGGGGCGAGTGTATATATGTGTGTGAGCGTGCAAAGCAGCCGGTGAGTCACTGGTCAACTCGGAGAAGGACGGAGAGACCACAACACAAACAGAGTGACCCATAATGTATCTGCGGGGCGTTTCGATAACATTTTGATCAAAATCAGTCAGTCAGTGGTTGCTTCACGTGGTTCTTGGATTTCATCATCTCTGTCTTACTCATATTCTTTAAACATGTCAACCCAAAAATACACTCAAAGCCTGTAAAGCGCTGTGAGATAAATGAGCTGTAAAATGCTTTAAATCTATTACAGATTAGCAAAAACATATTTAAAAAGGTGCTATAAAGCTAATGAAACATAGCCTGCCGTGCTGAAATGCTTAAAGGGGAACTCCACATTACAACTACATTACCCACAATGCAACTATCACTGGAGGCAGTTTATCAGATTACACGCAGCGTCCTCTGGAGCCACACGAGGGTTTATACTACTTTTTCACATGTGCAGTAGTGCTCTCCAAGACCTGTAAACACACTTTAATGTGTAACAACTGGTGGGGTTAGTTAGATGGTTAGTTAGTTAGTTAGTTAGTTAAACTCAGAGGTTACTGGATAATGATCATGGTTAAGCTTGTAGATTCAGTTCAAGAATTTCCTCTGTAAACAAGTTTATTGTAAAAAATAATTGTGAATCATAAAACAGCCACGTTGACACCGTGTCTTTTTTTTTTTTTTATGAATCCATAAAGCAAACTTTGTTTTCCTAGAGAGCACAAGCACCTGTCATCGCCGTACTTTCAAGCTATGAATTTCAGAGATTTTGCTCTGTCCCTTTAAAAAATAAAGGAAACTTCCGCTTTGACAGGATTGTTAAAAGTGTATCATACAGATCCGCATCATGACGACTGCTGACAGGAGGCTTTAAAAGGCATCCGTCAGCTGCAAAGTATTTTTGAACCATTACAGCGAGCATCCAGTTTACACTCGTAACACACACACGCTCCTGACAAAGACGAGCAAAGTCAGTCTGCCAGGTTTTGAGCGATCGCCTGGGCAGAAAAAGGAGGCTGGGGAGGCGAGAGGGAGCCAGAGAGCTGCATGGAGAGGAGTAACAACAGCAGTAGGCGAAGCTCTCTTTCCCCATTTTCACTCCCCACACCTTCTCCAGCTAAAAATCCCTCTCGAGCACATGTACCTCCCCTCTCTGGCAACGCTTTGAGCCTGATACGACCACAGTTTAGATAAGCATTCTTCCACAATGAGAAGCCAGAAGTGTGTGTTTTTTTTCGTTCTTTTTCTTCTCAAACAAAAGCCCCGAAGAAATGCCTTTGGTTTCTGGGTTCTGATGAGGAGCTGTGAGTTTGTTTTCAATTTCGGGTTATCCCAGGAACACACAGGTTTCTCTCCAAAAATAGGCAGCACAGAAAAGTGGATGGTGGGGGGAGAAGAAGAAGAAGACGAGAGGAGGGAGAGAAGAAGAAGGGAGGGGAGTTTGGTTAATGAGCACCAGATGCCTTACCTTCGGTGGTAGCCACATTCTTTGGAGCTTTAGTTGGTGTATGATCTGTGCTCGAACTTATGTCAGAAGAGATGCTTGAGCTCCCTTTACCTGCAGGGGGAACGGGAAGAAAAACAAAACTGCTGAGACACAGTATAGAAACTTTAAGATGACAAACTGCAGGGCGTGATTTACCGGTTTTACCCTTTTCATTTAGGCGACAACGCCTTTTATCCTTAAATCCTGAAGAGCGTCTAGCAGAGATAAGCTGGAATCTCACTTTGATGATGTCTTAAATACAGTAAGAAGGTATGAAGGGTAAAGATATATAAAGCCCATCAGTCTCTGCTTTCATGACTTTTATGCTCCTCAGTTTTGTAGGGACGGTTAGCCTTGGCACACGCACAAAGTCCTTGCTGGTTTGTTTAAGTTAGTGTCCATCTTTCTGATATTTGGAAGAAGAATAAAGTCTCCCGAAATCCTCTTTCAGTGCAGAAAACCCTCCTGCGCTAGATACAAGCAGTCTGTCTTTAGTGAATGATTTGCAATTAAATGTTTCATTCTTCTAAGGTCGTGCAGTTCGTACAACTGCCACATGAAAGTGCTTTTTTATTACGTTTACGTGAATTTACGGCTCCTTACAACCTTGTATTATTAGATTGAGGATTTGGATTCCTACGCAGGCAAACAGGAGAGCTGCATTTCAAAGAGATATCCTCTGAATGTGTGCCTCCGCTGCCAGAGCACGACAGGGCCCGACTGCCATGGTGACTGCAGGCTGCCTGCGGAGTAGTTGTTTATGGCATTTCATTCCTCAGTCAGATCATAAATGCAGCTTTGTGGCTTTCCTGAGACTAAGTATGCGCCTTTCACCCAGCACGACAAGGCCGAAGAGGTACTCTCGAACAGTCGCAGCCACATGCACATCAAGCGCAGCCACCTAAACAGAACCGACAGTTTCCCGAAATAAGCCGTAAATATAAAGGCTTGTGTCGGGAGGGGGAAATGCAGACGGTGACGCCAAACTCAGGCGCACAAAAGACAAATGATTGCGCAGATAGGGCTGGGCGATATGGACTAAAAATGAATATCGTGATAGTTGTAGGCTGTATCGCGATACATGATATATATCTTGATATTTTGAAATATCCTCAAAATGCTGGGACTGGGGGACAAAATCAAATATGACAATACTCTAGCATATTAAATAATATAGATCAATATATCGCCCAGGCTTACACGGATGGAGAGATTATTTTAAACTGATGCAGCTCATATGGTTTGAGTATGAATGACATTTTGTGGTGACATCACTGAGCCGGCACATCTGCTAAGGCTCCTTCAGTCCACAGAAATGACTCAGAAATCCATGAAGAGCTTGCAGATGTCAACCTAAGACCATTTTTCTAATATCTAAGCAGAGCAGACGGCACAAACACAAGTAAGTAAATATATTTCAATGTTAAACTGGTTACAGCATTCCTTCGCAGGGCCGTGTGCTCGACGCATGTGGAGCTGCCAAAAGCCAATTGTTTTTCTGTCTTTCTAGAGAAACAACCTTCACAAAAGCTGCTGCTTCCTGTCTTGTGCTTATATAATGTGTTGGTGTGGAGAGTTGCTGCATAGCTGCGACCAGTGTGTAATTAATTGTGGAGTCACACTTGAAAACAGATGTGGACAGAATGAAATTGCAGAAATCCGCACTTTTAACTAAGATAATGGTGTTTAAACACTTTCAGAACTTTGCAATATTTTCTTTTGTGAAACGACAAAACCTGAATAAATGTAAAATAATGCAAATATTAAAGTTACTTTAAGATTTTTCAGAAGTCGACCGCAGATTTGATCGCTAACACTTTCTCACCAACAGCGATTCAATGTACTTAAATTCTGTAATTACCTCACTTTATAGTAGTTTTCATTGTTAGTGGTGGGGTCCGCCATTCCTTACTGCCTACCTATGTGTATGGGATTCAGCAAAAAACACTTGTGTGCAGAGTGACATCAGATTGTGGTTAGAAAATATCAAAAACTACATTTTTTAAGGAGAAAAATACAAATATTCTCTATTTCCTCCGTCTCAGATATCAGCATTTACTGGTTTCTTCAGTCTTCAGCTCTTTAAAGGTGCAGTGTGTAGGATTTAGGGAGATTTACTGGTAGAAATGGAATATAGTATTCAAAGTTATGTTTGCGTTAGTGTATAATCACCATAAAAATAAGAATTGTTTTGTTTAGGTTCCTCTTCCACAGTCCGCCATGTTTCTACAGTAGCCCAAAACGAAGAGCCAAGAGAGTGGTTATTAAGTTGGTTGCAATCTTCAACCACACCACTAGATGGCACTATATTTTACACACTGGACCTTTAAGCTGAATATTTTTAGGTTTTTAGACAGCACAAAAGACCTTTGAAGACATTAACTTGAGTTGCGTTGGGCATTTCTCACTATTTCCTGTCAATTTATAGACAAAATGGTTAATCAGTTAATTAGCTGGATAATCAATCACGAAAATAATTACATATAGTTAATCATATGTCTAAAAATGAAACAAAAAAGCTAAAAAATAATGTTTGTTTGGCTGCACTGTAATGAGCAGCAAACAGTTGCTCAAACAGCTTCTAGTAACACTGTTGACTCAACCAGGACTGAATTTTTACAACTTTTAGGTGCAATACTTCCAACAACTGGCGAACATCTTTGAGTGTTACGATAGTAAACAGTCTCAAAAATGTGTATTCACCACTAGGAAATCCCGAAAAACCCTTAAGCTGATAATCAATAGCGCCTCCATCTGAAGTTTCACTTCCATCTGCAAAGTTATTCGTAAGAAAATGTATCAAAGCACTTTTGGTTGCTAGAGGCTTACTCCAAAATGTTTTCATGTATCCCTGCACTTAAAACTTAAGCTGCATCACTGCTGATGGTCATTAAAGTGATGTTTTCATGGTTTTAATTGGGAAAGTAAGAAATCAAAGCACAAGTTTGCACTGAGTTTGGAGTGTAATGCTTCATGTTGTACACCAAAGACTTGCAATGAAAGGGAGAATTACAATCTCCATAGCTAAGATCATATTTTTCCCACCTGACTAATGTCTGTTAACCTGAGATATAAGTAAAACGTTGTTGCGAATTCAGCTCAAGAAGAGCTCAAATCTTGTGGTAGAATCTGCTCGTGTACCTCAACAGGCTGGATTCCTAGGTGGAGCAGGTCCACTTGTTATTTTTAACATCATGAGCTCCAATCTTTTCTCTGCAGTTATTGACTTAGGAAGAGAGCACACTGGAATGTTATTTATACAAACATTTCTGCTCTGGAGACAGAAGTAATGCGTTAGGTAGAGTCGGACCAGTTTTTTTCTCTGAATAAGTAATGTTGAAGATTAGAAGTTAGATGAAAAACACAGAGGAGGTTGGGGGGTAATATGAAGGCTAATATTCTCGGTACTGAAGTTGATCCATGCCTATAGCAATGAAGGGGAGTTTGTCATGGTTGGAGATTTTATCAGAATTATGGTATGTGATTCTTCAAAAATGGATTTTGGTTATAATAATATCACAAAAATGCTGTTTATCCTCTGGATTTAAGCCACATTCCAGTGGAGGGAAACACTTCTCTGAATACATCTGGTAGCCTTGTTGCTGTCCCATTACTAATATTGAGGTAACTGGAAAAAATGGTGGTGATTTAACTCGTCTTTAGTTGCTTTCTCCTCATAAATAAGAGAGGAAATCTGGATTCTCACGTTTGCTGTGAACTTCACCAAGTAACTCTGATTCTTCGGCTCTGCCCGAAGATCCAAAGAGGAGCTGTTTCCTTTTCACTAATAAAGCTATTTTGTGTCTTTTCAAGGTCCGACTACCTGTCTTTGTTTACATGAGGATCATATGGCGTTGACCAAATGTGCACAAAATGGCTGCCAGACAACCTAACAACAAAAAGTGGACAAAAATCTCAGGAATGGCTACTTTAGAGATAAGACTGATTACACGTGCCCAAACACTGATGTCCTTTGACCCACCTCCGCTAACCCTGCAGCAATACACCCCACACACAACCTGCCATGAGTTAGGCTACTTGGTGCTGTCTGATGAACTCCCTGCCCTGCCAAGTCAGCTACTTTTGACTAATTGTGTGAGGTGGTGTATGATTTAAATTGACTGCATGGCAGGTCTTAAACATCAGCTCTGCTACTAATTTAAACTGAAGAGGCTGATACTTGGATTTCAGAAAAACATCATCCACACGTCCTTAAAATAAGAGGATTTTTGAATGGAGTCTGGTGTAAGTTCAACTCTACACAGGGGGACAACCCTTACAGTAACAAAGTTAAAAGGTATAGAGGAGATAGTGCTAGTTTTAGGCTAGCTCAGACAAACTCAAAGAAGCTTCAAGAAACTGCTGCATTGTTTTATGTGTTAAGTTGGACACCATTGAGAAACAATCAACTTAACAGTGACACAGTTTGTTAACTTTAACTCTGTTTTATATGAAGAATATTCAGTAAATGTTGCACATCTTTAAAAAGTAATGAAAAGTGGACAATTAGAGTCAAATGTTGCTATCAGCTCTACATCATCCACACATCCTCAAAATTCGAAGATTTTTGAATGGAGTTTGGTGTAAGTTTAACTACACAAAGAGAGACACTTAAAGTAGGAAAATTAAAGATATAGAAGGAATTATGCTAGTTTTAAGCTAGCTCAGTCAAATGTAAGAAGCTTAAGAAACTGCTGCATTGTTTTATGTCAGTTTAGTTGGACATGAATGAGAAACAATCAGCCTAACAGTGACACAGTTTGTTAAATATCACTCTGTGTTATATGAAAAATATACAGTAAACGTGTCACATCTTCAAAAAGTAATGAAAAGTAAGAAATTTAGAGTCAAACGTTGCTATTAGCGCCACATCATCCACACATCCTTAAAATAAGAGATTTTTAAATGGAGTCTGGTGTAGGTTCAACTGTACTCAGAGAGACTACTTAAAAGTAGGAATATAAAAGATATAAAGGGAATTATGCTAGTTTTAAGCTAGCTCAGTCACATGTAAGAAGCTTAAGAAACTGCTACATTGTTTCATGTTGGTTTAGTTGGACATGAATGAGAAACAATCAGCCTAAAGGTGACACAGTTTGTTAAATATCACTCTGTGTCCTTAAAATAAGAGATTTTTAAATGGAGTCTGGTGTAGGTTCAACTGGACTCAAAGAGACTACTTAAAAGTAGGAAAATTAAAGATATAAAGGGAATTATGCTAGTTTTAAGCTAGCTCAGACATTTAAGAAGCTTAAGAAACTGCTACATTGTTTCATGTTGGTTGAGTTGGACACCATTGAGAAACAATTAGCCTCACAGTGCCACAGTCTGATGAGAGAAAACGACTTCCAAGCGGAATTCACATAAAACGTGTATTTAAGGTCGTAATTGGAGCACTTACCCTCGCTTCCATACTGTTTTCCATTGTTCGCACCCATCTTAAAGAATACATAATCTATGCGCAAAGCTCGGTTTATCAAAACACAGTTAAAATCCCAGAGAGAAGTGCAGTCTTTCCATAAAGAAAAAAAAAGCTAGACAGTCGAGAGTTTTTGCGCAGGGCCGTCAGCTCCGACTCCAAATAGTTAATCCAGATGTTGAACAGAGGGAAGAAGAAAAAAAAAAACCTAGAATCCGGACTTCCAGCGGTGCAGACTTTCTATATGTGCACATCCACAGCGTTGAACACACAAACAAACAAACAAACAAACAAACAACAAACAAAAATCCCGGTTCGCTTTTGGAGAGGAAAAGTTTGGTGGAGTGGCCTGTGGATGGTGAGCAGCTGTTTATCAGGCTGAGTGCGGCCAGACGACTGGAGCGAGGACGCGCAGCTCGCAGTCCTCCGGAGCTGGAGCTGGATTTAAAGAGACCGCAGACCAGAGAGGGAGATGTGGAGGTTTAAAAAAAGATAAGGCGAAGAGACTGCAGGCCGAGACTGTGACTCACACACACAATAAAACAATAATAGTCTCCTCTGAGGATGACATATTAGTTACTTCAAAAAGGTAGCACTCCATAATAAGCATCATTAATACATGTTAAATGTATAGTTAATTAAACTTGGCAAATAAATTACACTCAAACTACAAGTGTAAGGAGATAGGAAGAGAGTCTGTGACCATAACTGTAAAAATAAATAGTGAAAAGGCACCCAGATGAACTGATAATCAACACATACACAAGGTCCAACATCTGCGCTGGATTATTCAAATCGATATTATATAATATCATGGGTATATCATGACACCCCCCATCTGGATGGCCTTTATAAAGCTGCAACTGATGTTTATAAACCTCTATATTGCATAAAAATGGTTCACCATGCTATAATTAACTCTAAATTCAGGCCTACCATCTATTAATTATGGTTATTATGTATATAAAGTGTTACAGATTCAGATTACATACAAAGCGATGTATAAATTATGGAAGCGTTAACCATTTCTAATTAAAATGCAACTAATAATTATTTCCATCATGGATTCATCGGCCTCCAGTGATGTTGCATTGTGGGTAATGTAGGCGACATGTTTTGGAAAGGAAGAAGGATGTGTGGAATAAAAATGGTGATATCTCCGCTGCTGTATCAGTCGTGATCATTTGTTTCTAAACCGTCCATAATGAGCGCACAACGCTAGACCTAAACCTGGAGCCTACATTACCCACAATGCAACACAACCTTTAAGTTTGGACTTTTACTTATTATTGCAGCTTTCACTTCAGTAAACGATCCGACTGCTTCTTCTACATTGCTCTAGGGTGAGTCACAACTCCATTTTTTTCCCATCATGCATCTCATTAATATGTAAGTATGACGTCATCACAGGTGTGAGTTTTATAGATTCGTACCGAGCCAATCGGACGCCGAGGACACATAATCTCTCGCATATTCAGGAGGATATAGACGGACTGAAAGAAGAGAACGGTTTAACGGCACATGTCGGAACGTTTCTATGAATAGCAGTCGTACAGGTCATTGGATATCTGACCAGTAACGGCTCGGGACAAACCCAGTTGTCTGCTGCTGACAGGTGACTTCATATTCTGGATACAGGCTGAAATTCCTTTCTAAATGCACACAGATAAAGCCCTAACCTTCACATTATGTCTGTATCCAGCAGAGCTAATCTTAAATTTCAACGTGTAGGACTGTGTCGATCTCCAAGAATGCATCGCGTACTTAAACAATGTTTGATTGGCTCACATGGTACCAATCAACCGGGCTCTTGGCTGTCTGCGAGAGGTCAAATGCCAAACCTCAAAACCTTTACAGCCGGCAGTCTCTGCCACACTGGAATGCAAAGTGAGAAACACGATGAATGTGATATAAACTCAGAAATAAACTCAGAAAAATGAGCAAATTACAAGCTACACACCACTTCTTTCACGGAAATCCTGATTTTATGTGTGAATAAAACCAAAACATTTATTTAATTCTAAAAACCGACACATTTTCAAAAAAAGGCCAACACGTTTATAGCTCGCACAGTCTCAGATCAGCTCTGACACTTGGCCGTTACCGGTCATCCAGTGTGGAAACACACCCACAGGAGCGAACGGGTAAAGGTTGACGGCAGGACTCGTATTTATTTCAGGAAGCAGCTCAGATTTGGCTACGGACATGGCGTAGCAGGAGGAAGCGGAGACACTGAAGCCGTCCTCTGGCACAGACGCGCTCTGGGGCAACGTGGCCGAGGCGCCGCTGGTGTCGTTCACAGTGGTAATCGAGGGAGCCGAGTGGTCATTTTGGGCCTCTGTGGTGGCCGGGCGGAGGGGAGAAAGTGGAGCAGAGGTTATCTCCTCGAGCTTGTTGTGTAATGTCGTCAGGGTCAGAGGGATGGACATGCACCTGAGACACAGTCAGAAGACATTTACATCTTTTAACTATATATTACCCCCTTTAACTGTAGACAGAAGTGGTAGATACGAGTCATGATCCATACCTCGTCATGACAGTGGAGAGGTATTCATCCAGAGAGGGATCCTTTATTCCTGCCCCGAACAAAGTGCAGCTGATCTGATGAGACTCGGATACGTTCACCAGCACTGTGGCAAAAAGACACCAAGTTTCAGTATCATCATCTTAAAATTAAACACCCTATGTTAAAAAAAAGTCCAATCGGATTAATAAAGGCCACTGTTCATACTGAAAATAGGGACGTGTATGATTAGTCGACTAGTCGTTTAAACATTGCTTCCCTCACTAGTCGACACCAGAACTCGTAGTCGGTTTAAGTTATTTAAACCGACTGTCCTTACAATAATGCAATTATGAGGCCAAAGAAAGCAAGTTTTTTCTTGCTTTTAGTTTAAACATCGGGGAAATGAATCGTGAGGAACGTCCCGAACTGAGACGTTGAAGCTCTCAGGCTCTGTCTAACAGTCACACTTGAGCCTCGTTAAATATTCTGTAGTAAGTGCTCACAAACAGCGAGGGAGTCGGTGTCAGGTCGGTGGAAGGTCACAGAAAAGCTGGTCTCAGACTCTGGAAGGACTTCGTAGTGCAGGTCACAAACTGAACCTGAGAGCAGAATGATTACTGACACGTTTTCATTTTTCCCACCTGAGCGCGTCCATTTTTCACAGATTTCCTGATGTTAATAAACTCTCCCACCTGTTCCAGCACCCTGAGGAGCGACACAGCTCCTCAGCAGGGTGTTGATGGCGCACTGATGTCGAAGCAGCTCCAGCAGGGCCGGGACGTGAGCAGGGTGGGTGAAGGGAACGCTGTCCACTACAGTCGCTCTGTGGGCGGACACCTCCCATGCAAATCCAGAGAGCGTATAACTGTGCATCACGCCGCCAGGAAGAGGCTGGACAGAAAAAGCACAGATCCCTTTAACATCACAGTATATCTAAAGGTTTGTCTGATAGTAAGTTGAGCTCAAAACAAGTGTTAAACACACGTACCACTTTAAAAACAGCATCCCGCTCATCCATCGTCTCCTTTTGGCCGTTTGCACTTGAACGCCTCATCAGAAGCTGGGGTAAGGCTGCCCACTGCAGGTCAACATCTGGTATGGTCACATCTAGGAAATCTCAGAGGGAGAGCAAGCGAGCACGTGATTGTGTGATGGTTTTAAACACTTTTCATACAGTTTCTATGTTGAAAAGTTGCCTGACCTGTAATTTGGCTGAGCTTGTTTACAAAAGACTCCATCATCGTGATGGCCGGACGCAGTTTGAGGAGGAAGCAGGCCGGCAGCGTCTCATGCGGCGCCTCACTCAGTGGCAGGAACACGGGACAGCTGCCACAGGACACTAGATTCAACAACGCTGGCACTAGGACTGAAACTATCATCAAAATAGACGGTTGAAAGCAATTAATTTCTTTCGGTTAATTGTTGCAGCTCTATCTGGCGCTGACATTCACTGTGGGATGTTAAACGATCATTATCCCGTTGAGTGAGAGATTAAACAGGATCACGTTACCCCCGGGGATCCAGCTGTGCGGGCTGTGGGAGCACAGATCCTGTCTGAAGCTTGCGAGTCACGTCACTGACACCTACAGTCACCTGGGCTTCCTGGACGACTGTGTCTGTCATTTATTCAAACAACAAGAGCTTTCAGGAAGTTGTTAAAGACTTTATGGGAATATGAATCATGCATCTAAAAAAAAGGTCTATTAGTCTGTGATTTAAGCTGTTTCGAAGGGCTTTGACATCTCACGTAGATCTGAGGTCTTGAGTCCATCAGTCGGGCTGATGTAGAACTGGATGGTCAGAGGGCGATCTGGGATGATAAGTTAAATCATCAAAATGGAGAAAAGATACATGCGTAACTTATGTTTTGGCTTTTCTGTGTCGAGTACCTTCCTTTCCAGCCATCAGACACCCAATCCTGCCGTTGTTGATCGTGTCTACCTGAGGGTCAGAGTCCTTCTGCGCCCTGAAAGCACAAAATCTGGGCTGATTGTATTTGTATCAGAGCCGCAACGAACAAGTGTTTTCATTAATCTGATGTTTATTTTCTGGATTTCTCAATTGTTCAGTTCGTGAAGTTTCCTAAACTGTCAATGAATTAAAGCAATCATCGCAGTTTTGAGGCCTTCCTGACTTCACTTACCTCGGCAGTCGTGATATTTGCTGCAGGTCTTTCCCGAGGCATTGTAGAGACGCAAACAGCTTTAATTTGACTTCACTGAAACAAAAAAACAAAAAATAGCTGAATGACTGCAGGAAGCCCCGCATTTCTTAAAGTCAGAGGATCATTTAGGTACTTGTCTCCGGGGATGTTGTACTGCGTGAAGAGGCCTGCCAACTTCACGGAGAACTCGGCAAAATCTTTTAACCTGTGGCAAGAAAAAAGGAAAATTAGCATTTATCTTCAGGTCATAACTTTAACAGCGCCATCATCTTTATATCTATAGTTGAGGGGGTAAAAGCGCTGCTGGATGGAAGCAAAATGTCAGCATTTAAAATTTACCACGGCTTACCTCAGCAGCTGAAGAAGGGACTCGCTGGGCTGCAAGACAGTTTTTTATTTTACTACCATCATGCAGAGTAAAAAGAGGAGTAGTGTGAACAAGGTGTAGTCCACTCACAGCAGGGGATCCTCCATGCGGGGCCACCTTCACCTCCTCCACCCCGCCACACGGCAACAACACCACCTCCAGGTAGAACAGGTCTGCTGTCAGGTAACACGTGGCCTCGGCGGTGTGGAAGCCCAGTCTAGGGAGGACAGAAGACAATGTGAGCCTCTGCTTATACTATAAAAAAGGAAATTAACCTCTTTAACGAGGCACCTGCTGATTAAAAACCACTGAGAGAGCTGCGATGGCCGACATGACAGCGACAGAAGAACTCTACCGTTGTTGTTTGGCGATCATCTCTAGACGAGACTTCATGGTGTTCATAGAAGTCACTGAAGAAAGAAAGACGGACTTACTCACAGGCAGCGAGAGAACGACGCTAAATACATTTACTCAAATACTGCACGTACTTTAGTTACTTTGCAGCACATGTAAACATTTTTAGACTTTTACTTCTGTTACTTAAGTACTTTCACTGCCAAAGTATGACTTTTGGATACTTTTACAACACAACTTTACAAACAAATCTATTAAAAACACATAGAGAGGGGTTACTATATTGTTTGTTCACCATTAAACACTTGCTGGAGCCTTTCCAGACATCTAACCAGCGGCTCACAGGGTTTGGATTCATCTCTGGATCTGTCCTATTGGGGGACAAAGGGAAGAAAACAATGGGGCGGTTGTAAGACAGTGTCATCCTTGTGTCAACAGTCCCTCCGCCGGGCCCATCCTGCAAGACACAAACTGCATGACGCCACCGCAAAGAGGGGGGTTGATTTGGATGAGGGTCACATTGTTTCACCTGAGTGTTGGAAAACACCTGAGCTGACCTGGATCTACTAAACTCCTCTTCAACGCCACCGCTGGCAGGAAACTGATCCGACCATAGCCCCAGCTGCCTGATCCCTTTGGACCACACATCACTTCAGACCACCAAAGTAAATCGAGTTCATCTGACCCCAGAGACCGACCGCTGCCAAGCTCCACTTTGTAATAATCCACGAGTATTATCTATTCTGCGGCTCCACCCGTGACGAATCTAAAGAAAACTAACACGCCCTCTCGCAGACCCGCCATACGAGTTAGTACAGCAGTGCCACGTACACTTCGCAGCCTTCTTGTCGAGTCTGAAAGGAGTCTGTGTCTGTAAGGCTTTGCGTGTTTGGACTCGCCAAAAAGGTCTGCGAGGTCAGATATCGCAACAGTAAGAGACTGAGGCCAACATATCGGGGTCGCTGTGCCAAAACAGGAGGGCGCTAAATGCACTGGCAACGAAGCCAAGGCCATAAATGCAACAACAAATCCTGAAGTGAAGTGAATCCAAGTCACCATCGATGCACAGACTGCTGATCCGACAACAAAGGCTGGTGTGTTCCAGGAGGGATGAGCTCATTTTCAGTGCATCACCACGCCAGTTCCTGATTTGTAACACATCATCTTGTTGGAGAAACCACCCAGTGACGAGAATGATAACTTTAATTCGAGCATTCGGCACTTTTTTCTGCGTTAAACTAACAAAAAGCAGGGGGATTTTGTGTCGTTGCCATGATTTGCGCTGTAGTAGCCTGATGGAAACAGGAAAAAGGAAATGAAAACTGTAACGGGGGATGAAAATGTGTCTTACCATGCATCTTCGGACGAGTTTAAACGTCTCATTCCAGGTCTTCTCTGCAAATTTCAGGCGCAGGTCAGAGATTATGGACTGTGCCTTCATCCCTGAAGCATAGAGAAGGACAGACATCAATAAATAAACTTATAATTGCATTTGTTTTTCAACTTTAGCCAATTTTAGAGCATATCTTGGCAGCAGACAGGCATTTAATTTAATTGGAGTTAAATAAAGCCACTTGTTTGGTCTTTTATCTTAAAATTAATGTCTTAAATCAACATAACCTGGCGTCTGGAAGTCTATTTCACTCCTGCTGACTTGACAAAGAGCCTCTTCCTGAGCAAACCTGGCAACATTTATGTGGATTAGCCAATTAATCAATTATCTGCATGTCCAACCCCACTGCCCTAATCCTTATTTCACCTAGCAAATATAACAAAGGGATTGTATCATCATCTGTAGCTGTGGGTGTTTTTAAAAGTGAGATGTTTGTAATACTGACACAGAAAAAGTAAAAGTGTGTGCTGTCTGGTTCTCCCAGGCGGGCGGGCGTTGTCAGACGGAGCCAAGCCCACAGGACGCGCAGTCAGTCTGCTGCTAACAGGAGCCTCTGGAGTTAGCTCGGGTAGCTAGCCATGAGCTAACAAGCAAGCTAGCTGAGTCTCTTTTTTTCATTTCGCCACCCTCATACAGCCGCCGCCAAACGTCGTGCCAAGGCGAACACTCGTTAATATACAGGTAGGTGATATATTTAAACGCATGCTGGTGTTTTTAGCTGCCTCTTGTTTGCTCTCTTTTTACGCTGCATCATTTAGTTGTGATTAGCTGCTCGTTATCGCTTGCTAGCCCCTTTTTCGCCCTGTTGTGGCTGCTGCTGCTGCTAGCTGCTGCTGGCTAGCGAGGAGGAGGAAGAGGAGGAGGAGGAAGCTGCTGAGTTTGAAAGGATCGACCGAGCATCTGTTGCTGGGTGTCTGAATTTGAGGATTTGTCATCTCTAAAAACCTACCTTCATTTATTTTTTTAGTGTTAATTAAAAGGCCAAGCTGCTTGCTAAGGGTTAGTTAGCTTGTTAGCCACATCGCCAACCTGCTAGCTTAGTCTACCTGCAGGTTGACATGTCTCCAGCTAACTTGCTATTAAGTTAACGTGATTATTAGTGTGTCGCTGTTCGTGATTTAAACCGTCTGTTTTCACAATGACTAGGTGAAATAGTCTCTTGAATACCGTGTTATTATATTATTGACGTGCCAGTGTTATTAACCTTATTGAGTGGCTAATGTGATGATTAGCAGAGGTACTACTTGTTAAGCGAGTGTGATGACGCATCTAATTACGGCTACACCTGTTTCTGAGGTCACCATTTTAACAATTACACCTGTTGTTAGTGCCTTTTGTTCATTTTCCTGCCACATTGAAGACTTAAACATGTCTAATATCACCTTAAATGTCACATATGGATAGATATGTATATAAAATCTCCTTAAACTATCTTTTAGTAGATATTTTCCTTCTGTATGAGTCTAAATGGTTAAAGTAAAAGGACATTTCCTTCAGTAATAAATCGTATTATTGAATTTCTCTACATGGATCTCTTCCTTTAATTTGTGTAATGACCTATTGGCTGCATTCCCATCTTTATCCCTGATCCCACACACACTTCAGGACATCATGGTATTCCCATAGTCTTCTCTTGGACGACCCCAGTGTGGGAAACTGACCACTAAATCGCTTCGGCATGTGTCACATTTTATCCACCTGCTGTCAAAGTTTGTAAAAATTACGGCCAGATGTTACCCAGAAGCTTTTTTTTAAAAAAAAAAAAAAGATATATGTGTCTTTGGTGAATGGTTTCCACAGGTTGCTCTCTGAGCGAGCGAGTGTCGTGACGTTCAGGAGTTGAGCTTGTTTGTCTGTGTGTTGTTGACTGAATGTGAAAGATGGGAATGACTCACTCGTGGTAGGTTTTGATTTGGCAGTTTGCTCCGAAGATCGAAAGTGAAAACACAATTTATTAGATTGTTGGACTGAAAATCAATATTTGGGACCGATACATTCGTTTGCAACTTAATACTTCCTCTCCGCTACATTTATTTGATACATGTAGTTACTAGTTACTTTGCAGATTGAGATTTTTCAGTGTTTATAGGCTTTTAATTGTGATGTGTAGCCAATCAGATAGTGTCGTGGGCGGGAAACGGTGCGAGAGGATGCTGACTCAAAGCCAAAGTAGCACATTTTAGTTGACATTAGTTTATCTTATCGGCGATCTCACAGAAAAATCACTGATACCCATTGTCAGGGCCAATAATCGGTCTACCCTTCACTTTTCTCACCGACTTTTTCCCTCTTCAAGCTCTTCTGTTCATGCAGATGTCTTAAAGGAAGAAATAGTAGCTGAAAAATGTACAAAAAAAATGTGACATTGCCGAGGAGAGAAGAAACAAAGGAACAATGCTTTGTTAAGGGAAATGTAATCTTTCTGCGGTCACGCAGCTGCAGGGAGGAGTGATCATGAAAAATACTGATTATTGCAGTTTCCAGAGGTCATTAGAGCATTTTATGTTGCTGTAGTCTTAACAAGGTACAGAGTGATCCTCTGCAGTTTCTCCTGGTTTCATTTTATTGCTATGAGGCACAGTCCTGGCTATGCGATCTAACATGGAAAAGGAATCTAGAGCCTCGGAAATGATGATGAAACATCTTTCTTCTCTCTCTGTTTTTTTTTTCTTTCCTCCCCAGGAATTACCGTTCTGCCCTCCGCCGCAGCTGGAAATCCTCAGACTGATTTTTACGGTCTTCATTTCACAATCATCCCCCCTCCACCTTTTGAACTTCCTCCGTCTTACACTCGGATCTCCCGGTGCACAGAGCCATGGCAGCTGCTAAGCCAAAAGGGCAGAACTCTCTAGCCCTCCACAAAGTGATCATGGTGGGCAGCGGAGGCGTGGGGAAGTCGGCCCTCACTCTCCAGTTCATGTATGACGAGGTGAGCGTCTCGCGTCGCGGCGATCGAGCAGGAGTCACAACGAGAGCTGTTCACGTGACCTTATCTCTTCTCCTCCCTTGTAGTTCGTCGAAGACTACGAGCCGACCAAAGCGGACAGTTACAGGAAGAAGGTGGTGCTGGACGGAGAGGAGGTCCAGATCGACATCCTCGACACGGCTGGACAGGAGGACTACGCAGCCATACGGGATAACTACTTCCGCAGCGGCGAGGGTTTCCTCTGCGTGTTTTCCATCACAGAACTGGAATCATTTGCAGCGACGGTAGACTTCAGGTACAGCAGTGCGTAAACATTTCGGAGCATCCTCACAGGAATGTGTTTTCTACAGTTTTACCTCCAGTCACTTTCAGTCTGTTAATAATTCACGGCTGAAGGACATTTCCTGTTTTCGCAGAGAGCAGATCCTGCGAGTGAAGGAGGACGAGAACGTGCCCTTCCTCCTGGTCGGTAACAAATCAGACTTGGACGACCGACGGCAGGTAAGCGCGGACGAGGCGAAGGCGCGTGCCGAGCAGTGGGGCGTGTGCTACGTGGAGACTTCTGCCAAAACCCGTGCCAACGTCGACAAGGTACGCTGGACGAGATAAGATCAGATTCATGTTTTGATATCAAGCAGAGAAAAACACGATCTCCTCACTTTGTTTTTTTTTTTTTTAACCAGGTATTCTTCGACCTGATGAGAGAGATCCGGGCGAGGAAAATGGAGGACAGCAAAGAGAAGAACGGGAAGAAGAAAAGCAAAAGTTTGGCCAAGAGAATTAGAGAGAGATGCTGTATTTTATAGTGGTAAGAGAGAGCAGGATACGCTGCTTGTGTACATATACATTTCTCAGACTTTTGCATTTATTTTGTGCCCATACCTGACCATGACTTTCTGTTCCTGGCTAACAGGACATCTGACCGTCAGCGTCAGGGAGTAGTAAGGTGGCACTCCATACACCATTTATAGCTCTAACTTTTTATGTGCTGACACTCCAAATAATTTATGTACTCTCTCTCTCTCTCTCTCTCTCTCTCTCTCTTACTCTGACCACATTACAGAGTGTAATACATGGATGGTGTTTTTAATTTAGGCCTAAGCTTGACAAAGAGGCTGAGCCCTGAAATGTTCCAAAAACCTTTTCATTGTAAAGTTTGATGTGTATAATATATTCAGACAACTGTGCAGTTCAAGAGAAAAAAGACAAAGGTGTCAGAGCCAAGGTTTGAATGGGGGGGGGGGAGATGTAACTGGAGTCGCCGGTGAGAAGTTTTTAAGTGTAGTGTCAACCCAGAATTCATCAAGTGCCACCGAGGAAATGTGCGACCGCACTGGTGAATCGAATTGAGAAAGATTGTTGCGTTAATTAAGCCGGAGCAGAAATTTGATGCCATTCCTGTTTGTTGTTTTACGTGATGAGGTTATGAACACTTATTTTTTATCTGTGAAGTCAAACTTTTTCCTTCTCCTACCATATCAACCAGTGTAAGACGAGCGCACTAACGTTTCTGTTTTCTTTCCCCCTTTTCGCGTCACTTTGTTGAGTCTTCTTCTCAAAACTGCACAAAAAACCACATTGATCGTTTACCCTGAAATCTGTGAGGGATTTTTTGCAACACTTGAACTTTTTTCAAATCTTAACATTTCAGAAGTTTTTACCTCACTCGGCTAATGACCCTCATTCATTGCCTTTTTTTATTTTGCGACTAAGGAATCCCTGGTGCTCTGATAAAAGGCGATTCTGTGACACTACATCCTTTACGTGCTGTCGTCAGCGCATCCTAACGTTGACAAACGAAACAGCTTCCAGTCGTGTAAAGACTTCTTTTGCCAATTTTTTTTGCTTTTTTTCCTGGCTCAGACTTTTAATCACCAACCTTGTGTTTTTAAACCTACATGTGTTTCTGAATAGGGATTTAAATGGAAATTTAATTAATGGATGGATGAATTTTAAAGCAAAAAAAAATAAAAAATGAATGCAGGCTTGGTAGAAGTGAGATGGTACCTGTCCCCAAAAAAAAAGGTTGCTCTCAGTCACCAAAGAAAAATGCTAGCTAGTACAAACAAGTGCCCACTTATTAATGGAAGTGACAACTTGCTTTAGTGAGCATGAAAAGTCAGCACAGCGAACCGACGGTGGCAAAATGTCGAAGGGAACTTCACTGCGAACGGCCTGAGAAGGAAATGCGAGGGTTTTTTCGAGGGATTTACTAATTCATGTACAGTGCATCACTGTTGCCTCTCTGTCCATAGTGAATGTGAATAATCCTTCCAAGCCCATCCTGTTCGCCTGTAATCTTAGGCTGCCGACGATGTGCAGAGCTTAGAGGTCAGTGACCGTCTGCTTTGTTTACCTTTTGTGCAAGGCTACCCGGTGTTTTTAAAGCTGTAGTAACATCTTACTGGAGTCCCTGGTGTGTTTATTTGATCTTGAAGCAGTGTAAAACAAAAAAAAATTGGCAAAATGAGAACCTGATAACCGACCAAAACACACTGTGAAACCTGCCCCTCTTTTCTCTTAGTTTCCCTTTTCTGACTGAGCCATGCTTTAAGTTTTTAACTACAAAACTTCTAACTTATTTAAAATAACTTATGTTTTTTTTGTTTTATTTTATGAAAGTTTAAAGTCTGACCACCACTCAGAGTGTTGCCACATTTCACTGGGATCCAGTTTAAGTCAGGATAAGTTCCCCCCCACAATGAAAATGTAGTCGTTAACTGCTTCCCCCCATGTTGATGGAAAGTCAAGTGAAGTTTGGTCGTCAACAAAACATTTCTGGAGTTAAACAGCAAAACATCCAAAAAATAAAAACCACACTGGCTCAGTACGGCTCGTCTGATGTAATCCAAGTCTCCAGAACCCCCCGAGGTCCAAAATTGACCTGAAAAGATGTTATTCGCACCCTCGAGGTGTCGTCGAGCTCATGCACCCACTTCAGATGGGCTGCGAGCTAACGCTTTTAGCTTAGCAGCTACAGTGGAGATTTCGGCTCAACAGAGGGTGTAAATAATGTCTTTTTCAGATCACTTTTGGATCTTGGGGGGCTTTCGTATACTTGGATTACTTGGACTAGCTCTACGGGGCCATTTCATGTTTTTTCCAGTTATTTTTTAAAAGTATTAAAACAAGTCCCCATCTGCTTTAGTTGTGTAGAAGAAAGCCGCACCGCTGTTTTGCCGCGAAGCCTCCAAAAACGTTTTATGGACTAACAAACTTCGCCTGGCTTTCCCTCGGCATGACGACGGCTAGATAACGACTACATTTCCATGTTTTTTGGGTGAACTCATCCTCTAACAGAAGAGTAAATGCGTGTACGGCAGCCGCTCACCGAAACCCAACGCTGGAGTCTATGCAAAAATGATCATTGTAATTGCAAAAGAGGACGAGAATATGAAACCTGGAGACGACTCTCGTCAGAGAACTGAGTGCAGTAGAAGCATTTAAGCTAAACATCATGTAAAGATTGTGAACACTTCCTCATTGATCCCCTGAGTTAATACGTGAACACTAAAGAACCCCTGGCATTGATCTACAGGCTTCGTTCGTCATATAGGTCCATGGGTTCATTGTACAGAAATAAAGGAGTTCCCGTGGTATTTCTTGTTAACTGAAAAGCACACAGACGGGAGGGCGAGACGGGGATGTATGACGCAAACCTGAACCCAAAATGTTAGGACGCCACGGCACCGGAGAAGTAGTAGTTTTTCTGGGTTATTTACGTTCTAAGGGCTAACCTCCAGCACGCCGCGCCGCGAAAGTCAACGAGACGGGCGCAGAAAAAACCGACACGCGGCGCAAGAATCACGTTACCTTCCTTCGCTCACAGCCATCGCATTAACCCGCCGCGCGTCTCCGTCGTCGAGGATTTGCAGAAGCTTACTGTACTTAAAGCGACCACCGCAGTGCTTGCTTACTCTTAACACTGGCTTAACACAGTCTGAGTCTTGCTTTTTTTTTCAGAAGCGTATTCATAATAAACTTCTTTTTCTTTTGTCTTCGTCACGTTTTTATTTAAGAGACTTGATGGCCCAAATATTTTCAGCAGGATTTAAAGGGGGGGTGATGCTAAAAAAAAACAAAACAAAACAGATGTTTGTGTGAACGCTATGAGCAAACTGTCCTACCCGGTATTCAGATAACTTGTTTTGCCTTTTTATATAAATGCCCTTGGAATAAAAGAATACAGATATCTATGTGTTTGGATCGGGTGGTTGTATGTATGCCATCGATTTAAACGTTTCCTTCTCGTTTACTTACTTTTGAACATAACCACTAATGTAGCCTATCTGTTTGTGAATGCAAGAGGTGAAGCTTACATTTCAATTCATTTTTTTGTGAGTTATTTGGAAATGGCAAATAAAGTGGATATTACTAATAACATGCTCCAACTGTATCCATGTTTATTGTGTGAAGATGTACGTTCTCGGCTCTGATCGGCAAAAGGAGGGTTTCCTTTGCGATGTTTTGTAGCCTGATTATGATTTTAGTTACTCTTTCCAAGCAGTTTTTACTTTATTATCGAACTTTCTTGCGACTTAACCCCACATTTTCCACGTTCAGGTCGTTTTCCAAGGTGGGATCTGACCGTGCAAAACTGCTGTTGCACTATAGTGTGTGTGCAAACACAGACGGCTTATCTCTGCGTTACACAATCACACTGCTTCTTTGTGCTGCGTATACGGTCCTCCTAATGCATGCTTTACCCCAATGACACGGAGGAGGGCGAGGGGAAGTATTGATTTACCATAGTACAGAGGTGGATGTGTCGTAGCTGCTGTTTCGTAACGGCCAAACTTGAATGTAAAGAAACGCATTTAAGTTTTGACTTCTGGGAACTACTGTTGATTAGAGGGGAGTATTTATATAGCTGACGACAGGCACACAGCTTTTATATAAGCATGTGTTTTTAAATTGAGGATATTGTGTTAAAATACTTGATATATTTGAGTAAAAGTATTAAAGTATCTAATATTAATGTGTATTAATGTACTTTTCTGGCTATAAATGTACTAAAAAATATCAAAAGTACAAGTAAAAGTAACTTATTCATATATTTACATGTATTTGTACTCTACGGGTCAACCGTTTAGTGGAATCTGTTTGTTTTATCCGATTGCAGATGAATAAATAAATACAATTAATTGTCTGTTTGCTCTAACGCAGCACACAATCTGCAAACCAGTCACTCGTGACTCAAATGTAATCGAGTATAAAGTAAAATATTTTCCTCCAGGATGACAAAACGAGCGGTTCTGGTCCGATAAACAAGTTTTAACAACGTTAACGCTGAGGAGCAGAGGAGGGGGGGGTCCACTTATTATAGGAAATGTGTACTAATTGTGTAATATGATTAATAATTACGTTTGAATGACACGACGAGACAAAGCAGCACATTGTGTCAGCGACTCAGAGTGCTTTACCGGGACATTAAATACATTAAAAACAAGTAGGAAGACACAGCGGTGGCAAACAAACTGTCTTCAGCATCGATTTAAAGGCAGTTTTCTGGGAGTTCGTTCCGGATATGTGGAGCATAATAACTGAACGCTGCTTCTCCATGTTCGGTTCTGGATGCGGACCTGTACCTGACGACCTCAGAGGTCCGGATTGGTTCAGGAAGCCAGCGTGAAGATAAATGCACGGACGAGTTTTTCCAAATCCCGCTGAGATATAAATCCTTTTAATCCTTGATATATTCTGAAGGTGATAGGAGGCTGTGACTGTGCACATCCCATCACTGATTTGACACATTTTTAGCAACTTGGTCCCAATAGTTCCTACATGAATGTCTTTTAAAACCATTTTTTTTCAATAAATATATCATGTTGCTTATTCAGAAGAGGACCACACTGAGTTAAAACCCTGCTTGATGTGCAGATGTTCACTCTCTGGTATATTTTGAAGGTAGGGGTTTCCCTTGGCGGTGACGTAACCGCTGAGCTGGATTACGCACACGGGTATCATTGGTTCACACCGACGCACCAGGCCTGTAGTTTGAAAGCTGTCTGGGCCCAGGCGAGTAGCCACATTGCCGAACAAAGTTACAATATTTTGAAATAAACCCGAGGAATTACTGAGCCGTCTCACCCGGAGAGGACGCGCGCTACATCGGGGGCACCATGCGGCGGTGAGAGGGAGCGGCGACCCGGCAGGAGACGCGGAGGCGGACGCGCTTTTTGGGTTTTTTTTTTTTTTTTTTTTTTGAGTAGCATTGTTTTATTGCATCTTGGACCGAGTTGCATTGAACTCCGCGCAAGGAGAAAAGAAAGCTAGCTGGCTAACGGTTGCTAGCGGCGAGCTAGCTACCTAGCAAAACGCGAAGCTAAGCGGCGTGCTATTTCACTTCCTTGTTGCACACCGGAGTGTGATGGCAGGCGAGAAGAAGTTTGCGAGAGGGAGACGGGAGTTTATTACTTCGACTTTAACACTATCCGATTAATGGATGTACACGCTCGCACGAACTGCAACGACTCGGAACAACTGGATCTTACATTTGGAGGCGCTTTGGGCCTGCGCGTTGACCATGAAGTGGAATGTCTAGCCGGACAGTTAGCTATCGGAGGCTAGCTGGCTAACCCGACTAACCATTTAGCTAGCAAAATCTGGGAGATGTCCGTCCTGGAGTACAATGGTTGAGTACCGACTGGGTCTATAACCGAGCAGCATATTGTGGATTTTGTGTAGCGGAATCTGCAGGCACCAAGTGTCATGAACTACCGTCTTGGGGTAACTCACTTTTTCTGGACCCTCATAGCGAGCTAGCTTTGTAATGCTAACGCTAAGCTTGTGATTTAGCTAGCTAGCTGGCTGGCTGGCTGTCTTTTTAATTGTGAATATACGCTGTAGCTAACTAGCCTGTTAACGCAGCTAGCCCCGATGTTTTGTTCCACGACACGGCAAGGAACACGGCTTAGGCAGAGTATATAATATAAGATATTTCTCAAAGTGGCTATAGCATTTAATTTGTAGGTAAATGCCTAATTCGGAGGTGCTTCGCGAAGGTCGGGGACGGAGCCCCTCCGCACAGAGGAATGCTAACAGGCAGGACAGGCGCAGCAAGCCGGGGAGCGGTGCTGCTCAGCGGGACCGACACCGCGAGAAGAGGCGCTCGTCGGCTTCCAGGAGGAAGAGACGCAGGCAGGCCAAGGACAGAAACTTGTGGCAGGGCGGTACAACAGGGGACCCTGACAGTGACCGAAAGAGCACTTTTGAAAAAGAGGCTGAACTTCGGACATTGGTGGAGTACGATGACGTGAGCTCCCAGTCGGAGCGATTTTCTGGGAGCCCCTCTCCCAAACATGACCCCGGTGCTGACCGGCTGTCTGCGGACCGACTCAGCGATGCAGACTTCGGTGAGTTCAATGGACCAGCGTCCCCGGACAGGAGCCAACCGAGAGACCGGGAGGCGGCGAGCAGTGGCAAGGACGAACAAATCAGAGGACCATCTGAGAGGAGCAAGCAGCAGGAGAAGGAGGTGGGCAGGAAGAAGGAGCGCCAGAGCCGCGAGAGGGACTCCTCAAAAGCCAGGAGCGGAGGCAGCCTGGGTGGCTCCAAGAACCACAGAGACACTACAAGGAGCAGTGACAGGAATGGTAAGAGGACGTCTACGTCTCAGTCCTCGCAGTCTGCAGATAAAAGGGATCCCAAAGGGCACAGGAGTAAAACCAGATCTGACAAAGAGCCCCCGTCTGCATACAGAGATGCTCCACAATCTTACAGAGATGACCGCGAAGACCTCAGGGCATACAGGAGAAGTCCTGGTTTCAAATCAGAAAGTCCCTATGGGACGTATAGCTACCAGTCCCCCGGTGGTTACAACCAGCTTATATCTAGAAGAAGTCCAACGTATGGGAGCAAAAGACTCTCTCCCAGTTCCACGTACTACGGTCGGGATGCAGATGTGTACGGGGCATACGGTATGCCGAAGTCACCCAGTTCGTATTCAAGCAACAAAAGAAAGCGATCCCCCACCAGCCCAGCCAACTGGCGCAGGTCCCCGAGTTACGGCCGACACAGCCCCTACGAACAAGGAGAGTTTGGGTCAAGTCCGTATGGAAACCGCAGGAGATCACGGAGTCCGTACAGAAAGTCCTTGAGCCCAAGTCCAGACGTCAGGTGAGTCCTTATCAAGCAGCTAAAAGGATGATGTGGGTTTAAGTTGTCAGCCGTGGTGTGATTGTGTTGTGTTTTTATGGTGGTTTGGAGAAAGGAGACTCTACTTCAGATTTGATGGTGTGTGATCGTGATGAAATATTTATGCACACAAACCTTGCTATCAAATTCAATCAGGCGTCATCCATAGCCTTTGTCCAGACTGTTAAACGAGAGAACGAAAAGACCTGCAGGTGAAATTGTGCAATTTGTGGGATACGTGTAGCAACTTGCCTTTTTAATTTTCTATTCAGGACGAAAGTTAGATATACCAGCAAGTAACCAAAACCCCACATGAACTTTGAAATCTAAAAATGTGTCCGTGTCCTTTTCTCTCCAGGCGATCTGCTCGGTCGCGCAGCAGAAGTCCATATTCATCCACGAGGCATTCGCGTTCTCGCAGCCGTCACCGTCACTCCCGCTCCCGCAGCCGCCCCTCCAGCCTCTCACCGAGCACGCTCACCTTCAAAACCAGTCTCGCGGCTGAACTCAGCAAGCAGAAAAAGGCCAAAGCTGCAGAGGCAGCTGCCAAGGCCAAGAATTCCAGCAACACGTCTACTCCAACCAAGGGTTCCTCATCCACCCACCAACCCAGCCCCAAGTCCAATCACTCAACCAGAAAGGGCCGCCCTCCCTCGCCACCTCAACCGGAGAAAGGTCCCAGAACTCCCACGTCGAGCCAGCCTCAGTCCCCCTCCGACAAGTCGTCCAGGAGGACCACTGACCACCAGACCAGCAGGGACAGAGACGCAAAGGGGAAGGACGACGCTGTACATCGGGATAAAAGGAAAGCACCAGCATCTGGACCGAGCAAAGACAGGGAGCGCGCCGCTGGTCCACTCATCTCAACTCTATCATCCCTCCCATTGCCCCAGACAGTACTCGAGCACATCGACAAAGGAGAAAGGTATGAGTGTGTTCTTGTGCTAATTGACCTAGAATTTACATGCAAGTTTATACTTGATTTAACGACTTACTCACATTCTGTGTGTGTTTTTGCTGCTCTGTCTCCAATCAGCTTGAAGGACAGCTCGCACTCAGGGAAGAAAAAGTCAGATAGAAAGGCTCGACAGCTTCTCACCGACCTGCCTCTGCCCCCTGAACTTCCCGGTGGCACGTCTTCCCCGCACAGCCCACCAGAGGACAAAAAGTCCCAGACGCTTCGCAGAAGACCCAAGTATGCCACCGCACAACTAGAAATATATTTTATTGTCGTCTGCTGTTGTTTTTTCTTCATTCTTCACTGAAATATTTTCATTTCATTCCCAGAATTTGTGGCCCAAGATACGGCGAGATTAAGGAAACTGAGATAGATTGGGGCAAACGATGTGTGGACAAGTTTGAGATCATCGGGATCACAGGAGAAGGCACCTACGGCCAGGTGTACAAAGCTAAAGACAAAGACACCGGTGAGTGTTTTGAAGGTGGACCTCCGTTCATAACTCCTCAGCATTGTTCTTTAGAGGTAAAACACGGGTCGGTGGAGATGATTTCTCTTAATTCTGATGGAAATTGTTCTTTCTTCTGTTTCTCAGCTGAAATGGTGGCACTGAAAAAGGTTCGGCTGGACAACGAAAAGGAGGGCTTCCCCATCACCGCTATTAGAGAGATTAAGATTCTGCGACAACTCAACCACAAGAGCATCATAAACATGAAGGAGATCGTGACCGACAAGGAAGATGCTCTAGATTTCAAGAACGATAAAGGTACGTCGTGTTTTTACTCGCAGTCGCTCCGCGTTTCTGTTTAATGAGTGAACTTTTACGACGATTAAATCTTTGTTCCTCTCGTCTCAGGTGCTTTCTATCTCGTGTTTGAGTACATGGACCACGACCTGATGGGTTTGCTCGAGTCCGGCTTGGTCCATTTCAACGAGAGCCACATCAAGTCGTTCATGCGACAGCTGCTGGAGGGGCTGGATTACTGCCACAAGAAGAACTTTCTGCATCGAGACATCAAGTGCTCTAATATTCTGCTCAATAACAAGTCAGTCATTAGTATTTTTATGTTTTATTACATATTCATACATGTTCCTGCGACGTCATTTAATGTGTGTTTTTCCCTCCTGATCAGAGGTCAAATAAAGCTCGCAGACTTTGGTCTTGCTCGGCTGTATAACTCTGAAGAGAGGTGAACCTTCTATGTTTTCTGCACACACACCTGTTAATCTTTACAGTCATTTTCACTGTTGTGTGCATGTGTGATAATACTAACAAACATACCCCTCTTGTCTTTTTGTTCTCGCGTTCAGTCGTCCGTACACCAATAAAGTGATCACACTGTGGTACCGTCCCCCAGAGTTACTTCTGGGAGAAGAGAGGTACACGCCGGCTATTGACGTGTGGAGCTGCGGGTAAGAGCTCGACTAATATTCACTTCAGTTTACTTACTTCATGTTCTTTTGGAGAATAATACTGATTTTTATCTTGTTTTCTGTCACAGATGCATTCTCGGAGAACTGTTCACAAAGAAACCAATTTTTCAAGCTAATCAGGAGCTCGCCCAGTTGGAGCTCATCAGGTAAGATTACGCTAAAAATGTCTAAAATGTATGTTTAGGTCTGAACTCCTGACTAGTTCTGGTGCCCCAGTCCGAGCCAGACACACAGGACGAGAAGTAGCTTCCACATTTCAAAACGAAAAGAGAAAGCATTACTCATTTTTCCCACTGATCGGCTCGGTCGACCGTAATGCCTCACAGCCATAAGATGTGTTTTGAGTAACAGGCCTCACTTGTTTTGTCATGACTGCTTTTTGTTAGAGGAAGTGCGAAGGTGGTGATTAATTGTGTGGAGGCAGATCGTTCTTTGCTGCGAGCCGTTTCGTGGCATGAAGTGGAAAAAAGAAACAACTGTCTCGTTGTACTTTATATTAGTGTAGGTGAAGGAGGTGAGAAAATACGCTTCAGTAAAAGCTAATGTGATAAACTTAAACACGCCGAGCCAGTTCTCCGGGTGTTGTCAGAAGTGAGTGTGGTTATTATGTAAGAAATCAGTGCTGCTTATTGTGTTGACACATTTGTTCCGTTCTGCTTAAACAAATAATTTTCCGTCTTTCAGCCGAATATGTGGCAGCCCCTGTCCCGCTGTGTGGCCAGATGTCATAAAACTCCCCTTCTTCAACACCATGAAACCAAAGAAACAGTACAGGAGACGCTTACGAGAGGAGTTTGCTTTGTGAGTATATGCCGTCTGATTGAATATTCAAGGGTTGGGCCCTCTAGCAGTGCATTATACCGTAAGATGGATATAACTTTATTGATCCTGTGCCGGACAATTCACTTGTAGCAGCAGCTCAAGAGGGAATACAGACATGATGGATGATTGTACCCTTAATAAACATAATTCTTGTGCTTCTGTCATCCAGCATCCCTCCGTCTGCCCTGGACCTGTTTGACCACATGTTAAACCTGGATCCCAGCAAACGCTGTACAGCTGAGCAAGCTTTAGGCAGCGAGTTCCTCAAGGACGTTGACCCAGACAAGATGCCCCCACCAGAGTATGTTCTGCTTCCTGTTGCGTCAACATATTTATTGGTCAGGATTACAACATTCTTCATGTTTTTCTCACCATGTCGTTTCCATCCCTGCAGTCTTCCACTGTGGCAGGACTGTCACGAGTTGTGGAGTAAGAAGCGGCGGCGACAGAAGCAGATACCGGAGGAGCTGGCAGCCCCCAAGGCGCCGCGTAAAGAGCTGGGCCTTGACGACAGCCGCAGCAACACCCCCCAGGGCTTCCCCGCTCCTGGAGGTCTCAAAGCTCAAAATGCAGCTGCTTCTGCGCTGCTGGGTGAGTTGAACTGCTGTTTGTTTTCATTCGGTGTTGTTTATTAGCTTGAATTGCACTTACCTGAATGAAAGGTGAGACTCACTATGATTTGGGTGTCGTGCAGAGCAGCCAAAACAAGTACAACTTGTCCACTTGATAAACAAGTAGCTCCATGCGTGTTGTTGCTGAAAACACGGATGCAAAATACTGAAATTTGTTTGGACTTTTGGAAACCGTTTCTGAGGTCATAAAAGCTCATTCTTTCATTTACTCAGTTGACTTGACTTGTAGATTAGTCATGAAAAATAAGAACTATGCAAGTTTTTTGTCATGGTGTGTTTAAGTTAATTTCCTTTTTTCTTGACGTTGCACATCCTGAGACGTGACTATTGTATGTGCACACATTGAGATGCTGAAATGAGCAGCCCTAGTACGCAGAGAGCTCAACAGCTATTGTGAAATCCTTGTGATATTATTTTAGGGCCGTAGGGACCACCTCTAGTGCTTTGACAGCACGCTGAACCACACCTTACTCTGTTGGTCCTTGTTTTAGTGATGAATCAGTTTGGTCAGCTGGACCTGTGGTCTAACATGTCCAGCTTGTTTTCATGTACACATGAATCTTGTGGGAGTGCTTGTCATTTTAATTAAAAGGTATTTCAGAGTGTTATAACTTGTTGTGATTTACAGTACATTTTTCTGTGACAAAATAATTTAAACTGGACTGAACTTATAGTTAAGTCAAGTGATAGGCGGGCGGAGTGGCTGAGACAGAGACACCATTCATCCTATCACAAGACACTGTACCATTAAAATGATTTTGAAGCTGATATTTTAAGGGAAAACGGGACATTATGTGTCCCCAGGTTAAGATTGAACCTCCATGCTCAGTATAGTTTTCTGTCTTACAGACCCAAAGGGTCCGAACTCTCAGTTAACCCAGGAGCAGCTGGCGGTCCTCCTAAACTTCCTCGGTCAGCCCACGGGCGCGGTCAACACGGCCCAGTTTGTCCAGTCCATGAGCACAAAGGTCAATCAGGAAACGTTACAGCAGCTCTCCAAAGCCCTCGCTCCCACCGACCCAGCTGAGCCTCCTCCTCCTCAGCCAACACCCGCCAAGCCTCCCCAGCCCGCCGCTCCCGCAGGAGTGCCCCGCACACCCCCGATGCCCAAGCCTCCCTCACCCCCCATGTCTGCGCCTTCGGTTATTCCAGAAGGAGAGGCAGCAGCTGCAACGCAGACAGCCATGACAATGCTGCTGGCTCAGCTCCTCCAGGCTCAGCAGGGTCAGAGGCAGGAACCGAGTGAAGCTGGAGAAGGAGCGGAGAGTACTAACCCTGCAGGAGGAGCACCAGGGGGGCAGCTGCTAGCTCCAGAGGTCAAACAGCCTCCAGAGCCCAGCCCAGTCTCTCCAGGTAAACCCTCACCCTCATTTTTTTTTTTTTTCCTGCTTAATTGTGTTTTTAACAAGTTTTTAACCAAATGTCAATGAGAGGATTGTTTGTCATGAAGTAAAAGAAACGGTCTAATTAGTTTTGAAACAAAGAAAATAATGAAAAATTAATAAATAAATCAGTAAGAGCTGAATATAAAGGTACAATTTCTGTCTTTCAGTGTCTGAAGTAGGTGGAGTGTCGATCCTGCCCCCAGACCAGAGACCACCTGAGCCTCCAGAGCCGCCTCCTCATGCTGACTTGGACTACCGCCAGCCTCCACCTGAGCCCAAGACTGGCCACGCTCCCCCGATTGCATCTGCAGGTGGAGGCGATGGAGGGAGACCGCCAGAGCCAGACTACCCACCTCTCCCTACTGCAGAGGGGCCTGGATACGGGGGAGACTACAGCCACCCACCTCCTCCACCCTTCACCCCTGCAGGGTTCGGGGACGGCTACATGGGCCACATGTTAGGTGGAGGCCTGCCTCCTCACGCTCTGAGAGAAGTGTTCAGCGGACCAGGCCAGGCGGCCGGCTCCTCGTCTGCCGCGGGTGTTCTGGCCCCGGCCCACCCTGACCCCTTCCCTCCAGGCGCCGGGGCCACCGGTTCCAGCAGCATGGTGTTCACCGGGGACAAGGACCACCGTTTTAAGTACAATCACAGCCCTTTACCTGTTGAGGGACAGCCTAACCCCAGTGCTATCCACCTGTACAACCACGCCATGGCTAGAAAGGATGGTGTACCTCCTCCCCCACCCATCCCGGCACCAGGACAACCCTGGGGCTCCCCTTCTCAAGTCGGGGCTCCACCACTACCCCTCGGCTTTGTCCCACACGTGAACTCGACAGCAACAATCAGAGGACGAGGGCTGCCTTTCTGAGAGACTGGAAATATGAAATTGAACAGTTTGTGACAAAAAGGCTCGAGGACTCGGTGTTGAGCCTGGAGCCTCTCAGGCCAGACCAGACAGACCTGGAGATGCACACTCAGTTTGTAATAACTTAAATCTGTGTAAGGCATTGTATCCCTCCTCAGTCTGGAATGTGGAGTATGTCGCAGAAGGACAGCTGAATAACACCGGAGGAGCTTTTCTTGCTCATACCATTTTCATATTTTTTTGTAATCTATTTTGCTGTCTTTTAAATTAAACTTTTACCTTTTTTGAGTGTACATTTATCAGGCCCGGGTAAATTTTAAACCTCTACCTTAGCCTTTCTGTAATTGCTCCAAGGGCAAACTAGTATTAATGTTTTGCACTACTGACTGAAAGTAGGCGGAAACTATTTTAGCTATGAAAGGAAATGGATCATGTGCTCTATCTGCACAATTAGGAATATGACCAGTAATGTAGTGTCCTCTTTTTTTATGGCCCATGATTATGTTGAGACAACGGTGGCTCAGTTGAATGGGTTGATGGCTTAGGTATCAGCACACAGGGAGCTATTTGAGGAAAAAAGGACTGTTAGTTCTGGAGAGACTGGTAGCACTTGGGTGACTGCAGCGAATCTGATCGGACTTCATGCAGAAAGGCTGTTTTCACTTTAAATTCCACATGCCTTTTTGACAATAGGTGTTGTAAAATCACGAGCGAAACAAAAACACACGTAACCCGAGTTCAAAAAGGAAACAATGTCTTTTTTTTTTTTTGTACTAAAATGATTTTGTCCCCCTCCCTCCTCCTTTGGCAAATGTTTATTAAAGAAATGCCAACAACACGTCAGTGTCTGCTTCATTACTACGAGGATTAATCTTCTTTTGTTTCTCATTCCAGCTTCTTAAATGTGAATATTTTCTGTATTTCTTTAGTCGTCTATGACAGTAAGTGAATATGTTTGGGTTGTGGACAAAACAAGATATTTGAGAACGTTATCTTGGGTTTTGGGAAACACTGATCAAAACAGCTAACGATTAATCAAAGAAAATAATTGTTAGTTGCAGCCCCAGATTGTTCCCACATTTTTACACACTCTCAGCTCTGCCATGAGTCCTACCTTTAAGAAGACAGTGCTCAGTTTTGATTGACACTGTCGGAGGTATACATTTAATATTTAGGTTAGGCTCTCTTTCCACCTTTTTGTATTTTGTGTAACTGATTTGCTTAAAGAAAAACACTGTTAAAGTAACATGAATTTGAGCGATAGCATTATTTGTTTCCAAATCTTGTGTAGATTTCACGATAATGTGAATTTGTTTATCAAAAGCAGAAGTAGAATTCATGGCAGAGCTGTCGTACTGGATTGCATTGGATTATTTAATGAAGTGACCACTGGCCAAAAGCAAACACCCACTGTATTGTATTTTTAAGATGCAAAATGTTTCTACACAGAAGACCTGAGAGGCAAGTGAGAAATGATCTGAATTATTTTATATCCTCTGTTTATGAAAAACAAAAGGATGCCAGGATGATTTTTTTGAAATTCTTGAATTGTCTTTTTTCAGTTGCCTTTGCTCAGATTATGGAAAACAAACAATAATTTGGTATCCTACGTATTATATATTATTTAAACAAAATGTTGCTTTGTTTTTTTCTTCTTTCTTCTGTGTAGCCTTGGTATATACTGATATAGATGAGGTGAGGTTGTCAAAAGTTACAATACTTATTTATATGATACCTTGAATTTAAAATATTCGATGGTATCAAACGCTTTAAAAAAATAAATAAAATAAACAGATCTCCAATAACATTTTCAACCCAAGGTGGCAAAGATATTAACATTATTACAAATGTCTTGGTTTGTGTTTTTGGACTATTTCTGTACCAGCATTGTGTGCAGGTTTGATAATTAATAATAATAAAATTATTTTGTGCTCTTGGGACTTCTTTGGTATCAAAAGAGGTACTGAGTATCATTTTTTAAATACTAGTATAGTATCTGAGTAAAAAGGGGCACAATGTAGTTTTGGAGAAGAAATTCAAACTCTCTTTACAATATTAATTATATATTAATATTTTTTTTATAACTGAATAAACAAGCTGTTCTCAGAGGAAAATAAGGTCCCCAGAACAGTTTGAAGCTAGAAAGGTGGCAGGGTCCGCCACATATAAACAGAGTAAAACAGTATGAAACTGTGTTGTCCTTTAAGCTCAGTTTGTTTATTCAGTCATGAAAACAAAGAGTTTGTTTGTTTATTTAGTTTGCTTAGGCATGAAAAAAACCAAATCGGTCAGTTAAGATCTTTCTCTTCTGATTAAAAACTACAAAATGCACCTTTAAAATTCTGGCATAGTGACAACCTCACTTCATAGATCACACCACTGGATGGCAGTGTCATGTCACACATGAACACACTCCCACTTACCTACTGCAGCAGATGAATAGGGTCTCTGATGTAGATTGACATTCAGTGCTGCAACTAGAGGCAGATGTACTCGCTTTAAAGTCTGACTGAAAACCAGCAGACCTTAGCAGCCACGATTTCACCGCTGCTAAATCTTGACACTCTGAGCGTTTACACCATTCAGAAGATGACAAGCTCCTTGAGTAAGTCAGAAGAATGCAAATGGATATGTGTTGGCTGTGTTCGTAGCATGAAAACCTGTTCCTTTTTATATATATATATATTTATAAAAAGACTCTGCCAGGTCTCCCCTGATAAAGAGTCTCAGCAGTGCTAACCTGGCGCAGGAGATAGCAGCACCCATCAAGTTTCAGACAACTAATACGCAACCTCGAACGCCGATACAGAGCAGCGCGACTGTCAGGAAGAAAGAAAATGTTCCACTAGCTGACAGCTCCCAGTGGACTCAGTCTTCAAGCACTTGAACTCGTGCTTTGAAGCTAATGGAAAACAGTTTCTCAGAGATCACATACCAGTCCCCTTCAATGCTCCCTCTTAATACCAACTTTGATATGAGTGTTTCTGGATGTCAGTGGACCTTTTGCTGCTTTCACCTCTATCAAATGAAATGTTGCTCTCAGATAAAGGCATGGAAATGGAAGGATTTTTCCAATGCTGCTGAGCTACAGAGAAAATCTAACTTTAAAGCAAAGAATCTGTCCGTCTGTTTGTCTGTAAATCGCGTATCTCGACAACTGTTCATCAGATCTACTTCACACTCGGCAGGTTTGCCGCTGAGGACCCAGGGAAGCGCAGTACCAAATTTGGTACAATATGGACACGTGGTACAAAAGTGGTATTAGGAGACAGGATGTGCAGGGGCTAGCTGGTTAGCATGCTAACTTTAGTAGACATCTCTGCAACAAAGCACATAGACATTTTTGACATAAAATCAACACTGTTGTTGATGTCACATCATGGCCATATCGAACTACAGGAAAGGAATCTCTGTCCGTGTGTCTGTCTGTGGTTCGCATATCTCAAGAACCGCTTATCCAATCTGCTTCACACTTGGCAGGGTTGTTGCTGAGGACCCAAGGAAGTGCAGTGTTGAATTTAGTGCAATTTCTACATTCCACACTTTCAATATGAATCCATTTTGAATAAACAGTGAGCACCGCTCCGTGCAGCAGTGGGGCCGAGGCCTCACCTCTCTGGCTTCATGACTCTGTAGACTGAAGCTAGCCTCATATGTGATCCCTCTCATGGTGAAGTAGACGTAAACAAAATTGGCTCATTGGTTGTTGTGGTCCAGTTTGGAAAGTACTGATGTAATCATCCATTTCTAATCGTAAAAACATGTTTGATATTATCGTGTCGGCCCCCGATGAGTCTGTTATAACTTTGGGAGTCTTAAGACTGGATCTGTAAACCCCCTCACGCTGCCAGATAATCTGTGTCGAACAGCATGTTTTGAACGGCAAAACCCTGAGACTACACTGACTGTTTTGTAATTTATCTGATTATTACAGATTATTGGCAACGTAACATCATGACATTTCAATACGCTACATTCAGTAAAGAAATTCTGTGACTAGAAAATATTCTGATATTGGGAGTGCACATTTAAATAGACATTTAAGGCTGCCAAACTGCCCTGCTGTACTACACCCCATGACGGACAAACCATCCTGGAGCCACTAATGGAGGCAGCATCGTCCATTGATTGATATTCTACATGCATGAACAAAGAGACACACATCTGTCCTTTGTTTTGCCCGTCGTATCCACATCTGAATTTGCCCCGCGTCACATTGCTGGTGATGAAAAAGTGATTATCTCAGAGGGGTTCCGTTCTGCAAAGCTAATTCAGAACGCGGATGGCAGCTAGTCTGTGATTAATATGGCGTGGATGATGGATTGCTGAAAATTTACGGTAGCTTCAGCGAGACCGGCGACATCATTTTTTTTTTTTTTGAAACAACAGCGAGAGCAAATTTAAAGAGAAGATGAGAAAGAAGGAGACAGGGAAGGTTGGGTAGACAATGGCTTTTTAACCACAGCACCACTTTTCACGTTTTGGTAAATGTGGACTTAATTGAGCTTTTAAAAATACAGAATCTTATTTTTCAATTATGTCACAATGAGGAAAAACAAACCTCCCATCTCCCATTGGATTAAGGGTGAGATATTGCCAAAAATCTAATTTAATTATAACAATCATATCTTCCTTAGTCTATAATCTGAAACTAAGAATAAGAAACTAAGATTTTTTTTTTAAAACCTTCAAAAATGAACTAAAATTAGCAACAAAATGTAAATAAATAACAGTTTTGATGTTGTGTTGCACAAATATCTACTGAAGTTAGCATGCTAACCTGCAAGCCCCGAGCCACTTTGCACCTCAAGAGGTGATAGTCTGATTGTAAATAACACCAGCAGTCCCCTTGGAGCCCCGAGGTCCCAGTCTGGGCAGAGTCAGCTAATAGCCCTTATTCACACGGTGGCCATTTTCCTCCAATGTCACGCTCAGGGTGGGAAACTTCAGTGCTCGTTTGCAGTTTGCAGTCGTGTAAATGTAAGTAATCTGACAAATTGTTGTTATTTTGCAGTTTCTCAATTGATCAGCAACTTAAAAAATTATGTATAATGAAAATGTTGAGGCACATTCGGCCATATTTCAAGGTAAACCAACATATCTGATAACTTTTAGCTGATATTAGCATTCAACCATTCCTAGCTAACATTACCTGTAGATCACTTTCAGGTTTAGGCTGACAAAATTTGCCTTAACGACTTTAAAACTCAGAAATTTACACACATCTTTTTTGTGAAAAACTTACAAAGCCAGGCTGGTTCTCCATGTTCAATTTTTGTACAAAGCTTCAAATTTACCCCCACAAGCATGAGAGAGGTAATCTTCTAACTCTCAGCAACTGTGTAAGGATATTTCCTAAAACAATTCCTTTAATTGAAGCTGCATCATTCAAACGACGGTAAATATTTTAAAATAAGCAAAATCCCCCCAAAAACACTTCTTAAAATAAACTTTTGAGTGATATCTGGCTACAACTGGCAGGACTTAAGACCTTTAAGAGTAGGAAACCGCACCTGGGATGAGGACAAGGTCAGTAGGAATGTTTTCTGCTTCTGCTACTTGTAAACTTGAAATGTCAGACAAAAAGAAAAACAAACGCAGATGGGATTAATATTTTCATGGTGCATGTGGTTGCAAAGAGGGGCGCACAACAACCACACTGACAGGAAAATTGGCATGAAGGGAACAAACAAAAGCGAAACACAAGCCTTCTCATTGCATAATTGGTCACAGCGTGGTCCCTTTTTTGTTCTCTCTCTCACACACTATATTTGTGAAGGCCTGAAATTGTCTCTAATTTCACTCACTAACTAACTAAACCTTTAAAAGGTGCAGTATGTAGTTTTTGGGGAAGAAAAAGAGAAAGCTCTTCATTGACTGATATTTTTTATTCCTAAACAACCTAAATAAACAAACTCTCTTTGTTTTCATGACTGAATAAAATAAATACACAAACTGACCTTAAAAGAAAACACAATTTCCTACTGTTTTACTTTGTTTACATGCGGCGGACCCTGCCACCTTTCTAGCTTCAAACAGTGTTCTGGGAACTTATTTTCCTCTGAGAGCAGCTTGTTTATTCAGTTAAGGAAAAGATAAATATTTCTGAGTTTGTATTATGAAGTATATGCAAAATAAATGTAATGTCTCCAAAACTACATAGTGCTCCTTTAAGTCCTTAAGTAAAAAAAAACAATCATGAGGATCAGCAAAACTCCACAAACACCTAATTTTAACACACATGGCAGGCGTTCACACACACATTTTCACAAGTGTACTTCCCTGCCGAGGCACAGTGTGGTGCTAAAGGTCTGGAGAGAAGTGGACGGAAATGAGAAGCATCTCAATCCATCAACTGGATTTCATAAAACTAGCAAAAAACAGAGAATTACGACCAAGAAACACCTCTCATCCCTAAACCAACGCCTATAAATAAGGCGACACGCCCATTAATAGTGATGTCTGACAAGCGGAGCTGACAAGAGTGAATTCATTCTTGCATGATGCCCTCAGCGGATGAGGGAGGTTTTAACTTCTTTAGCTGCTGGCTGCTGGTTAAAGTGGAATACAGCCAACTTCATTACGATCCACGAGCTTATCACATTTGGATAATCAGAGATTTAGCTGGACTCCAGCTTGTTAACTCATTACTGTTACCAAGGTGGCTTGGGGACAGGAAGAGACACTAACCTGTGTGAATGTGGAGGGGAAATAATTGAGGGTGATTTATTGTTGAATTAACACGCTGACTTTGAATTAACCTTTGAGATTTTGCCGTAACTGAACCATGATGTGACCCGCAGTGCATCACAGCACCCTGGGCCATACCGCTCGCTTGAAGAGGTGAGTCAGCCGAACTAACGGCTGTTTAATGGCCACCGGTCAGACCTTTGTTTTCTTTTCGTCTGTGTGTGTGGAAAGGGAGAAAACACACAGCTGACATTTTTAGATAATGTTTTGTTTACATTTTTTCAGTTTTTCTTCCTGAGTGATTTCCTCCCGGGGGCTGCGTTCAAAGTCGTTAATTAAAATGTGAAATCTAAAAGTAGTGGCAGAGAAACAATAGTCGTGCACTCTTCCACATGCATGCACAGCAGAAACTTTCATCATGGTGTCAGTAATTACGCCGGCTGCACATTACTTAAGCTTAGGTAGAATAGCAACCATTAGCCTTCACTACATTACAGGGTGTTAATCTCTCTTAATGAGCGGTTTCTTTTTTTAAAGCCTCTGTGTAATTTTCGGAGATAGCGATTTACCTAATATTCACCGAATGAGAGAGAGAGGAGAGTTAAGCCTTCAGAGACGATCAATCATGATGGAGTGGTAAAGGGCAGCTCCTCCACCCTGCTGCTGTGTGTCAGGTCTATGTGTTCAGCAGCGAAGTGACACTCTGCAGAACGGGTTACGCTGCGCTGACCTTTATGGTCACACATGGTGGCGAAGACGGCCTCTGGTTAGAGGAAATCACATTACATCACCATCTCCTCAGCTGATATGGATAGCCAGTGGTGGAGGGTTATTTAAGTATATTTCCTCAAGTACAGATTCGAGGTACTTGTACTTTACTTGAGTGTCTTTACTTTATGCTTCTGCTCCACAACATTTCATAAGGGATTTTCAGATGCTTTACATCATTTGATAGCTTTAGGTGCTAGTTAGCTTTGTTGTGAAACGCACCCAAAAGTCATTACTGAGTAAAAGTTAAAGTAATATTTAAACATGATATCTTAAGTGAAAGCCATTTCAACATGGGGTTTTATTTATTATGTGGTATTTTACAGTGTGGTATTAGTACTTTTACCTCAGTAAAGGATCTGAAAACTTCCTCAACAGATGTCAGTAGTCACACTTTCTGTCAAACTGTACGTTGCCTTCCCGCTTTGTCTTAACGAGGAGAATCAGCGACGTCACACACTCGGATGTATTACTTACCATAAGCACGTGTTCATCTCTGTGTTCCTTCTCTTCCAGTGTCAGACGTGGCCTCACCTTCTCCCCTGACATCCCCATTAACTCCACCCATGAAGACAAAGGGCGCTCCAATCATTTACAACAGATATGACCCATAAATGTCACGCTCGGCTTCACTTCACACCTTACCTTTGACATGTAAGGTCAGGCTCCGGTGAGTCATTAAGGAAGTGACTCTGGCCCTGCCAATCTGCGCCGAACGCCTCGACCCCCAGACTTGTTGTGGAAGGGCACATCGGCGCCGAAAGTTGTTAGAGAGCATTCATTCAGAAAGTTCGACTGCGTGAAGCTTAAACACACAAACATCTCTGCAGCTCGGCAGCTGTGCGTTTGCTCCGAGAGCTTATTGCGCTTTACAAATGTAAAGAATATGAATGAATGAGGACGATGCTCTCGTTGAGCTATAAGATGGTGTTTGTATATTTACAGTATCTACGCACAGACACCCTGTGTTAACTGCTTGCAGAGGCTGTCAAAGTTTAAGTGCCCTAAACCTGCAGTCTTTCTAGTGGCCAGCAGGGGGCGAGTCCACTGGTTTCAAAAATAATTCCTAATGTATGTAAGCTTATGAGAGAACGACCCTACTTCTCACTTGATTCATCACCTCAGTAAACAGTTTCCTGATGAGCTCATGGTCTCAATCGCTAGTTTCAAGTCTACTTCAACTTTGCATGATGTTCATTTTGTACATTATGGGCCTATTTAGAGTAAAAGAAGGGTTCTCAGTCAGATCCAATCAGGATTATCCTCCCCATTCCTCCCTTGTGTCCAAATATGGTCAGTCCGGCTTAAAAAACCCCCCACAATGCCAGACTTCAGTCTTCATAACGAAATCCTCCACAGGAATGAGTCCTAAAACCCGGAGAGTTAGCATTTTTGCACTTCTGGGTTCCTCTTCTCAAAGGTCAGTGGGTTTCTTTTGAATGGGTTTTTGGTTAGGTGCCCGAAAAATAGGTCTGTGTTTACGTGTCTTTCACGTTAATAACAAAACAGAGGTTGTTGTCATTACGCTGCACAAGGAGAATTATCTACTCACTAGTCAAACAACATGAAAGTGGTGTTTATTTGCAGGATTAAAACATGTAAGTATCGTAAACTTTCACCAAAGAGTTTATTTTCTGCCGTCCAAAATCCAATCCCGTAGGCTTTTTGTTGAGGGAACCAGGGCGATGCTAATTTCTGGGTTAGTCTACAAAAATATGTGATCTCTGGCAGCTCTTGACTGAATGAACTCAACTTTAGCACAATGTTAGAGTGGTCATAAAGCTACCAAACCGATTTATTAATATAATTTGTACGACATCCAAAGTAAGCTAACACTTGCCGACATTAGCCGCAATAGGCAGCACTGGCATTGGCAAAACTGCTAAGCGTAAAGAATTGAGCAAAGCTGCATGTTAGTGCTTGTGTATTTAACTCTTCATTCATAAAAGGACGACTGTGCTCTTTATTCTTCCAATAAAAACACACTGTAGCTTTAATTTATTCTGTGTTTGCTCTAATTTGGAACACAAAAAGGATAGCCGTGCTCTTTGTCAGCTCACTGAAAGAGCAGAACTCTTTTGTCCGTCGATTTGTCACGACTTTTCTTTGAAGTTTAATCATTAAGCAGCTTTTGTAATTCTTTTTCCTGTTTGTCTGCATGGGGTTTTTATTTCTCTCCACTTCTACACTTCTGAACAAACTTATATTTTTGTTGAGGTGGTTTGTCCCTGAGCTTTGGCTCTGACTGCAGCAGTTACTGTATGGCTGTATGAAAAGAAGCTACAGTAACAGCAGCAGATGTAAGTCTGTGTATTCACCTTGTAATGACGTGTTTTTTTAAAAGGACTATGGTAGATAATGTTCGCAGAGTGGACGGTCAGTAAATCCTCTGCTTTATGTCATGTGAGATCTCGCATCTCCCAGGTGAAACGAAGCCAGGTGATGTGTGACAAAGGGTACAACTGTTTTTATAAAGCAACTTCCCCGCACGTTATGGCTGTCCGAGCCGTGGCAAAAACAATCTCCAGAGACCATTAACGCAAATTGCGTAAGCAAACACAACTGCTTTTCCATAAACGTGGAGAGAAATGTGAAATCAAGTGTGAAATGTGAGAGTCGCAGTCCAGAGAATTATTGTGGCTCAAATTGAAATGGCGTGCGGGGGGGGGCGGGATGGATACAAAACAGGCAACCGCTTTGACGTGCGTAAAAGGTCGATAAGTCAATAAGACATCTTGTTTATGATTCATTGCTTGCACTGTAGATTAAGCCTTGTCAAAATACTGCACAGTCTGCGCTCAGCAGTTCTGTTTGCCGTACTGTAAAGCCTCGACACCGCGCTGGAAGACAGAGCAGATATTTATAGAGGAGTGTGCAGCGCATCTTGTTCTGCAGCTCGTCTCACCACCGCCACGTGCAGAAAACATACCGTTCCCATGTCGAGCTTTAAGTGTTGTTTCAAAATAAATATGCTGCAGATGAACCGCAGACATCTTCCTGAGCAAACAGCCTGTCAGAGAAAAAAACATACCACCTCACGTCTGCAGCGTCTTCCAGGAATTTAAATACATATTGGCTGTTTTTTTATACATTCATCTGTCGTGGTAATTTCTGGAGAACAAAGGACTGAACACAGGAGAGAGCAGTCTTTTCTTTATTCAAACACTTGCAAGAGGACGCCTCGACCATCAACATGAAATGCTCTGACTGAAGGCTTGAAACATCTTCTTGTGGTTTAGTTTTATACATGCACACAACCTAAACTTACACCCACACCTGTAGTTCATACGTCACAAATAAGACAAAGGGGGTTGGTGACATGAGAAACACAAAAACAACTTTGTTCAGGAATAACTCTTTACCCCTGTCCATATAGGAACCACGGTTATGTGTCCCAAATAGCATTCAAGGTCACGTAAAGAACGTCACATGTGCAGTATTTTCCCACCTTACATCCAACAGGTGACACAAAAATAAAGAAAAGAAGTGATATAACTTTGCAGCAACATTTGTGTTTATACTCGTAGAGACATGAAGAGATTTGAAGAGAACAGCAGGATGATTCATGTGGCAAAGCAAATAAATCTGAATAGCTTTCAGTATGAAGCTTCTTTTGGTTGAGCTCTACCACGGATGAATTTTTTGATGAAAGAAGTAAATTTTCATCTTGAATATAATGGTAGCCTTTCTGTTATGTCTTCTTTGTGTGTATTTGAGCAATTTTCTTGAAGGTGTTAAGGCTGGGACTTTGTGACAACGATGCTTATGCGTAACACTTTGCCTCTTTTTCCACTCGCATTTTTTAATAAAAAGAAGAAGAAGAAGGTGGTTCAAGCCTTTCTTACTAAAATTGTATGTTTTTTTATGCTTTACACATTCACACAATAAAGAAAAACTCAAATGATAGTATTGCACTATTATTTTTATGGTCAAAACCACAGCAGCAAAGGCAGATATATATCTGGACTTCTAGGCTGAAGGCTTTGTTATGCTCCGCAAGCCATAGATCCTACAAATCCCATAATGCAACCCGCTGCCTGCACCCACGTTTTTGTTTCCATCTCTCCTCCTCAGCCTGAGCTGTAGCCCAGGATTTCTCGCATCTATTCAAGTGAGACTCAATAAACAGACAGAGGATATTATACAACTGTTTTAACACACTGTGCAGTATTCCCCGTGACTAGTAAATCTACTCTGACGTGAGCTCCTCCGAGGGGCACAATTCCCAGATTTCCCAGTGGAAATAATGAGTCTTGCGCTCATCCCTGTTCCTGAGAGACGAGGATGAATCCGAAAGACAGATTTGTTATCCAATTTGTGCTCACACCTGCAGTCGTCGTAGTGGATATGTTTATTTTCCAAGAGTTAATTGGCGGGTAGACATTTTGCATTTTCTTTAGTCTCGTCAAAGGCCAGACATTTGATGCTGAAAATGCAAAACAAATCCACCTTCACAGAGAACAATGTCTAAAAATGAGGGTTTGGATTCCATTAGTGAAGCGACAGCTCCGACCTCGTTGTGTTTACTTGTGAATCATGCTGCAATAATGGCTTGTAAGTTTAGGTTGCAGGTAAATGATGCCCCTAGGTTGGTTTTTGAACATGGAGGCCCATCTGAAGCAGAATAAACACTCTTACGGTGTCCTTGTTTTAATAAGTCATGGGATATTAACGTGTTTCTTGGTAAAGTTTGTTTGTTTTCCTCCCAGGAGACCAGATTTGACTCGGCATTTGAGCGGTTAACGACATCAGGCATATTGCCAATTTATCTGAAGTTGTGGTGCGGGCTGGCAGTCTGTCGAACTGATGAACGCTCCCTTCTGAATCACAACTATCCTCCTCCGTCGTTAAAACTGTCAAAAATCATTGGTAGCAGCGAGGCTGGAAGGGTGAATGCTGTCTGCCTTTATTACTGGAGCTGTTTTTTTTCTCATGCAAAAAAATAAAAGTCCTCATTTGCATCCTCTGTCACCCGTGGGTTTAAAAAAGTACATTTAAGTGCTCGAGGTTTAACTTTGTGTTGATACTGGCACACAGTTTGCATTCTAGTCCGGGTGATGTGAGCCGAATGTGAGGTGATATGTTCACTTTTCATAAAAGAATGAAACTTGGTACATTTGAGCCATTCATGGCGCCGTGTACTTGCAGCCATAACTGAATCATGTCTCCTGAACCAGACCTGATAACAAAGAATTACATTAAAACAATTAAGGAGGATCTATTGGCAGAAGTATTATTACTTGAAACTAAGATTTGTTTTGCTATCGTTGCCTTAGATTGAGCTTTTTGTATCTACAGAGGGAGCAGGTCCTCTTCCAGTCCGCCATGTTTCTACAAATAGCTTTTTTAGCTGCCACAACAGGGCAGGGTGAGACGAGGGGTGTTCAGTTGGTTGCAATCTGAGACTTGGATATTTAGTGGGTCAGAGGTGATGATGGAGGTGAAATACTTTTGCATGAGTCCTGCATAGTATACCTTTAAACACACAGGTTACTATTTAGGATATGTAGCTTATTTAAAATTTTGGGGGGAAAAATGGCACATTTTACCTCACAACATCCATTTTTTACGAAGCTGATTCTTCTAGTTGCTCAGATCCATAATTTTGCAAAGGTTATGACCTTTTTTATGATTTTTTTCCGCTCTGGTTTGCTCACCACTTTCTCTATGTGCTTGAGTCCAAGATGGACTGAGTAACGTAAACTATATTTCCTTAATTTGTCACATGGTTGCTTTTTTTATGGTTACCTAGATACAAAGGGTGGATCATTTTACTCTGTGGCACGACTTACACGTAGCTACCTATGAAGTTGTCGTGTATTGATGGTGAGGCTTTTCAGGTGTGACTGGGCATCAGCTGAAATACTCTCTTGACTCTTGTTCATGCTGCCTGGAGATTTGCTGTCTGTCGCTGTAGATTCATTGGCTTCTTCTTCAGGCAGAGCTGAAGACTGATCCAGAAACATACCTCTTCGAGATAAGATAACAACTTTTGTTTTACTGCCTAGTTTATAAAAGTTTGTTAGCCATTCTAGATAAAAACTTATTTCTGGGCTGTGAAAAAAAACATCCTTGAAAATCTTATAATATAACAGCTGTGCAGACCCACCTAAGTGCTGTTGTTATTCACGATCTTGTTTTTAATGACGGTAAGATTTAAGTAAATGGCTGGGAGTTTGTTATGTTCCTTAAATATTGGTGGGGTAACAATAACGAGCCCTCGCCAACTCGTAGCCCTGCTTATGAGTCATTTATGACCCTGTGTGGTTTTCTGCTGTAATAGCACTTTGTGTGGAGTGCTGAGATGAGGACAAACTGTATATTTAGTGTTCGGCCCAGTCTCTCGCTGTGTGATTAATGAGCAAGCAGACAGACAACCAGGGTGCATTCTAATCACCCACAAGGACAAAGAGTGATAGAGAGAGACAGAGGCCTCCTTACTAATGGACCAAACAGCCTGTAATCTGCAGGAAATTTAACTCAATCTGTAAAAGGAAAAAAATCCACCCTAATGATCATAAAAATAGCATCAAAAATCTGGATTTAGTCTATTTCTCTGCCATAAGAAGCAATACTGTGGTGTGTGAAATCATTATGAGATAATGTCTTGACCTTCTCTGTTACAGGGCATATCGAACAGCCCATTTACACGAAACATGCTCATTATTATTTCTTTGTTTACTTACCGTGAAATAAAACCTGCCTGAAAACCTGTTTTTTTGTGTGTGAACCCCCCCCCCCCCCAAAAAAGAAAGTAACTAAAGGTCCACTTACTTGTTTGTTTCAATCTCTCAAGGCAGACCAATAACTAAGGTAGTGATGCCTCAAAAAACTCAAAAGTGGACCTTGATTTGAGATTATGTGTCTGTTTTTATTTATTTATTTATTGGTAAAATAATAACACAGATGCACCTTTCTTTTCATTTTACAAATCATTACAATAATATAGAATAATATTTCTTGCCACCTGATAAATACTTGATAAAGTCAAGCCTTCATTTTCCTTTTAGCTCCGTTTTTGGTCTCCACCAACTCTCAAGAAAAATATCACCTACTTTTGTTGGTAAATGCTCAAATTGTTTCCAATGCTAAAAATATAGATTAACGCAGCTTTAATCTTTTTATATATTTTTCAATGTATACTGCTTGCTGTATACTACTCTTGTGCATGCACATTTCCTTTGGGAGGACGACATTTCTATGTTACTTATTTTATCTGACCTTATTCTTCTTCACAAAATGGGACTCGAGCTTGCCAAACAACGGTAAATCACAGACTGTTGTGAGACCTGTCTCCACCACAACATCCCAGATTAATCTGTTGCACCCGACGGACAGATTGTATTCCAAGCCGATGAAGTGCAGGACGAAGAGAGGTGGACTTTGCGTTTACGTCATTGATGCTCGGTCAAGGATGATGATGGACAGTGTTTTCCTGATGTCAACTTTTTAATGTGAGACCATATTATCTTTACAATCTTGTTTACATACCCCTACGCAAATTAAAAACACTTAATCACTTAATATGTAACTTTGCTGATATTTAAATTCCACCTCTGCAGTATTTTCAAGTCAGTTTTGCACAACAGTCAGCGCTGCTTTTCAGGCTTCACTCACTCTCAATGACTCCAACATGCCACAGTAAACAACAACAACTGCCATCAATCACATTTTGCAGAGCTGCATTTAGAAAAGCCAATATCAGGCAAGACATTTTCAAAAAAAGAAACTCTGTTTCAAATTAATGTGCACATTTGGGAGCACAGCGAGAGCCAGAGGCATCTTACTTCCAGTTTCTGCCTCCCTGCTTTCCCCCCAATTTTTTCCTTTTTTTTTTTTTTTTGTGGCTCCAAGATAAATATTCAGCTGTCTGTCACAACCCAGTGAAGCCAACCGGCAAATCAAAAGCAAGATGCTTCCATTAGCTGTAATCTGCAGGATAAATGTAAAATAAAGCATGATGGCATAAAATCGACTCAAAATTGGTGGCCTCTTACCGACTGTGAGGGAAGTCTTCAAAATATTTACTCAAAAGTACAATTTAGGTGCTGGAAAATGTGATGTGATAAAAGTGCAGGGAAACAGTCAAAAGCAAATCAATGTTAGAGGGCACCAAGTGCATGGAAACCCTCCAATCATGCTGAAAGGCTGATTTCATCCTGACATGGAAATATGGTAAAAGCTGAAAATGAGTTTTAATGGTTCAAATTCATAATCTTTAAATACGTTCCCATTATAAAGTTTCTTGGTGGTTTCTAAATCAGCCAAATTAAGACCAATTGAATGACAAACAGATTAGTTCTACACTTTGGTTTTATTAGTTATATTAGAAAGAATAACTCCCCGTCACTCTGATTATTTTCTTATTAAAAACCATTTAAAAAACTTGAAATCAAAACCCTTTCGAGCCAATAAGAGACTTTTGGAGAAAACAGGAGTGATGAGAGACATTCGGAAACTGGAAGCGCACAATGAAAATTGAGTGTCCGTGTGTGGGATGTATTGCCAAAAGTCACCATAGATTTAGGTGATGTATCTGCTGTCACTTTGTGCATTAACGCCGTGACCTTTTCTTCCTATTTCAGAAGCAGTGTGGCCCAAGCTGGTAAGAAAGATGGATACGTAGAGGATGAAATCTGTCACAAGGAAAGAAATTGAACAGGAGGTCGCTCCGCTGCGGCGGTAGCACATATAAACCACCGCAAATAACTCTTGAGATGTGAAACTAGTACCACATGCTATCACACAAAACTGTAATATACTGATATTGCACGAGGAAAATGGACTTGAAGTGATCTGGAGGAAGAAGAGCCGATAAAGGAAGAGAACACGAGGGAAGGGACAAGAAAGTTAGAGCCGAATGAAGATAGAGGAGGAGAAATCGACTTCTTTCTTCATTTGTGTTCTTCTGTCTGAGCTGGTACATAATAGATCAGGCCAAAATGTGGATTGATTACGCTGTCATCGCCAGTGTTATCCCCTCTTGAACGAATTTAATATTTGATTCAGTTTGTTATTCTTGCTCTCAATTCTTTGCAATGTCATTTGGCTGCAGCGTCACTGTCAATTCATCTTGTGCTGTCGCCACTGTCATTAGCTGACTCCGATACTGAAGAACTGGCTTTTCTTCTAAATGGTGCGGACAATTATTCAGCTTTATAATTTACGTTTTGTTTTGTTTTTTCTAGAATTTGTTATCGAGAGGAAGAAACTTTTCTAGGCTTCTTTTTGACGGCAAGTTAAAGATCGATAGCTCAAAATTTTACATAGGTACATCCATTTTATGCTTCTCTTGACCTATTCCACCACATTTTAGTCCACTACATTTAAATCAGAGCTCTAGGTACTGCTTAATCTTATAAAAAGCTTATAAAATACAACGCATTGCTGAATATTGAAAAAGTTCCCAACCTTTTTGCCGTATGAATCCTGAGAAAACATTGTCTATTCTAGTTGTTAGCAGACGCACCAGCCACTCCGCCCCTTTGGTCAAGACGGAAATATCTCCAAAACTATTGGATGGATCAATTTTGTACAGACATTCATGATCCCCAGAGGATGAATCCTGATAACTTTAGTGATCCCCTGATTTTTGTCCAACCATGAAGTTGACCTTTATGTTTTTTTAGAGAAATGCCTCAACAGCTATGAGTCTTTGGCCCAATCCCAATGCACTAATAAGCCCTGACCCTACTAGTTTGCCGATGCCTTGGTAACTAATTAGCTGGCTAGCTAACGTTACATTGTTATTGCTCCTCTAACATCAGTGCAGACTGGCAGGGTAGGAGCACAGGTTGCTAATGTTAGCCTATAAAGCACCGCTAGTGGCCAGGCAAAGAAGCAGTGCTCTTCTCTCTCTACCACGTACCCTTGTAACTCAAAGAGCAAGTGGGCACCTGAAAACGAGGAGTAGTGGGTTAAAATTTAATTGGGCCTTTGACTTTTCACCCTGGAGCAACGTCAGGGCAAATTTTACGTCTCACCAAAACTTGTATAACTAAATACTTGCAAAACTAATGAAATTGTATTGAGTGCTAATTAGCAAATATTTACCAGAAGAAAGATTAAGAAACAAGACTTTTACAGGGTGTTGTAATTGAAAGTCGCTGTTGTTGTTTTTTGTGTACCTAAGTAAAGCATCCTGGTACGTGTGCAAATACTGTTAACTCTAACTCAAACACTGGAGCTGAAATCAACCTGATTCAACTAAATCCTGTGGGTTTTTTTTTTTTTGCAGGAAGAGGCCCTGAACAGCCTGATATTTCCTTGTACTTATTATATGCTGTTTATCAACTGCAGGCTCATCCTCCTCTGAACCTGTCCTCGGTAAAGAAAGCTGTGTGAAAGTGCTGTATTATTATTTTTTTCCCCCTCACAGCCCCTCCGATCATCGTCTGCCCCCAGCACCAGACACAGAGCCACATCGTGACGCACAGCGGCTGAGTCAAGCACCGTCGGAAACTGAAGAGAAGATTATTAATGTAGGAGCATCGTGAGGCCTTATTATTTCTGTTCACAAATAAGTTAAATAAGTTACATTCATGAAAATGTGTGTCCGTGGTGGTAAGACTGGAAAGAGGAGATATCTAATGCGCCTGGATCAATCTAGTGCAAAATAGACAGGTGCAGTTTCAGACCACACACCTTGTGATCTTGGCTTTAATGTTAGAGTGGAAGATCGATGTTTTACCTGGGAAAAATACCAAGGATGAAAAACTCAACAACACAAAACAACAAACAGATAAATCCTGAAGTCGTAACTTTGTGGATTTTGAGGGGATCAGGCAAAGAAAAAATATCCTGTCGAGGCGCACACATCAGAGATATGGAATCTTTACTTTGTGATGAATAATTAATGTGTTTTGATCATTTCATCCTGTGGGCGACTTGCCAAGAGGGGAGAGCTGAACTCTTTCATTGCGGCAGCTTTTTCTTCTTTTTCTGGTGGATTTCTGCAACGAGCTGGAAGGGACGTGGATACGCGGAGCCCCAAGGACTTGGATGCGTAAGAGATGCGAGCACATGCTGCGCCGGTCTCTTGGCACCTGAAAACCTCTACGTGAGCATATGTACGTTGGAACGGATGCGTCGCTCCAGCCTGCTGAGAGGTGAACTGCATGCTGGGACGGCTGATGGGCTGAGAGATGCCTGCCTGCTCGTGTAGCCATGGCAGCAGCGGCGGTGGAGGTAAGAGGTAAGGTCGCCGTCTCTTTGGATGACCTCCATTCGCTGCGGTGCAAAAGCGCGTATGCCAGCCGCCGTCATGGCATCGGGGCGGGAAAAGTTCCCCTCGTCAGTTAACAGCCGGAGGGGAGGAACCGCTCAACAACACGAGCCGCAGCGAGAGGCTGAGGAGTAGCTGTGAACCATCCACCGAAACACACTGCATCAGGCTGCTTAAACAAGATATGACACATGCCTCATTCCCTTATGCCAGCGCATGACAAGTGATCAGGCAATCTCATAACTCATGCAGCGCCGCGGTGGCTGATGCACACATTTAAATGTATCACCATATACAGTAGCTTCATTATTTCAGCATTTAAAAAACTGTGAGCTTTTACATGTCTCAGTCTGAAAATAAATAAAAAAAACAACGCATTTGTAAACTACTTCTATCCGACGGCGTCAGAAATAAACCCAGACGATGTTACCAAAAGTGTTTGGGGATGCATGAGCTGCGACCTGGAATTTCAAATGTGATCTTATAAACTGCAATTCATATTTGATGGGGTAATAGAACATGAATTTTTCACTCGACGAGAGAGACGAGGGGGGGGAGAGAGGAGGATCCGTGTGGTTTGTATTCATTTCACTCTGCATTTCACATTTGGATTTCAAGGCTCTGTAGCGTGCCGACACACAGGTACATGCACACAAACACACAAACACACACACACGGTCATAGCTGGTGTCTGTGTGGCTCAGATTTTCTCTCCATTTGAAGGATACTTTGGGGAATCATTTTGGGGGAAATGTGTTTATTTGCTTTTTTTCCAGGAGTTTAAGGGCCTGTATCTAACAATGTGGCGCAATTCACATGTATTAATCACCTTTTTATTGGCCCTATGTGAGCGGTTGACTATGCAAGCCTGTGGACGATTGAAATGGAGACCGCCAACAAAAACCAACAACAGGCTTCCATGACAACACAGAAGATCCGTGAGCCCCAAGCGGTTGGCAACAGTAGCCAGTTAGCTTAGCTTAGCGTAAAGACTGGAAACAGGGGGAAATAGCTGGCCTGGCTCTTTTTCCGCTCACCAGCACCTCTTAAGCTCACTATTTAGCCTGACATATTATATGTTGTTTGTTTAATTCATACAAAAACTGTGGTGTGAAAGTTTGGCCAAGAAATAGTGCAGTCCTTCTTTTTCTACAGATTAATAACCAGTTGATTAATGAGCTCTACACGATGTTCTCCCTGTTCCCAGTCTTTATGCCAAGCTAAACTAACCGTCTCTTGGCTGTATCTTCATATTTACCCTGCACACATGAGACTGGTATCAATCTTCCCATTGAACTTTTGATATATATCCCAAAATCTGAAATTCCCTTAATGCCACATCACGCCTAGTGATAAATAATGTATGATGTGGCATTACTGTACTGCTTGGTGTTGCGTTGCGTCTTTAAGAAGCATAGGTTACCGAGGACAGAGCATTTGTTTTTAGATACGGTTCCACGAGGGAGACGACAGCCGCAGATTGTCTTCCATGAGGAAGCTGTGCCATAGTGGTTTCATAAAGAGAAATATTTATACCCAGGCTGCTTATCAGCCAGCAAATGTCGAGAAGTATTAATATGTAACATCCTGCAGGGCTCTCCAGGACACTTGCCATAGCTCCAAAGAAGGAGAGAGCCTGGTGTTATCGAGGCTTGGCAGTGTGACTTGGTGATGGTATCAGCCATGCTGACTGGATTCCATTAGGCAATGCCCACATCTATGTCTACTGAACATATTGGCTCACACTGCGGGGGGAACGCAGCGAGTGATAGGCCTGCAGTCATGACACATGAGCTATCATCCACCATCCAGGAACGCATATCGGCACATACACATTAGTTTACTGCAGACCTGATGCTGCGCTGCGAAGATTATAGGAAGTCTTTCTCTCTCGTATGAATCATACTTTATTGGGGGAAAAAAAGCAGCATTTAGGATGACGGGAAAATTCTTCTGAGCCTTTTTCCCTTTTTAAAACCCTGACTACTTCCCCGAGAACCCAGATTTCTCAACACTAATAGGATGAGTCGTTTTTTTCTCCCTTGCCTTTGTATACACAGAGCTGCTGATTTAAGCAGAAGATTTGCATTGCAAAGACTGTAATAGAAAAAAATCAGAAAACAGAACAAGGGTATAATGAGACAGCAGATAAAGGATAAGTAATGAGAGGCAGCTCACAGTTAAATGCTGTGGTCCTCGGAGGTCACGGATGCGAGTTCGACTGCGTTAAGCTGTGCATCTGCATTGCGCTGTTGTTTTTAATGAGGCGCGGACTCACACAGTCATCAACAATTACATGAAAGTCAATGGGTTTATATTAAAGTCTAGTCACCTACTACAGTGTGGCCGGCTTAAAGATGCTACATGGACAATGAATACTAACAAATTTCATGGGTGAGATGTTTTATGAGTGATATTTAAAACATGCATTATGTATTTTTTTTGCCACTAGGGTTCTCTCAATCAAAACAATGAAAAAAAAAGACTAGTTTAATAATAATGATGCAGCATGGGAGTTGTTGTTTTCATTCATAAACAACCACCATTACTGATAAAAATGTGTCTGATGTGACGAAGGTTCAAGTTTTGTGTTATATTTAGTCTCTAGTTTCCAGACTTCTTTCCTCACTCTCCGATGTAGCATCTGGTGGTTAGCCTTACAGGAAGCTATAGCGACAGGCGACCAAGTGAAAAGCTCACTGTATGAACTCAAACTCAAACAATTTTATGTCTTTTTTCCTCCAAATGATTATTCACTTTCTTGACGAGTGGCTGATAAGATCAATACCACTTTCATATCTGGCCGTTAAATACAAAGCTGGCCACAAGACTGTTCGCCAACCATGCCGTAATAGGAAAAGGGGAACAAAGCTAGCCAGGAGAGCGTTAGCTTAACTTTGCATAGTAGGAACAGGCGAAAAAGCTAGCCAGGAGACTGTTTGCTTAATTTAGCATAGTAGGAACAGGGGGGACGAAGTAAGCCGGGAGACTGTTAGGTTTATTTGGCATAGTAGGAACAGGGGAATAAAGTTGGCCAGGAGACTGATAGGATAATGTAGCATAGTAGAAAAAAACCAAAAAAAAAAACCAAAACAAAACAAAGCTAGCCAGGAGTCTGTTATCTTAATTTGGCAAAGTGGGAACAGGGGGAATTAAGCTAGAGCCAGGAGACCATTAGCTTAATTTAGCATAGTAGAAACAGGGGGAGCTGGAGGGATAATAGATGCAATATATTTGAAAATTATCTGCAGATATGACAAAAGCACAAAAATGATAGAACTTTTCTAAAAGTACAACTGTTGGTCAAATACAGGCCTGACTAGACACACATACGTTTTTCACACAAACAGTCTCCAAGGTAATTTCTCAGCTGGAGAATTGGAGCAACGCTATGTGTCATCACTTGAATAACCACCTTCCTGCCTCTGTTTTTCTCTCCCTGCCTCTCTCTTTCTCTTACAGTCTGCTTTGTTGTGAATGTGGGTGTTCATTCATTTTCTTCTGTGGCAGCTTACAGGCTCAGGCTTGAGTTCACAGTTCTCCCACAGCTCAGACAAACACATTGTGTAGCCTTTTAGGATTATCTACAGAGGCAACAAGCTTGGGAGACACTGCCAAACAAAATCCTAATTACGCCGAATGCACTGTGCTCTCCTACCAACATGGTGTGTCCAGAATGTTCCTACATGACCAACTGGGCCCAGTGAAGTGTTGTGAAAAGAGATACGAATCTTAGCGGATCCGTTCTTTTAACATGAAACTTTTTAGCTTTTCATTAAAAAGTTTGAAAATGGCCCAGCTCACAAACTTTGCACAAACTTCGGCCTATTTTTTTTTTAAATTTCAGTTTCCTTTTGCTATGCTCATTGTTAAATAAATACAGCATGCTAATGTATAAACCGTAAAACCCACATGGAAATGTTTGACAGAGGTTTGTCTTTGGATGAAGTGCAACACAGTCAGGGAGGATGTGGGTTTTGCAAATTCAGGCCTTTAATTGCCCAGTGAACTGTTCAACTGTTTGAAGCTTCACCAGCTTAAATATTTAATACAGGGAGTGAAAATGTGTAGGACTGTAATAGTGACACAGTTAATGTATAGGGGCACAAGCGCACTTCCGATTCTGTAAGTATAAACGGGTAAGACCCTAAAATATCCTGGTTTACACAATGAAATGGGTGTTTAATATTGATGTGTTTAAGTATTTGTCCATCTTGACTCCTTTTTCCAGGCTTTTGAGATAGTTCAAATAGTATTTATCAGGATTACACAGTATGTGGACACAAGGTCTGAAAAACTAATTGTTAATGTTTTCTTAATCGTTTCGTTTCTTTATTTTTGGACTTTGTAGTAATGCTTTCAGACAACATAATCCTTTACAGATCCCCCAGAGAGGGAATCTGGGTGTTACAGCAGCACAAGGACAAACTAAGTCCAGATAAAAAGAGAAACTTAGAGAGAATAAATTATTAAATGTGTAAAAAAAAGCTACTGGCTGTACACCAGAGTATCATATATTATAAAGACATACATGTTAACTTAACACAAGTTTCTATGCTGTATAACATAGAAGTACAATGTAAGTGATATCATATAACATTATAAACAGTGTAGCAATGTATTTAAGAATAAGATATAAGTAAAGTACGAGCATAATATAGTGCAATATATAGTGACATTAGCAATAATAATTGTCATAATAAGCATATTGTACTCTACGGTAACAGAACTTATATTAACTTAACTGAAATGCACAATATGTCATTTTTGCAGAGTGTTGTGTGGGGAGGGCCACTGGGTCGGGTGCAGAGCCAGACCTTGTGGAGGAATAAACACCAAGAGTCACATCATATTCTGCTCTGATGCTGAGCTGTAACTTAAATCCACAATATGTGATTTTTGCCACTAGGGGGCTCTCATCAAAACAAAACAAGAGGTGGTTGCGAGTGTTGTGTGGGGAGGGCCACTGGGTCGGGTGCAGAGCCAGACCTTGTGGAGGAATAAACACCCAGAGTCACATCTGGTTCTGCAATGCCTTGTACCGACAGGAGGAGAGGCCAAAGATTACTTTTAACTTTTGGGAGTAAAAAGTGGATTTGTCTTCATTCGTATTTATCAACCTGACTGCAGCAGCTATCCGCGAAGGTGATCAGGTGTTTATATACTGTAATGTCGACTGCCAACTGGAGCAACTTTACGTCACGAAAGGAGGTAGAGGTAATATTTAAAAGTTTTATTCACATTATTTTTTATCTTGTTCGCTGACTTCCCTATTCTGGAAGTAGCGACAAGCGACCAAACGAAATGCACCATTACCAAAAATATAGATATTTCTGGGTTTGAACATTGTTGGAGTACACAACTCAACAAAACTTGTAACAAAGGTTAAGTCAGTTTTACACATTTTAATACAGAATTCTTGCATATTATATCTTAACTGCACTTGACCTGCCTTTATTCACTCGCTCATTTATTTATAAAGTAACTTTCTATACACAAAGTACACCCTGTGGGGTTTTTAACACTAGCATAGAGCAATACATGATGTGCAGGTTGTGATATTATTCGTGATGTAACATTATACACATTTCTGCAGAACAAACTATGTGGTGTGCTGTTTGTGCTAATATAAAGAGGAGAGGAAGACTGCAAGCTGATTTAAAGGAGGCACTCTGCACATGTACATAAACAGGAAGAAGAGCCTTTGAAAATGTTTTATAAGGTAAGAAAACCAGGCTGGATGCACACTCTTTGTTTCACTGAGTAACTCTGAATATAAACAAACCCTGTTTACATACACTGATTAAGTGGTTTAAGCGTGATGCAACTTCAGAGCACCTTTGGTGAATACATAATAAGTAGCATTATCTGGCTGCTCTCTACCTCTCAGTGTGGGCTCTCTGTTTCCAGGTGTTCTCAACACCAACACATGCTGCAGCGCACAGACATGCCTCGTCCTCTCTTTTCTTATCTCTCATTAGGATGGTCTCACTCGTGTCCCCCAGACAGCCAGGCAGCCAAGCACATCAGCCATTGGCAGGCCTGGGAGCAAGGTAACCTGATACCTTCTGATACTGTCGAGGCATTTTTCTCCAAGAACGGAAGGCTGGTGTCGGACACGTTATCCAACAGTAAGCTGAGCATTGGCTACAAGACGTGGTGTGCTCTCCCGTGTTGGTTTTTCATGTTTGCTTTGCGGACTGTCAGTAAGGGCGTAGCGTCTCTGATATCAGCCACTGGTCTGTGAAGAGGCTGAAATATGAATTTGAAGCGTTTCTAGGGTGGCGTTCTTTTGTTCATTAGCCTTTACAGAACCAAAAACGAAGCTGCAGAAGCTCAAGGAATCCTTTAAACAGTGTATTTATAATGCAATTTATAATGTATTTTTACATTGTTGTGTTAGTACTTTTACTTAAAGTGGCAACAGGCAACTTTTTTCTCCCTAGCGTCCCTAAGCGGTGTCGTTGGCGCCGCTGTTGCAAAGACAACTGGATCATTTCTAGTTTTTCCTGGGTCGGAAATAACAACAACTTGCTGGGTGACCATGCGCCTGGTGGCAGACAAAACTGTATAGTGATAGCAAGGTTTATAGGAACCTATCTTAACGCAGATGGTTTCATTGTTGTGTATCCATTACGTTGTGCAATCAACATTTACTTCATAATGATGCGTTGAAACCGACAACTTGATTGTAGAGCATTTTCTTTCCATTGTTGTGTTGGTACTATTACTTACACAAGAGATCTGAATACTTCTGAATGGGCTGCTATGAAAAGAACATGCACGTGTGGTCACTCTCGATGTTCGTGGAAAAACTACATTAAGGAAACGATCTGGTAAACCCATAAAAACGGTCCATTTCAAAGCAGAAAGCGAGACAGCAAAGAAATATTTTTCTGTTTACAAAGTGTGTGCAAACTTCTATTAATTCTGAAAGCCTCCTAAGATGCACTGATGTGGCAGTGAGCAGGAACCAAAAAAAAAAAAAAATCAATAATACATAAATGTGACTCACCGTTGACTGACTGGAGAAGTTTCCCTCTCTGAAGTTGCTTGTTTTGTACATGGCTGAGGGGAGAAACTGTCCAGTCATCCAGGAAATAAGAGAGCAGCCATGTGATTTAAAGAGGAGAGTCTGTCAGGCATCCAGTCCACCTGAGACTGAGATCATTCTTGGTGTTCAGCAGCCCGTTGATGGATAGACACACTTCTTTTATTGCTTTTTCTGCCCTTTGATCATCCCATTGTGGACATACTATTTCATGTTTTATCTGCACTGCAACATTATTTGCTATATATTATATTGTGTACCAAGAGACCTGCAGTTTCAGAAGGTAACTTCAAGGAGAGTTTGGTCTTTTCCCCACTGGTTTGTACTTTTCCTGTGTGTGTGTGTGTGCGAGAGAGGGAGAGATCATGCCTCTGGTTGATTAAACCTCCACAACTCAAACCACCTCATGGCCTTGGTGTTTATTGGCAGGCACTTCAGAAAGATGCACTCATAGGTGCACTACACACAAACACACACACACACCTACACAAACCATACCAGCACCACCAATTCTATCGAGCTTTGCTTCGTAATGAGCATCTAACAGTAATTTAAGGCCATAGCACTGACACCCATATTGATCCGGGTGGACGGGGCATGAAGAACATCCACAAATCAGCGCAGAAGTGTTAAATTGCCTCTTTCGTCAGATCAATCAGCGCTGTAGAATGGCCACAAGTCCATGTCTTCTCCATGCATCTCAGCACTTCTATTTCATGTCATGTTTTAATACTGTGCCTCAAACTGATTTCCTTCCTTCCCCCTGCTTCCTGTCAGTGACTTCTATATTCATTAATTTTTCGATTTAGGTGCAATTTTAAGTTGTGATAACAATGTGCTTGTTGTCTGGTTAAGTTTAGGCACAAAAAAACACTTGGTTAGAGTCAGGAAATGATCATGTCTGGCTTAAAATAAACACAATATGTGTTCGTGTAGAAAACACTGCTCCTGCACTGCCTGAAACGCCGGGTTTGAAGTTGAGCCTTTACTTTCGTGACTTATGTGTGTCACTATTTAGCAGGGTTTATATAAATATGTATATTTATATCATTAAATATATGTGGCCGTACCGCAGCCGTGGTTACCAGCTGTAGCAGTGTTATTTTAGATCACACTACCTTACCCGGCATGACCCACCCTACTCTGCCTCTGATTGGCTGCATCCTGCCCGTAAAGTAATGCGCATGTGCAACTCTCATCAAAGATTGAACAGAGGCGAGATGTCTCACTCTGTAGCTTAAACGGAGCGTTCAAGACACAGTGTGTAGAGGGGTGCTGCAGCAATGCACCGTATGAGAAAAATAATGTGTGAAAATTAAAGTATGTAAACCTTTTCTACTAGGACCCCCAAATAAAAGTATGAATTTTTAAAAACAAATCTTGGCATGAAATCTCCCCAACCATAAAAAAAAAAAAATCACTTTCTTCAGTTCACCTGCAGCCACCTTTTCAGATAATTTTGTTGACAGTTCACTGTTCATCGCACATGACTAACTATTAATTCTGTATGGAGCAGCTTTGAACACTGGCAGCTCCAGATGGTAGCAGGAGGTAAGATGTTTACAAAATGTGAATATACAGAAATCATGTAACCTGTTGGAAGCTCACACTGCATTTACCCGTGTTTGCTAATTAACCGGTGATGCTTCACATAACAGGGACAAGGAAGGCAAAGTGTTTGACGTAACAGTTTTCAGTGTATCCTCGAGGCCTAATAAATATGTTGAGCAACATTATGTAACTGTTTTACCTTAAAATAACAGCTTCAAAATCATTTTAATGGTACAGTGTCTAGTTATAGGGTGATAAAGGTCCAGTACACCTGTTGCTGGTACGCCGCAACGGTCATATTATTTTGGGAGCAGTGATACATGTCGTTGTGGCCTCAGCAAGGCTGTAGTCTTAAAAACACTAGCTGAACTGCGGCAGAAACATGGTAGGAGGTGTCTTCTCAGGCCTGTGAGAACTGACCAATCCAAGCAGACTGGGCTTTTCAGGAGGGGGTGGGCCTTAAAGAGACAGGCACCTAAGTGGCGTGTTCTGACAGAGCAGACTGTTGTCATCAGGAAAACGACCACATAGGTTAGCCTTACAGGGAGCTTATTGTGACCCATATTGACATCTCTTGTTAAGGGGCGACCTCTAGTGGCCGTAGTTATCAATTATGGCAGAAAAAGAGGAAGTGAGGCAAAGCAGTGTAAAGAGCGGTAAAGTCCGCTTAGAGAGGAGGGTGGGGATGGATAGTTGGATCAAACAAGCACAGGACTTTCACCAAGGAGACCGCTGTTTTTGTCCCATGTATAACCAATGTGGGTAAGTTTGTAACTAAAGTTACATAAGTAATGTAGTTATTTGAACCCAGATGTTTTCCTAAACTGAAACCAAGTAGTTTTCTTGCCTAAACCCAACCATACTGCGATCGTACTGGTTCCGGGACACGTTTTGCTGGTACACTGCAGTGGTCATGTTGTTTTGGGAAAGGTGGTGTGTTGTTTTTGGTGTCACAGGCAATCAGCTTATTCAGTGTGTATGAGGATGTGTTGGACAGAGGGCAAATAGAGGTGAGTATGAACATGAAAATGAACATAATATGGGACCTTTAACATGATCAAATCACTTCAATATAATAACTGTTTGTACAATTAAGCTGTGCAGTTTATGCACAATAGCAGACTAGCAAACTAGAAATGCCATACTGTAGAGCAGTGTTTTTCCAAGCGGATCCATGATTTGTCTTCATCTTGTGCAGACACACAAGGATGCACATGCACAATGCAACAGTTTCCTGCTGGCAGTTTTCAGGATATTGTACTGATCGATGTTTGGCAGTAGGAACACACCAAGAGACATAGCAATGCGCAAGCAAAAGGCAGGGAAAAATAATCTAAAGTAAGAAAACAGTGAAAGTTTCTCAACAAAATTGGTTTGTTTACAGAAATCCCTCATGGTACCCTAAAAAACACCTTTGAATATTAATTTCTGACGATGATAAGGATTCGACATCAGAGCTGCACTGTTATCTAAAACTGACGCACACCCTCCAGCTAATCAACTCCTCTCCATGGCCGTTATATAAAAAAGGGACACAATCGTCTCCCATCAGGACATGTAATTAATTTGCAGCATTGCGACGCCGGTATAAACATGTCATTTACGACTGTGTGCCTCCTCTTGGAACGCGATGACTGTAAACACTGTGACACATTACTGCGTCTGGTAGCATAAAATCTCTCAACACAGAGCTTCTCTATTTCTCTGCAGGAGTTTTCTCTTCACCTGGAGCAAAGCTCATTTCACTGGAAAATTGGCTCTACCACTCAGCTCCCCACTCCCCCATTCTCTCCGCCTGCCTCTCTAAATTCAGCCGTTATTGTAGTGCCTTAAGCGCTAATCCAATTAGCTATAGGAAGCAAATGGAGCTATCTCTCATTTTAGCTTGTCACCTGCACAGGGGGCAAGGGGAGGGAAAGCAATGAGTTTTATGGGGATTGTGACTTGGGGGAATAGATGATACCTGGCATGCAAATTTTTCAAGCCTGCAGACGAGGAGTTTTGACATTAAAGTGAACCATCAACAAAGAAATGCCTTGGCGGTTGTGTTAGACAGGGAAGTGTAGTAAAAAGGAAAAATCACAAACGTGGCTCTGAATACTTTCCCCATCATAGCTTCAATTTTCTGTCCAGCCTTCAACACTTCACCACCTGCTGATTAAACCTCAACATTTCACTCTGTTGACTTGTTCGACCCTCGTCCATGGCCTCAGGTGGACGGTCGGATTCCTGGCCCCGCGCTGATCTATTAGACACTGTAAACATATCTTCTACTACGGAGCGCTTGCCCGACTTGCCCTGGGCAGTCAGACATCAATGCAGCAGAGTGCTTCACTTAATGCCAGATGGTGTCAGTGCTCACAATGCCCGAAAACAGCGTGGGCGGTGAATTCAGACAGTACCTGCTGAGATGACTTTAAAATGGGTAAAAAAAGACGGGGATGACGACCACTTTACAGTTTGGAGGCTCAATGAAAAACAACTATTTTTGGTCATTCAAGGCGTAGAGTGTGTGTTTGGGTTTATTACAGCATAAATCTTCACCCGTGAGAGTTGTGACCACATCATTTGGGTGAGTAAGGTAATAAACTACATCAGGTTGCCGGTAATTTAATTTGAGGCAGTCATATCTTACCGAAATACATTTTTTATATGGCTGCCGACAGACTATGTCACACTACTGTAGCTGCCTTTTTCATAGTAAGACAGCTCCCTTTATTTTGGACTGATACACTAATTGCAGTGATTCAACTGAGACTGAGCTGATTTCAGTCCAACATCTTGCAGATATAAACGCTGGTAAAACTCAACCTTACTGTGGAGTCATTTAGTTTTCAAATCCATAATTATCACTGCCAAAATTGCCAAATGAGCCAAAATGTAGCCTTGGCATTTTTATATTGACAGACAATATGCTTACAAAACGTAATAATTAAAATACTGACAGGGCTTTGCATCAGAGTTTGAAAAACGTTTGTGAATTTCACAGAAAAAGAGAAATGGACTTGCTAGGTTGCATCAGTATTTTTAGAAAACATCAGATTGCTTTTTACTTCCACCAAGGAAGTTATATTTTCACCCCTGTCCGTCTGTTGGTTGGTTGGTTTGTCAGCAGGATTACACAAAAACTACTGAGTGAATTTCCACAAAACCTGTATAGAGTTTGGTTCTCGGGTCAGAATAGACCCCATTAAATTTTGCTGTGGCTCCGGATAAAGGGACGGATCCAGAAATTCAATCTCACAAGAAGTGGCCACCTGTTGAATTCATACTCCAAACAAATAGGGGGGCAGCATATTGCCAAAGAAATCACTCACTGCTGCTAACGGTACCTGCTGTTAGCTAGTGGCAGCAGCAGTAGTAGCTTGGGGTGTTGGATTTCGACTGTCACCTCTTGATGTACAAAGTTCTGTTGATGCATTTAGTTCATTTTTGAATGTTTTAAACAAAAATAAAGTTACATATTGCACCTTTAAACACTGAGACCGGGCATTTTTCAAGATTTTTGTTAATTTCTCATGAAATAATGCATGGATCTCGAAAAAAAAAAAAATCAGCCATATTTTGGTGGCTGATATCTATGTGTGAGTACAATTTGACGCGGATGAAGGGGGCAGTTGGGTCTTGGCGGAGGTATGCGCTCTACTGAATTCCATTCTATGTTTTTTATAGAAACACTCCAAACAGGGGGACATCGGGAAAGAGTTTGCCATCTAGAAAGTTTCTGAACAATGAACTTTTGCCTTTTTTCCATGCAGCATGTAAAAACACCTCAACGCTACGTGACCTGAGAACAGAAGGAGCACCACCGTGGGTGACAAAAGAGAATGAATGTAATATGTAGCAATACAGATTGCCTGCTGCACATTCCCTCTCTGCTCTCTGGCGTTTTTGCATTAAGGGCTGGTGAGACATTTGTAGCCTTGTCCTGTTCTGACCGTCGCCTAAGTCCTCATATAGCACTGACAGACCTTGCCTGTGGTGCAGCCCCCCCCTCCTTTGGCACCTCGATGCCCTGTCACGATGACAGAACTGCTTTTTGCCCTTTCAGTGCTTTTGTAACCATATATATAACTCACGTTGGGTTAGAACATGGTGAAATGGACGCACAAAGAACAAAGAGCTGCCGGTGGTTCAGACTCTGATTTAACACTTGTACATGAGTATGAAGTGCTCTGGAGAGGTCAGGCAAAGCTTCGACTTCATGATAGCACTTTTTAAAGTGTATGATTCTCAAGTACTAGACTATAATAACGGCTATTCAGTGGCTTAACTTCCATTTTTTGATTCGAGAAAGTTTTATTTGTCACGTTATGATGAAGACAACAGAGCTAGGTGTAGATGTGCGACCTACCGCAGACCGAGCATTAACGGGAACAGCAGAAATAAACAGAAAAAGAAATTGTCATAAGTGACTTATCAAAAGCTGTCAGCTATCAAACCTCTATCACAGGCTGCTCCCACAGAAGGCAGCAGATGTTACTGCCGAGTCCCTTCATCTGAAAGGATGCAATTTGTTTTGCCGAGCAGAATTCGACTGTAGAGCCAAACGAACACTTTCACTTCAAAAGAAAGCTTTCGAAACGCTTCCTGTTGCATTCGGTGACATTTCTCCGTCTTGTCAAGGAGAGGGACGGGCCCCACCAGCTGTACGCAGGACAAACGGCAATCTCCACGCTCCTCATGTCTCGGGAGAGAAAAAGAGATGAAACGGGGTAGACTAATTGAGACAAAGTCCACCCCCTGCCTGTGCGAGCTGCCATTCTCTTGGCTGAAGACACTTACTGTTGGTAATTACAGTGCTGGAGAGCACCAGTCTCTCAAACTAATGTGCAATCACAGGTTGGAACCTGGCATTAAAGAGAATCTTTGCACATTTGATTCACACGAGCATCCTTGTGAATATCACTGCTGAGATCAGTGTGTCCCTGCTGCCTCCCTGCAATCACTCCATTTGAACCCCCGCTGCTCTGCGATTGTTGTGCAGGACAAAAAAAGACACATTCGCACCAAACAATTAACGCACAACAAACCAAATCTCCAAAGAATACATGGTTTTTCAAAACAGAAGCATCCCGTATGTGTGACATATTCTTTGCCGTATGGTCTCAGCACAGAGGATACTGTATACACAATGGCATTCAATATTTGATAGCTGTCTCCGAATGTATGAATCTTGCAGCAGAAAGTATACTGTCCACATCAGCAGGGCGCTAAATAATTCATAAAGAGTTGAACGCTAGTATGACGATGATTCTAACAGATGGCTAACTCAGGCTGGGATAATAAGCGACCCTGTCATGCAAAGTTTTTCGTGCATCGTTCATTTTTTAGTGCCTTTAAACCAAATTCCCCCCTTATTTATAATGAAGCATACAGGATTAGCTGTTTATTTAGCGACCGCACACCAAATCCTCAGAGCTGTGATCAGCGCAGCAGCCTTACAGGACTAACAGCATAAAAATGTTTATGAGGTTTTGTATGCAGCGAGGCACAGCTCAGTGGAGGCATAATATGGCTCTCTTGAGCTCCCTGAACAGTCGCTGGTGCTTTGTCGAGCATATTATTCCAGGATTTCCACTGATGCATCGCCTGTGTAAGGTGAGCTGTAGTACAACACAAATCTATAACATCAGGCAAAGACATCAGTCCGTTTAAAACGTCGAACATGTTTCGTCTCCTCATGTTTCCTGAGCGCACAGCCAGCGCTTTTCTGCCCGAAAAAGAACGCTACTTTGACACGGGCCCTGAGCCTAGTGGCCACAGTCGCCACTGCAGATCGTATAATGCATGGGTAATTGGGAGGGGGCAGCAAAAAAGACTTTGCAAACAACTGCAAGGTCTTCTGCCTTCAGTCAGAAACAATGCTGAAATTATGAACAGATGTCAACAAATTTCACGGATGCTGAAAAGATGTTGAAGGATACAATTCAGAATGAACTCTACTACGGAAGCAGCTCAGCGATTGGGAATTTAGTTTAGGCTGTTAAAAGTTGAGTTTTGTACATACCATCGGGAGATTACTTTCAGATAAAATGCCTCCATGTTCAGCTGAACTTCACCGACATTAACACTCACAAATGGGAATTCAAGATGCCTGGCTGAGGTTTTGTAAGACGTGAGACGAGGGCAGCTGGGAGTTTTTTTCTGTGTGGTAATAGGTAAACCAACAGGGGCTTTCTTGCCTCTCTGAATAGACTGCCAAGAGTTTTAATTTCTAACTACTGAGCCAGCGATTACCATGGATAACAGTAATGGGCCATGGCAAAAAGATAAAAAAGGAGTGGTAGCAGAAGGCCTTCTACATGCAGATACTGTAAAATCTGACCTTCACCCCGGAGCAGCAGCACAGTGTGGACTGCTGGCATGAGCATCAACAGATTCAGCGGCCAAGCTGCTGCCACAGCAAACAATTTGAGGCTGGAGCTCCAGCGGGGACACCAGTGAGGGGAGAGGGTTCATCTAGCTGGTGGGCTCTCCACGGCTCAAAACACTGCTGGCTCAGGGGCTGACACATTGGGCTTCGGTGGCACAAGTTCTTGGAAATGTGGCTGATTATAGAGACGAGTAATCACTCGTGAGCAACAGGATGCGTCACTTGTTTGTGCTTCTCAAAAACAAACCATGAACAGTTCGAGGCAACTAAAGTACTTGGTGAAGGTTAAGGACGTCTTCTTGCTTTAAAAAAATATGGATTCAAACACTGTGCATACTACAAGATGGGACAGATATCCTCTCTCTCTCTCTCTCTCTCTCTCCCTCTCAGCTATCTAATAAAGCCGACTAAATCCCCTTAAATATATATATATATATAATTAAACTTCTGGAGTTGTATCGAGGCCAAAGACAAAAATACATGACTTGGCTTTTTTGGAGCTCCAGCTGGCTAAATGTTCGCCATCCTTTAAATCACCTCTCAAAATCCATTTGTGCAAAATGGCCTTCTCGATAGCAGGACCAGAGGCTAGGATCCAGCTGCAGACACATACAGAGGCACAGAAATGGTCCATCAAGAAGACGCTTAACTGGAGGTTTTATTGAACCTCAATTTAACGCAGTCATTGAATGTAACATAAAGCCACTTGGCACAACCACTGGGTTAAACTCGCTAAGAGAAACTGAGGATTTAAACTGCAGTTGTGATTCCACTGTACGTACTAAAAGCCTGGTCGCACCTCACCTCACACCTGGTCACGCCTGCAGCAGGCCCGGGTTTGAGAAGAATACTTGAGTATTGTTTTAATACCAGTAATCTTACTTGTAATTGAGTAATATTTCAGAAATGTAACTGTACTTGAACTTGAGTACAGATTTCCAGTACCCGCTCTCCCCACTGATTTATACCCAAGAACATCTCTGTGTGTCTGCAGTTGGTTTCTAGCCTGTTCCCTAACATAAAACATTAATAAGAAATAAAACCAAAACTTTAGAAAGATATTGCCAATTTGGCTCGCATTAAAAGATCATTTCATTTCTTTATTTTAATGACCTTCCTCAGTTCATCTCACTGCCGTGTACAATATGTTTCACTTTCTTTTCTTTTTCTTTGCAGCTGTGAGCCGTTACATTTCCTTTGACCATAACATTGTGGGAGAGACGGTACCCATCAACAGCTCACTCATCAACCAAGCAAATTCTGCATGCAAGCTGTGACTACACTTAACTTTGTCCTTTTTGAGAATAAATATGGTGCTTGGAAGTGGGACACAGTGTAGATAATGTACCCAAGCGAAATGCCAAATAGCCCAACAGGGACTCTGCAGAGAGGTTGTGCCTTCTGGGAGGCGAATGGTGAAGGAGGGCTGAGAGATGTTTAAATAGGCCAAACAGCAGGTGCACCAAATCATCAATGATGAGCCTCAATTACCAGAACTACCAGTCCTATCGTAGGGGCAGGACCCGGAGCCTCTACCCTGACACAACCAAACCAGTTTATCCCTCTACGGCATTTTTTATCAAGTATTTTCTGCTTTTTTTTAATCATGCATCAAGCATTAAACTCATATTTTCAAAGGTATCATTGGTTTTCACTGTCATTAGTAATACAGAAGCCTTGAGCGCAATACATGTACATCTCACTCTACCGCCCAAACAGACACACACCCACACACTGTCTAAGATGGAATATTCTCCGGCTGCAAGTCTGCAGAGCTTTTAAATTAGAGTCGGTCCATCCCCACTGTTAAGAAAATCAAATGCCCACGAGCTACAGTCATGGCACATTGTATCAGCGTCTAGTGTCGGATGATGACTTCGCTTAACATGAGTAATTATCACGTTCAACATGACTAATTTAATTGAACATAAATTAGTGTGGTCCTCCTCAGGCGTCAGACTCCATCTATTACATTTAAAAGCTACGATAAGGTCCCCAATGTTTTTTAAGAAATGAGATAACGGATACATGGATGGATTTTTTTCTTGAATTTAGGCTGATTTCTGGTTCTTGATACTTTTTTTTTCAAGCAGACATTTTGAGCTGTCATTGCAGTAAAAGCACAGGTGGTGCTAATAGTATTAACAATGGCTCAGCTCTGAAGTTTCAATTACCACCTCATCATCCACTGTGGCACTAACCCTATAGGCAAACCAGGGGGAAAAAAAATCCAATCCAGGCAGCAGGTGCCATCTCTCTGACCTTTGTTTAATAGATGTAGTAACTTTTAAGTCAGCCACCAAAAAAAGGGAGATTTTCTACCATGAAAAGAAATGGGTTTTATATTATGAGCTGAGAAACTTGGTCAGTTTTGATCTTTTCTGATGCAGAAACGTTGAATCTCGGCCAAACCCTCAAGGCAGCAGCCCCTTACATAAAGTTACAAAAAAACACACAGATCACTGACCTGCCTGTTCTTGCATTCACAAAGTGAAAAATCTGACCCTTCTTTGGCTACAAGAGACCTTCCTGAAGGCCTGTCTGAAATATTTTTTGTTTTGAACTCTCACAGTTCTAACCTAGCTGCCACAATAACATGTTTCATGTAATTCCCCTTCGACTGTCTCCTCTTAATTGTTTTCCAAAATCGTCGTCTCTATGGGAAACAACAACCTCTTCTGCAGCTTGTTATTTCAAATGAGTTTACTTGCAAAGAAAATGAGACAAAGTTGTGTGTGTGTTCCTCTTAAACAGAATAAAACAGATGATGTGGTTCATTAGACTTTCTTTACACTCTTTACTTCTCTTTTATCCAAACCCACTCCACTAACTGTGTGTGAATAATAATGGTAAGAAGTCTCTCACCTTTGTGATGCCCAGAGCCCAAGACACATCCTGTTCGTGACGCCAATAAATATGTTATGGAGAATATGTCATAGACCGCAGCTTGTAAGCTCGAATGAGTTTGTTTGCAAAGAAACAGACAAAGTTGTGTGTGTGTTCCTCTTATACAGATTAAAACAGGTGATGTGGCCACAGGTAGACACCGTTTCTGTTTACAGCCCAGCAGGGAAGAAACACAGATCTTCATGTGAATGTTGCATCAACTATGTTCTCACACGATACCTACAAGCTAAAAGTAGCAAGTTACCCTAAACCCAAACGTATGAATGTGACAAGCTAGCAGCTGTTACGTTTACCTTTTTGTTTTGAAGGGATTTATCTGGGTTAAAGCCAGGATTCTCCTCCCTACGTGCAAATATTCCCCCATAACAAGGTACGTAGGTACGACTGTCCCTTGTCGGGAATCACTGTTCACTACAACAGCAGTGACTTGGTAATGAGATTTTGGACAGAGCCGTCCTTGGCAGGTATTTTTGCCTCATAGAAAGAAGCGCAGGTGAATTTGATAACATTAACGATGGCTGCGTTCCACTTACATGAGCCAGTTCAAGGGCTCAGCCATTGCTAAGATAATCAGTTCCAGCTGTGCTTTTCCTGCCACGATTAGTCAAAAATGTCTACTGTGAAAAGGTCTATTTAACCAAAGAACGAGCAGGGCTTGGATTAACTGGCTACAGTTTGAGGGTTTATATTTTTATTTTTAAACAGCACTAGGAAGACACTCAACTGTCCTTTCCAAGTGACCCTTACATGTTATTTTACTGGTGGTGGCATCAAAATGTACAGTAGTTGATTCAGTCCTCACTCTGATTGCTCATCTACTGCATGAAAATACATACAGGAGATGAAGATGTGGGTTGAAAGAGGTGAAATGAATGGCAGCTACATTGCTGTATTAGCCGACTAAGTCCAAATGGCAGCTTTCTTTTTTTTTCTTTCTGATAAAGAAACAGAGTTATCAAGCTCCTTTCTATTTCCGCTGCCATGGCGATAGGAAGGTATAGAAGAGGTGAATCAGAGGCAAGTGATAACACCAGGAAATAGATGTAACCGGCGAAATTTTTCTATGCCCAGAGAAAATAAAAGAGATTACAGAAAAGACTGCAATCTTTTGTAATTTGTGGGAGCACGTTAGGTTGTTTACAGCCTCTGCATTCGGCCACCTGTCCCGACTTTGTGTGTTGAAGAACGGCGACATTTCCTAACCCATAAAAGACGGTTTAATCCTTTGAGAGGAAACACAACAATGAAAATGACTTAAAGGGTAAGTTCATCCAAAAAATGAAATTTCAGTCATTATCTTCTCACCCCCATGACGATGGAAAGACAAAATGTTTCTGGAGCTTCACTGGAAGACAACATCGCAGCATTCTCCAGTAGCAACATCTGAAGGGGGACTTGTTTTAAAACACAAAGTATCATCAGGTATAATCAGGTTTAATCCAAGTCTCTGGAAGATCCAAGATCCCAAATAGATGTGAAAAGACATTATTTACAACCTCTTTTACAGCTGGAATCTTCCCTGTAGATGCTTAGCTAAAAGCATTAGCGCACACCCCGTCTGAAGTGTTTGCATGAACTTGTTGAGTGTTCAAATAATGTTTTTCTGAAATCAGTTTGGATCTCAGGGCTTCCGTAGACTTGGATTATGCCGGAGGAGCTGCATGGAGCCATTTTATGTTGTTTTTTTTAGTCCCCATCTACTTCAGCTGTTTACAATAACGCTGCAAAGCTGTTTTGCCGTGAAGCTCCGGAAATGTTTTGCGGATGACGAAACTTCACCTGACTGTCCATCAGCATCAGGCATCAGAGTGGATAACGACTGAATTTTCATTTTCTGGGAGAACTTATCCTGTAACGCCCAGGTTGATAGAAACAAAACATGATATCAAAAATCACCACTCTTTCTTAAATTAAGGTTTTTCTTGCAGTTTTGGCATCAACATAAAGAGGATGAAATCATCTGAAAATGGATCCTCGCTGATTATATAACAACATCCGATGACAGACATGTATTCTGAATTTTTATAACAAACTGGAATGATGCAATGTCGGCAAACACTCCTCAGCTCTGCACTAACTGACGCAAACATTTCACTGTGCGGGGAATAAGTTGCTGTTTTACGCTTATATATTCACAAGACATTATCCAGGAAGATGCGACATCAAAAGGGAATCAGGTACCACAGCTCGCAAACTTTTACCTAAAGGTGTCATCCTTAGTTTGTCCTTCACTATTTTCATAATGTGCATAGGAATGAAACATTACTTTTAGGAATTCTTTCATCAGAGTTTTTTGATTTAACATTAAAGTCTTTAAAAGCGCTCCGTGGGACGGAGATCGCATCAAGATTACCTCTGAAACAATGACAGTTTAATTAACTCTGCTACCCACAAGAAACACCGATGATACAATCACACACGAGTTTGCTTCAGTGGGTGGATTTTTATTATTTTTTTTAAATATTGGGACAAAAATGCCCGACACTGTAATCACTACGCTGTTTCCACTCCAGTAATTGTGTTTGTTAAGAGCAGCCGGACAACAAAGGCATTATTTCAACACGTGTGCTCTCCCCTCTTGCTCACACTCCTTCCTACACTGTTGTTGCTGTCAATGTTAACAATCACACCTAAGCACCCATAATCATGCTTGTCAGTGCCTAAAACAAAAAAAATAAAAATAAAATCAGGAAATGTGGCTCCCTGGACAGTTTTGACAGGGATTAAGTATAAACAGTGCCCTCATTCTTTCCTCTTCTTTTAAGTTATCCCTCCTGACAATATTTTTTTGTTTTTTTTTGCTTGAACTTGAGAAAATAAAGCAGTAAACTTGTTAGCATGAGGAGAAAAGCATGGATTTGATGTGCAACACGGAGCAAAGGGCTTCAGTAAAGTGTGCGAGTAAAGCCCGAGGAAAAACACATATTCTTGATGATAGCTGAAAGACTGTGTGTGTGTGTGTGTGTGTGTCCCGGCTGCATGAGCCACATACTGTACAATGTTAGGTGTGATGTGTGTGGCTTGAATCTAGCCTGGGACTACTGTCACATGCTGTCTGCATCTGTATTCCCCCCCCTTGTATTTGCTGTTTAAGGCTCCCCCAAATTACAAACAACATATTCTTGTGGTATCTTGCGCTGCAGATGGTTCTGGTTTAATTGGTACGGGATTTAAAATATAATACACGTCTGTGAAATGTCCGCCTTCGTCATGATATGGCAAAGATACTCTTTTAGACAATGGAGGCTTGATGATGAATTGAGGGGAGCGAAGCTGATCTGTAGTCTGGTGGTACAGCAGTGGATACTACTGTATCTGTTGCCAGATGGCAGCGTGGTGAACAGACCGGGGCGGGGTCGGTGCTGTCTTTTAGTATCCTTTGGGCTCTAAAGGTGCAATATGTAAGAATTGTGGTTTAAAACATTCATAAATTAACTTAAACTATCAGCAGAATGTGACGAAATGACAGTTTTGACATTATGTCAAGGACATCTACTTACTGTGTTGCAGAGATGTCACTTGAAGTTAGCATGCTAACCAGCTAGCCCCTTAGCCAGTTTGTACCTCAAGAGCTGATAGTCTGATAGTAAACAACACCAGCTCCCGGTTTGGCCAAAGTCAGCTAATACGACCGCTAGCTGCAACTGTTAACAGAGCAGATTAGCTAACGGCAGCTACAGTTAGCAGCAGCTAGCAGTCAATTCAAAAGAATAATAAAAAGCCAGCTAAATTGCAACAAAAAACCTTTAAACTATTTACCAGTTGGATTTGCTTCCTGTCATATAACTAATTAGATTAGAATTAGTACAAGTAGCTACTGATTCAACAAAATGCAGTTTAGCATCAAACCAAAGGTGCAAAAAGCAAAAAAGTGCAGAGTGATGTACATGCTAATATACAGAACAAACAATAAGGGTCCCGGTAATAACAATATGTGCAGCAGTTAGGAGGCAAGGTATATTATGCAGATACGAGTACAATTAATATTACATACCATGTTAAAAGCAAATAGTTAAAACGTTAGAAAGACGCAAAACGGTTACATAAACTAATTGTTACATCAATAAGGGAGATGGCTAATGTGACTTACTAATGCTAGGGTGTTCCAGACAGCCACATAATACAATACGGTTGAGGGACTGTGGTGCCAAAGTCAAAGGGTTATTTCGGCATTTTTCTCGGGAGATGTCGCTGTAGAATTCTTGAAATGCCATTTTTCGATGCTGTGAACGCCACAGTTTAATTCACCATAATTTTACTGCAGTGGCAGAAGAAATCTGAGACTCAGAACTGCGTGGCAATTTTTTTTTATTTTCCTTTTGTACCTTAATGAATTGCAAAAAGATCATGGCAACAAGACCCCAGAAAGTCTTTTAAAAAAAGCATAATTTTGTTTGTGAAAGTTACTCATACATTAGCGCAGATGGCGGAGCATGAAGTCAATGCTAACTGGAGAAAAAACCTTTGGATTTCATACATAAATTAACTCATAAAACACAAGACTGCAGAGCTGATTGGTGTCTAATTTAACTCGCCATCTTTACGGTTGTTTATTCTGCATTTGTGTACACATGCTGCATGATAATGGAGAAAGAAACAGACCACGAGGACATCTATTTACCGTCACTGCTCTTCCGTCTCTGAACACTCAGTCATTACTGAGTTTTATTTTCCCTCTCAGCCTGCATGCTCTTAGTGCTCTCAGATGCTTATAGACAGTTGTGTCCTTCAGCCAGCTGTGATACATTACAGTACGGACAGCGGTGAAAGTTTTTAAAGTGGCGTTTTATTCCCCGGGCATGAAAAGGCGTTTAATTCAACGACTGAGCGAATGCAGAACGTTTTAATTGTGTCACATTTTGATGCACTGCTCTACAGCCCATTGATCTGATATATTGAGATCGCATTAACAAACAGGGCAAGTACATTACACACAGCTCTCCGGCAACTTTAAATGCATTTGATGTCATGAGCAAAAAATATTTGCCTTTGTCTGCGCAGCGTTTTCCCTTATGAATGGCAATTAGATATCTTTAAAGAGGCTCTTGACACGACCTCGAAGAACCTCACGTTGAGAAAAACGAAGAAAGAGATTTGTGAAGGTGCAGACGTGGCGGCGGAAAATGGCAAAGGTCGCCTGTTCTTGTAGCCGTCTGCCCTCCGATTTGTTCAGCCGTGTTAACAGGCTGCGTTCGGCTCTTCAGAGATCAAAGGTGCGCGACTCCTGTCTCTGCGAGGACATTGTGAGAACACAGCATCAGGCAAGACTAATCCAATTAAGCGTGTTTGTTCAGGTCGTGATGCGCCCGAGCCAAAAACAGGTTGTGCCGTCGCTCTGCCGCAGCGGGAGGAGGAGCGGGAGCCTGATTAGACTGATGTGTCCTCGGTCCACGCACGGCCAGCCAAAATTGAGCTTATGAGCATATTTACAGTGAGCGCACAAGGCAACCAGCAGCTCAATTATTCAGCATGCGGAAGAAATGTAATGACTTTCTCCTGTTATTAATGACCCACGCCTAAGCTTATTTATGAACAGATACTTGTGCGTATTAGGCAGAAGATGAAGGGGCATGAGATTGAAGATGTTCGCCTTTATAGTGATTCGGGCTTAATTAAAAAGTTTTGTGAAGTCCAAACAAATGGATTGCGTCTTTACACTTCCTCCTATGTGCATCAAAGCTATTTTCAATTCAGCTGTAAATGCTGGATTGCCTAATTTCGATAATTTATGAACTGCATCACTTTCCTAAAGGCTATTTCTTTTGATGGAAGTTAACTTTTGATCATTCGATCTCAAATGTCAGCTTTTATATTAGCAGGCGTGCTGACGCAACTAACTTTTAGGGGTAAAAACCTTCCACTTTTATGTTAACCAGTGACCTCCTTTTGAGTAACATGGGCTAGAAGGAGTGTAACACGCCATATTCAGAAGTGATTCCCAGTGACAGGAAACAGGATGTGAAGGAGATGGGGGACGGACATGCAGCAAAGGAGCCACAGGTTGGACTCGAACCCTTGGCGCGCCAACTTTTGATCAGTCGATCTTAAACGTCAGCTTTCATATTAGCTCTGAGTGACAGGAAACAGGATCTGTGTGAGAGAGAGGGAATGACTTACAGGAAAGGGCAACAGGTCAGACTCAGGTCAACCCTGGGCTGCTGCAGCGAGGACGGCCTCTGCTCACGTTAGCTAACTTCTGATCAGTCAATATCAAATGTCAGAATGCAGTATGCAGAAGTGATTCCCAGTCTTTCTCAATAAAATAACTTATGAAATACATTACTTTCCTTAGGCTTCTTCTTTCGACAGCAGCTAACTTTTTGTTTTGTGCCCTTTCACATTTTTTTTGGATGAGAAAGAGAGGGGTAATGACGTGCAGCAGAGGGCCTCAGGTTGGACTCAAACCCTGGGTCGCCGCGGCGAGGACACAGCCTCTGCACACGGGGCACACACGCCACCAGCCGAGCTACCGGGGCGCCCAAACGTATTTCACGCTTTTACATTAGTTTGCATGCCGACACAACTAACTTTTGGGAGTACAACACACCGTATGCAGACATGATTCCCAATCTTCCTCAATAAAATATGATGCAACCTAATTCCAATAATGATAAAATTACCTTCCTCAGGGTTCCTTTTCTGACGTAAGCTAACTTCTGATCAGTTCATCTCAAACGTCAGCTTTTATATTAGCATGCATGCCGACGTACTTAAGTTTTTGGAGAAAAAAACATCCTCTTTTATGCAAACCAGTGACCTCCCTTTGAGTAACAAGGGCTGTAAGAAGTACAACACACCATTTGCAGAAGTGATTCCCAGGCTTTCTCAATAAAATAAGACGCAACCTTGAAACGGCCGTGTCCTTGCCTTAAAAGGTAGCATGTCCAAAACTGCATTAATGAATAGAGTGGTGCGATGAAAGCAAAGTTTTCTTCAAGGCCCGAGTCCCTGCGTGACTCCGTGAACGTTATTTCATCTCGAAAAAATCCGTCTTGCTGCATTTAAATAACTCAGAACCCCACATTAGTAGCTGCTTATGATTCCTGATGGCAAAATAAACCTTTTCTCCTCTTTAATTTAAGGTGAAAGCATTCTAATGAAGTTGAAATGATGGTTCTCTCAGGACTTGCAGAGCTGGTCGGGATTCATTTCGTCTCTATTAGACGGTCACTAAACATCCCGGTGGAAATGTTAATTATATGGCTTCAGAATATTGCAGTAACAAACACACACAGACGCACACATACGCACACTGGCTGCTCTGACGATCTGCTGATTCAGAAGATATGGTGCTGTGAGTGAATAAGCCTGATTTATCAATACTTATCGAGCCGTGGCCTTAACTGGATACATTGCTGAGTATGTGAAGGACAGGCCAGTAATCAGTCTGCTTGTTAAACATGAGAGTACACGCGCGCTGCTGTATGCATTTATGTACCAGCCTCATATTACCGATGCTGTAAGTTACCCATAGGTGAATATTAATCAAGCTAAAAAACCCTGCATGGGCTTCGGCGTCGATGGTCCAGCAGCGGCGTGATCTGTATTTCTTTCAAGGATTTCAGGAGTTCCCGTAAGAGTTGTAAAATCCATACAGAACTTGGCTCATATTTTTCTGAATTTAAATTGTAAGAAACACTAGAGTGCATCCTACGGGCACATAGCTCTGCCAAGGCTGGTCGGGGGTAATATTATAAGGCGTACCCGGCTAAAGCTACTACTGAGTATTGACTGTATAAAATATGTATGGAGCTTCCAGGTCTGACAAGTGAAGCCAGTGTGGAGGTGCTTCTTCCTAATGCCCAGCAAAGGGGGGGCCGACTCCACTGGTTTCAAAAAGAAGTCTGATTGTATGGAAGCTTATGAGAAATTGACCCTACTTCTCACTTGATTTATTTCCTCAGTAAACAGTTTCCTGATGAGCTGATGGTCTCAGTCTTCTTCGACACAACGTGATGTTCATTTTGTAAATTATTGTCCCATCTAGAGTAAAAAAGACAATAAAGCAGGATAATTTAGGGCGGGACTACATTGTGACTGAATGTCCCGGCTTCTCGGTCAGATCCAATCAGCTCCAAGTGGTCACTTCTGGCTCCAAGAAAACAAGATGTGATGTCCGCAATACCAAACTGGCTTAAAAATGATACGTGACGTCACCCTGCATTTCCTGAAATAGTTCCTCACGTTCACGAAGGTTATGATGTTCAGCTCTGCATGAATTGATTGAATCATTGTGGAGGATCTGGTTTCTGGTGCTGTTGAACTGTTTTGCATTAAAAAGAGAAGTCTTTCTATTATTTAGCCCACTTCCTCTTTGATATAAATAAGGCGGACAAGATAATAGAAACACCTGTGCATAATGCATACGTACAGTATGGTTGCATTATGGGAAATGTGGGATCCTGCATTTTTGGAGCTAAAAAAAGACTAAAACTGCAGATATCTCCGCCTCTGCTGCTTGATGTGGTTCCCTCCTTTCTTAAACCAGTCTCTTCCAGGTCCTCCAGCCTTGTGGATATGCAGGATATACCTAACCAAGTTGATGCTTTTATTTTGAAAGCTCAGACTCAGACCCCTTTCCCCCACAGTCCTGCGCCCCTGCTGATTCAACAAATGAAAGACGACCACTACAGCTGCTTACACACAAACAAAGCACAATCCAAGGGAACGTTAGTATAGGTCAGGACTCTGCAGTAAATTGTAATAATAATGTAATAAATAAATTATTGTGTAAACAGTTAATAAATATGGTGTAGTTTATCTATAAACATTATTTGGAAAGTCATTATAATGTTTATAACTATTAATCAAAGTTGAATGAAATACAAACGTATCATTTAATAATTAAGTGTTACCAAGCCTGCCTGAAGCCTCAGGCCTCAGCCTCTATTTGACCTTCTACATTTGTTGGAGCATCTGCATCTATAACCAGTCATGCTTCACACTTTTTAGCCTTGTAAACAAAACAAACAGGAAGTGACCTTGAATTTAAAGTAGTTAGAAGTCTCATCCAAATGTTTTCTAATGAATTGGCAGCCAAACCCGTTATAAAACCAACCTTTTTTAAATAAAACTCCCGCTCCGAACATTGTCAAGAACCCTCCACTGTCCAAATAAATATACAGCAGCATAAAACAAGCCACAAATCTCTGATGGAAAATATTTAAGAGCTTTCTTCTGACCTCAAATGACTTTGTCCCGTTTTTCTCTTCCTTTAAGTTCGTCAGGGTTTAAAACTCAAAAGCAGAATACAGACCGGAGGGTTAAAAACTTCTTGAACAAGTCCTGGTTCTGTATCTGTCGTATCTCTTTTAACCAAATGGTACTGTAATGAGTCAAGTTGTGTACATTAGCCTGTTTTCCAAAAAAGTAAAGTAATGTGAACACTTTTTGCGTCTTTTAAAGTCTCTTTATGTCGTTATAACATTTGAAATAATTCTGATGGCATGCATCTTTATGTTTGTAGGAAAATAAACTCCACCTGGTGATAAGTGGTGCAGTCTGTGTTGTTTTCATCTCATTCATCTCAACGTTTCCGAGTTGGATCCGTGGGGGGTTTAAAGGTTTATCGTCATCTATAATTGTTTCCAACAATGTCTTTAACTTTATTTTTTCACTCGATTTTTGATACTCTAATTCTCACAATTCTCTCCAGAGCTGTCCTACACGTCCCGCTGTGCGCTCAGTCGTACACAAATTGGAGCGAGCACACAGCTTGATGTGTGATTACCAGCACACACGGGAGATTGCAGCAATCAAACATCTTGAGGAGACTCGCTGCAGCTGAGCCACCACGCAGGTAACCATTTTGGTCTATGCATCAGCCGGCCCAGTGAAAAGCGAACGCTCACTCCTGCTCCAATAATGCGTGCTCCGTGTTGCTAACCTCACCGGGGCGAAGCATCAAACCCTGCAAAGTCAATTTCTCTCTGCTTATTAAATCACCCACGGCACAATCAGCAGCAGGGTGTTGGAAAATAAACATCCTGCTGATGGTGTGTGATAGAAGGTGTTAGTGGGCTCCTGGGGAAGGGATTTTCTGACTGCAGAAACACATGTTGACTCTTTGCAGCGACAGGGGAAAAACCTCTTGGTTCGGAGAGTGATTTTTAAAAGTATTTAGGAAGGATTTGGTTGTTTTGTGAACAGCCAGGGGCCACAAAATGATCAACAAAGTGTCTTCTTCCTAATTTCCTGCCTTAAAAATCTCTGGAAACATAACATCTTTATTAATTTTCCTTCACAATGTCTAACACAAGCATTATTGGATTAGTTTTCATACAAGATTTTTACTTTATTAACCAGAGTTCATAGAAATATTTCATTAATTAGTGACACAGTGGGAGGATTGATAATTGGGACTTGTTTTAATAAACTGAATAAAAACAGAACACGTACTTAATATTCCTTAAATGTCTCTAATAAAGTTCCCTCGAGTTGTGTGATTCCCTTTAACATTTGAAGCATAAAGCAACTAATATTTTGGTGCCGTTTCCATTATGGATCCTTCCTTGAGCTGGAAACTCAATTAAGATGCGATTTTCACATCAATTTTCTCTCCGAATGCTTCCTCAAGAAAACGCCACAGGCAACTAATCTCAGAGTAATAGCAATATATCTGTTTTCCTGATTAATATGCATAGAAAATCACGTATATTTTCATTTCCCAGTTACCAGAGATTACGTTTTCGATAGGTCAGATATCTAATAGGTTTGTAAAGGCAATCTGGCTGAAGGCTTCATTTCCTGTTCTTGTTAATTTGGATGAGGACAAGAACTATTAAAAAATACCCTGCAACTGAACTTAATGCCTTCAAGAACGAGTATGTATGTTACAACGACTGGTGTGTTGAAGTGAAGTATGGCAGCGTTGGACTAATCAGCACTGCTAAACAGCAGACAAATGTTACAACTCATTTGTTTGTTAGATTTAAATAACATCAGGATTATTGTACAATGAGATTAACACTGTAAACTGCCGAACAAAAGGATTATGTCATTAATTACACAGCAAATGCAATTTAATAATTACTGTAGATTTGTTTGATTACAAATGTGTAGATGGGAGATGATGCCGGAGAGCGAGGGAGTGTAAGACAGCTACTTTGTGCATAAATGTAAGTGAGGAGATTTGTTGAATCTTCGTGATGTTCCGCAGGTGTTGAAAGTTTTATTTCAGCAATTAAAGCTACAATACAACTTTTAATTTTTTTTTATTTTTATCTGCCCTGGGTTGACTTGTTAAGGAAACTGAATTTATTTGTGAAATCACTGAAATGAAAATGAAAATTGGAATACAAGGTTCACAATCTTTTTCTATCTGTTCTAATTTATTTTAAAACAACTTTCATTTCTTCGTGCCGCTCTTGCCGCCGAGTCCATCAAATCTTTTTCGGTCTATTTAAGTAAAGTATGTGGTTGAAATTACCCCTGCGGAGGAGGTAATGTTTTTGGCCGTGTGCGTTGGTTGGTTGGTTTGTCAGCAGGATTACACAAAAACATCAAGTTTTTAAGAAAGAAAGTTAAATTTTAAAAGTATCCAACCACAAAAAATCTCACTCCCATCCTCCAGAGCAACTCCTCCGAAAAACTTGAATGTGCACTGCCTGACTGCACCAACACCGACTGCCATGTAGCTCTCGCTGGCCGGCGGGGTGATGTGTTAGTGACTAATTTGCTATGTGTAACACGCTCTTGTGCTTTTTTACACTAATAAATACATAAATAAACAACTCTGTTAAACGCTATAATCATATAAACACAAGCAAAATAGCTGTCACAAACGCACCTCAGTCCGAAAAGGTTACCTGGCGCTACAGTTACTCCTTATTGCTGTAGGTGTGTGCTTTGTGCTAGCTGGGTTAGCTTGGCTCAGGGGCTGTGTGTTTTGTGCTAACGTTAGCCGCTGAATAAGGCTTTTGCTGCCGCTCACTCGTTCTTTGGCTCAGGGGCTGTGTGCTTTGTGCTACTGAGTTAGCTAGCGTCTGAACAACAGGCTCAGAGGTTGTGTACTATTTATGCCTAAACAAACTCTTTGTTTTCATGAGTGAATAAACAAACTGACCTTGAAGGACAACACAATTTCATAATGTTTTACTTTTGTTTATATGTGGCGGACCCTGCCACCTTTCTACCTTCAAACAGTGTTCTGGGGACCTTATTTTCCTCTGAGAGCAGCTTGTTTTTTTTTTTGTTTGTATTATTACCTCTTTAATATTGTAAATATTACAATTCTTCTCCAAAACTACGCAGTGCTCCTTTAAAATAAGTGCCTAACAGAAATCCTACACTCTCACAAACCTCAACAGATGGGAGTTCAGTGATAGATGCTGACTAAGCTAACAGGCCAGAAACTACGGCGCAGATGTGGACAGACTCTACTCACAGTAACCATAATAAATGAATTACAGGTCATGAATAAAATGTATGACTAGTTTGAGGGTAGTCGCATTATTAAATAGCAATTACTTGAATCTGGACAATAATTTATGATGACTCCATTCACATTAAAATGATTTAAAGGCTCCCCCATAAACCAATAATTAGATTAGAATTTTACTACTTTTACTGATGGCCTAATAGCGTGCACCTTAAAATGAAGGAGTCGTTTTAAGAGTCTTGCTCAAGGACACTTTGTGGAGGAAATTTAAAATGTAAATGCTTCACCCTTCTCTTCCATTTGGCTGCGGGCCACATCATGTTATCCGGGGTGAAGCCCGTTGATTTTTCCCGCTATGTCCCACTACACTCAAAATCTCATCATGGACTTCGGCTTTCTCTGTTTACAGTAAAGCGCTTCTCCTGATGGGCTCAGTACACGGCAGTGAATATGGATCTGGATGGACAAAGCTGCTGGCACAGATTGAAGTGAGTGAGCGGTGGAGCCAGAGAAGCAGCAGACAGTGGCTTAGCCTGGCTGCTGACTGAACAAAATTGTTTCATTTAGTTACGGTCCATGTGAATGGGGAAAGACGCAAACACAATGACGCATTCAGGACCAGATGCTTTTATGTACTGTATCACAGCAGAGTGGCTTACAGTGTGGTTAATTTACATTCATACACCATTTGCTGCCTATGTAGATGGGTTTGCTTTCACTCCTTCACATCAATGTCTTGCTAAATCTAAGCATCAACCTTAAAAAGAATCCAGAAGTAAAAACTAAATGATAGAACAAGCCCTGCAGTGTTTTAACATTCAACTTTTCTCACAAATGTCACATTATATTACTTTTATCACTATAAAATACCACAAATTAAATTGGCAATAGACTTTTTTCCTTACACTTACACTCTGAAGTAAACTGCATGGTGTAATGGCTGTAGAAAAAGGACACCATTCAGATATAGATGGTTCCCTATAAGCTTCGCTTTCACTATGGTATTTGGTTTGATTTTTCCTGAAAACTGAAGGGCAACCAAAACAGGAACAGGATTTGTTTTCCCCGGTCACTATCCCCAGGTAACAGTGGAACAACTGGATTCACTGTGGAAACTGTACACTGCAAAAGAAAAAAAAGTATTTTAGGTCAATTTGGGATTCTTACCATGCTGCTAGCCGTGTTGCTAACGCTGTATTTAAGACAGCAGCGCAAACAGTAATACCACAGGGAAATGCTAGGAGGGGGAAAGTTGAAAAGTTTATATAGTCTGTTCCTGCTTTAACTCCTTATTATTGTTAGATTTTTCTATTTTTATTAGAAAACAGTCTTTATTTGACCAATACTTTGACTTATAACCAAATACCTGCAACACTTCTGACATTACCATCAACGATACTGCGTTAAGTACTAATTAGTAAATGTTAGCATGCAAAACTAAGGTTGTGAATATGGTAAACATTAAACCTGTTCGAATGTTGATATCAGCATTTAGCTCAAAGCACCGCTGTGCCTAAACACAGCCTCACAGAGCTGCTAATATGGCTTTTGATTATCGTTATGAAGCACTTGTATATCACACAAACTGCACATACTATGTACAAAGCCATTTACTTAACATAATGAATGAATGAATCAAACTTTATTTATATAGCAAAAACAGGTTTAGAGACTAATGCACACTCATTGCAATAAAATGAACAGTAAAAGGGATAAAAGATAAAGAATAAAAGTTGATAACAAGGAATAATACATAATACAAGTATGTGTACATAGCTTTGGGTATAAATACAATATACATAGGAATATATTGTAGTATACACAGGATATGGCACTATTTGCACAATTCACATACAAGGTCTGAGGTATTGCAAAGCTGCAATACATTTTTTATTTGTTTTAAAGCCAATTTTAAAGTCCAAGATAAATAAGTGCCTTTTGTGTGCATCCTTAAAGGATAATAACAGATTCATAAAGGGAGCTCTGCAATAAAAGGATTGAGCATTATCTATATTATACATACACCCTGGCAGATGTGTCTAGGGGCTGCAACATACTCACATATTTACCACAAAACAGAGCGCCAAACCATATAAATATTTGAAAACACATTTTATGAGTGTGAATTTAGAGATCAGCTGTGCCTCTGAATACTTCAGAGGGTCCTCGGGATATGGTGCTGTGGATTTAATTCACTATTTTTCAGTGCAAAATACTACAGATAGTCCTTCTCCTGCTGCACAGATGGTAACAGCATGGCTGACCTCACCCTAAATTCACAGAAGTTCATTTGTCTAAGTGTTAATTGCGCAGAGAAAGGTTTGCTGAGCACACAAGCTTGTTCGCAGCATGGCCATGGTTTCTCCCTGATAAGGTTACACATATCAACACTTGGGAGCCGTCTAGTACAAACGCCGTCTTCTGCTTACTGCCCACTGGAGCAGCTCAAGGCCAGGTGTCTTGCCTGAGGGCATTTTGGCTGTAACTAACTCAACCTTGCCAACCAGATACTCCAAAATGGTCAGCAGACCGGTAGGATTTGACCTCTTGACCTTACATTCACAAGCCCACATCTCTTTAGGCTACAGTCGTCCTTAATCTGCGGCATTTTTTTCTTTCAACAAAAGTGCTGAAAGAGAAGTTATTATTAGGAAAAGCTCTGTACACCTCCTCCCACTCCTCACCACGTTATCCTTAGCTGACCAAAAAGACATCACATATGATCAAATGCTCATTAAAGTCTAACAAGCGCAGCCAGAGGGCAAAAGAGACACGGCAGGAATTCACACTTTGCTTTTCTTCGTCTCCACTGCTATTTTAATGTAATATATGCAAGATGTGGCCCCATTACAAACATTCATCTGTCATATGAGGAGAATTCAGGATTAGCTGAAGGAAAGCTGCCCAGGGAGAATATACTGCAGTGTAAAGGAATTCAAAACTTAAAAAAAAGAAATTAATAATATTTGAAACTGCACATGTATTATATTGGATTTGTCAAAAAGGCCTTGACATGTAACTATAATCCAACCAGAAGAAGAATATCACAGCCAAAAATGTGTTGAAAGTCTTTGATTTTTCCAATGAAGTTCGCAATCTTTTCAGGTTGCTATCATCCACATACCTGTACCTACCCGGGTTTACTTCTTCACATTCCTCATATTTTTGATGTTGAGAAAACAACTGGCGCGTTCAGTGATAGCACGTGTTCTTCACCTGCAGATTGCATTCGCCTTGAAGTTTGTCCTTAAAAGGTCCAATTTGTAAGAAAGCTGATTTTTGAGTCTCATTTCCAACTTGTTAAATACTGACTCTTTGGGATTGCAGATCTGGTCGGCTGCCATCCCAAAGCGTCAAGTTGGGAATGAGACTCAAAAATCAACTTTCTTACAAATTGCTCTTCTAATTTGCTTCAGAAAAACTTGGCAAAAATAACAAGCATCACACCCCTTAGTAATGTTTTCTATGCCTGTCAAGCTAATCAGTTTCTGCCCTTTCTCACTACCAAACCTTGATGTTTAAGGAGACAAAATGCGGATTTTCATGTTCATAATTTCATTTGAGTCACTTCTAGAATAGGTTTACATGCCTTAGTGCTCAAAAATCACATCAGATTTCTCAGACTGTCTAGTGCTGCAGCACTGTATTCCCCCTCTGTCTGACACGCTCTGTTTTAGCTCCTGTCTCTTTAAGGCCCCCCCTCCAGTCTCCTCTGATTGGTCAGTTCACACATGTCTGACCCAACACCGCCAACAATAACAGAGCAGCTGTGCTAAATCAATTTTCTAAACAATGGGTCCTTGAGTTGAGACAGAGGTGGACAAAGGCAGACTTCTTATTTCTAGCCAGCTACTGTTGATTTTGTCTGGCTTCATTGTCGCTGGCAGATTTTAGCTGTAGCTAGATAGCAAATTAAGCTAATGATAGCTCCAGGAGTTGGCTGAAAACGCTGTCTTTTTACTGGTCCACTTGACTCGTACGAAAAGGACCCTGCAATTGGCTGTCATGTAAGATCATTAGAAATAACAACTCTTTCGCCAATGTTAGCGTGGAGACCTAATTTTCCTTTTGGCTCACAGAAATGACAGCTCACACTTAACCCAAACTAGCAGCTAGTCCGAGAGTCGCTGCTGGGTGGATAAAATGCTATTGAAGCACCACATAAAATAAGTACAGGAGAATGGTCGGATCGGTCCAACCACAGTGTTTACGGCTAAAAATAAGGAGAGAAATGAACAAATTTGCCACAATAAATGACAAATTAATGTAAAATCATCCTCTAGTCATCTACCTGGAAGTGACTTGCTGTTAGCGTGATTCAGTCTATTGCAGTGTAGAGTATTCATCCTAGTGTCTTAAGCACAATAAGGAAAAATGATAAAACAGTGTCCAAACATAATCTCGTAGACTGCTCACGTCTTCAAATTTTCAAAAAGTATGTTTCACATGTGACATTTAAAGGCTTTAAAGATGAAGACTAACTGATGGGTCTGGCAAAAGTAATAATGAGTTTAAACTTTCCCAAATCGAATAAAGAGCAGGACAAAACTAAAACTCTGATGTAGTCGAATCCATGATAGTGACACAACGGATGTGCTCGTCATGAATGGGGCATTGTTTTAAATGTCATCTGTAACAATCTAATGTAGCTAGATAATGATGTGCCACTTGAAGCGTCGCCAGTGAGCTAGTTTTCTGGATGTGCTTCCTTTAGTCTACGTCTGAGCAGACAAGCGACACACTTTTTAATTAATTCCTTTTCTTTTCTTTTCCTTTTCTTTTGTATTTGGCGTTAGAAAGACTGAAATTGCCCTCCCTGCTACATGTGGAGACATCTTAAGCTATGATTGGACAATCACAGCTTTCAGAAAGGGTTTAGAGGACTGTTTATTGGGGGAATTCCATGTGATAGTCTTCATTTTTGCAGCAGATCGGTTGGAAAGAAGAGACGATTATAAAAAATAAAGAAGACATGAGGTTGGATAATCTTTGAAATTCACACATAACATTTCAGATGAAGGTATTCATTGTTCAGACCTGAGTTATTCTACTTCTTCTCTCTCTCATTCAGTGGATTTGCTGATTTCTTCAGTGTCTAAATCTGAGTCACATGGACTCGTCGACACTCTCGACTAAGAGAGAAAGACACACAGAGAGAAAGAGGGGTCAGAAAGCTAAATGGTCCAGCCTCCAGTATTGGCCCAGTAATGGAATATAATTGGAGAATAAGTGGAGCAAGTCTGTGGGAGATGGAAAAAAGGGGGGAGAGACAGGTTAGCGAAGTCAAGTAAAGCTGCTGTTGGAGAGACAGCCTTCATGAAACAGGTGAAGTGACAGAAATAATAAGTAGACCTAAAGGGAGTGCACTTATCTTTCTGCTATATAGTCTTGAGTTGCATGGTGATGAATAAATTGAATGTTCAGTCTTTAAATGACAAAAAAGTGAAGGGCTACACGTAGAATGTGAATCATTACAAGCCAGATTGATGAAATGTAGGTTGTTTCGTTGCTATATTACTGATTTACCCTGTATCATACAGAAGAGGACAAAGTAAAAGCTTTTTGCAAAACAACCAGCAGTCATTAAACCTTGCAGATCCCAGCAGAGATTATAGCTTGAGAAAATGTGCACAGGGCCTTCTCTCCAGATGCTTTAGTTCAGGCTCACATAAAGGAAATCTCCACACCGAATTTCATAGCACAGCTTCAAACTGTGATTTGTATTTCATTAGTTAGATGCTGCGTGTAGCAGCTGAGCAGCTTTTTTCTCCGACAATGTACAATTCACACCTTGCCCTTGAGACTATTTGAAAAATCACTTCTACTCCGGCTCCACAGGAACGCTGCACGAGAGAAACAGATCCAATGATGTCAAGATATTTTTTCTTTAGAGTAAACATGGTTCCAGGTGAGATTATACAAGGCGCTTTATGGTAACTGTGAAGATGTTTGTGGTCCCATGAGTCGAGCAGATAACATGAATATTTTTTGGACACAAACTTTCCTAGAAAGCGTATCGTTTCTTGCTTTCTTTCTTTTGCTATAAAGCCAGTATGATTACACGTGTATTGCATTAAACAAGAGTAAGGCCCAATCCAATTTCCCTGCCTCTAAAAAACCTCTGTTTGGAGGGTCATGTAGCCCCAAAACTCCCCCCTAAGCTCCCATCCCAACAGGAACCTGGACATCCTACCCTTTGGCTTGAACGCGATCCACCTAGTTGTTGGTGACACAGTTCACTCAAAACCACAAATGTTAACCTTAGAGGCCCATCGCCAGCAAAATCATGTTTTTTTTATGGTATGGGCGCTCCTCTCCTGTGAATTTTTAGACGTTGAAATATGTTCAACTTCAACTCGCCTGGCTCTACAGGCACACCATGCTGCTTTGTCCAAAACAGGCTTTTCCAAGGCGTTTTTTAAAGCAACCACACCTGTAGTGACAAATCCTTATGTGATCGGCACCTTACGGTGGTGCAGGAGGAAGAGTGAGGGGTTTCCCTAAGTCATTGGGATTAATTCTTTGGGGACCATGAATGTTTGTACCAACATTCATAGCAATCCATCCAATAACTGCTGAGATATTTCAGTCAGGACCAAAGTGTTGGACCTATAGTGACCGATTGGAAGACCAGAATTGCCATCCCTCGATTGTGCCGCTAGTCCATCCCTGAGTTTAATAATTGAAGCACACTGATTGTACCAGAGATGGTTTTAAGTATCTCACAGCCGATCTAAAACCAAGAAAAATAAATTAATGGATTCAAATACACTCTATGGGCGCTGGCGGCGGTCTGCTATACCTTTTTGACGTGGAGGACTTCAAAGTGGGTATCAGAGAATGTGAGAGTTGAGAGACAGAGCACTGATAGAGAGAATGGGAAGCAGAATGCAATTTAACTATGAACTCACCCTGAAAGAACCTTCGGTCTGTCAATCAGCCGGCCCACCGCCTTCAGAGAGCCTCGGCTGGCAACACTGAAAGTCTAATGCTTAGCGTCCCGCTCCAGACCTGTAATGAGATCTCTGGGCAATCTGATTGAATTATTCTGATGGTTTTCAGTAGGTTTGTGCCTCGGGCCCTGACACCCCTCACTGATAAAGCCTGGCTATGAAAGAAAATAAGCTTAACTGATGGATGTACAAATACAATTTGAGGATGGTCTATTTGCACAGGATCATGGGGGTTCCCCATATTAAGATTAAACCTACAGTGTGGTCTTTTTCATCCTCTATTTTCTACATTTCTTATTTTCCTTAATTTATTTGGAAGTGTAGTGGAATTTGTAATATAACTCATCTCTCCTGCCAGGTGTTCAACCTCCGAACTGCCTCTTACTAAAGCGTCTAACTAGCATTGATAATGAGTCTCTGGAGACCAAAGTGAACGACATAAAAAGTTAGTGTTGCTTGATAAACACTGAATAGCAGCCATCTGCCGACTGCCTTTGGATGCATTTTGGAGGCAGAAAATTGTAAGGCGCTTCAAAAATGCAAATGAACAGAGGCTCACAAACAAACTTAATCAACAACTAATAACGCAGCTGTTTCAAAGACTGAGTGTGCGAGCCTGAAATAGGTTTTCGCCTCTTTTAATTGGAGCAAATTAATGATTTAGCCGAGCATTAGCTGACTCAAGGCACTCATTGTGACTAATTTTTATCAAGCTATGCACTGATGGGTGTGGAAGTGGTGGTATATGAATGAATGGATGGAAAATGTAGATGCTTATTTAGAAGTGGGATGCATTTCCATGTTTAGTCTTGGCATGTCTTCTCCTTTGTAATTCCATTTGATTTATGACTGAGGCAATGTGCTGTTCCCTGGTTACTATATTAGGACTTCAGAGCTAATTGAAAGAGCTGTGAGTCATTATTTGCTCGCAAAGCGAAGCAGCGGTGTTGTCAGAGACGTCAGTGTACCGCTACGGCAATGCAAGGTTCTAAATTTGTCCATGATCGTTGTAGACATTAAATGTAATGTTTAATATTTCATTTTCACTTAGACTTATACATAGCAAAACATCAGTATTTTGGGATGGGTGGTTTATTAAGGCTCCTTAACAAGCTGAGGAGTTTAGTAACAGCTTTCACGATCCTCAGAGGATGATTCCTGGTCATTGTCTGGACTTGGACATGAGACTCAACAATCAACTTTCTTATAAATTGAACTTTTAATGGCCAGATTTCCATGAAATTAGTTGTGAATACCAATGCATACCTTTAAACACTCCCAATTTTCACAGTAGTCCCTCTATTTTCAACTCCTTCTCCTGCTGTACTCCCGATAGGTCATTTCTCCCATTAATTTCCCAATTTCTAAGCAGGATGTGCGTCGTGGTGCCTCACAACCCAACTGTATGTCTTGTCACTGTGCTCGCTCAAGACCTTTGCTCAGTTTTGCTGCTGAAAATGGATGAAAAATGTCCCAAGAAGAAGAAATACATTTCCAAATGTCACTCAACTTGATGCAAGACCTTCCCCTTTTCTCACATTTGCCTCCCGTTTCACCTACCTGTCCTCTTGCGTCCTCCTCTATCTATTTAAATATGTTTATCACATATGTTTTTTAATCTCTGCTGCTTCTATCTAGACATTCCAATGGATTGTCATTCATTTTGTGACATCTAGTCAGGGTCCCCAGAGGATAAACCTGATTCATTTTGATAATATATTCACTTTCCCTCTAGCATCACCATGAGGATGACATTTTCGATTTTTAATTAAATGTTTTTAACAGCTCAGTGGATGCAACGGAATTGGGCTCATTGCACATTCATGGTTCCCAGAGGATGAACTGTAATCACTTTGCAGATCCCCTCACGTTTCCTCTGGCACTACCAGCAGTTCACATGTGCTTACTTAACACAAATATCTCAACATTTTATTACCACACAATGTAGTGCAGACATTCACGGTCTTTAGTCACTATCAGTGATCCCCAGACTTTGGGGTATTGAATAAATTGTAATTTAGATCTGATGGTTTCTTTTCAAATGACTCACAGAACTGCTAGCAGGGCTGTAGACTCTCAGAAAAGTAATTTCAAAGGTGTTTGCCATTTTTTTTCCACTGAGCACACTTTAACTGAATTTTGATGGGGTGGAAATTCAAAAACATTTCTCACAAAAAAAAACCTTTTACTTTACTATTAAATTATAGAAAGCATTGTTTCTGGAGTCAGTGTTTTTGAGCATTGCATGAAAAATTTACACACTCTCAGAGGCAGAAATCTGAAACCCATATCTAAAAACAAACTATGGGTATTACCAGATAGGTGTTATGTACGTGTGAAGAAAATGAAAAAAAGTTATAACAACGGTGAACTGACCCCTTGAGATCACCCCAATATAGAAGTCAACAAAAAGTTATAAACAACTCGTGTTGACCTTTTAATTTTGAACTCAGGATTAACTTGACATCAATTATTTTACTCATTACTGAGTAATTGAGGGATGACATGTTGTATCACCCGGCCATTCAGTATTGATTGCCTTGCAATATGCCACCCCTTTTATAAAGGAGTGAATGTGTGAGCAATTTCATTCACCTTCAACATCAATCGCTTCATTTTCAACTCCTTTGGATTTGGTTTCAGTCGGTGGAACTTCAGAGGCACAAATCCAGTGTTTGATCATATGCAGCCAGGGGCCGTTACTTTGGTGATAATAGGATTGGATCATGGGATTGGTCACATTCCTGCAGAATGCAGTTCATTCAAGGATCTGGAGCTATAATATCTGTGGATTCATCGCTTACCTATGATGCTGGAATTGATTTGGTGTTGTGAAGTCATGTTTCAAAAGATTCATCAGAGGATTCAGACATTTCTATGCGGTTATCAGTAGCTCACAAGCAAACTAGAGGCTGTAATTGCTTTCCAAATTGCCTCTTTGAGCTGTGGCTGACCCAATTAGTTTTGGGATTGTGTTTGTTACAGTATCACTGTCTAACTGTTGCGACTCGGCTGTATGAATATTTCAAACTCACACTGGCAGTCAATTACATCTGTATTTGTAACGTGTCAGCCAGCATGATTAGTTAATTATGTTTGCACTCTCTGACGATGGCGGTGCCAAGTGTCTCTCAGCTGATTCTTTGTCTCCCAAGTCAGACTCCTTGCCCGCACACACCTTTCCAGTGTTCAAACATAGAATATAAAACGATAAAGAAAATGAAATACTATTTACGTGTCAACATGTGGACTGTGGTTTGCTGCAAGATGTCAGCAGAGGAGAATCAGTCGGAATGAAAAACCGAATGAAAGGAAAGGTCCTGCATTCACAAACAGATGGATAAAACACCATAAAACCAATTCTGTCCTTCAGTAAATACCAGACATTTATATACATGTAGACATCGTGGAGTATGGCAGCAGATATCAGACTGGGATTTACTGGGATGATCATGCAGGTGAGCTGCAGGCAAGTAAAAGTACTGTATGACCTAATGTGAAATAAAATGTGCTCGGAGGATAATATTTCTCTTTCGTAACAACAGCCTCATAAAGCCCACATTAAGTTTTTAAGTACAGTTGTTAAGTACTCCAACTGTTAAGGTTCAAGGTGATTTATTAGTCATTATACAACACAAGGCTGCAAAACAGAGTGACAGTTTGTACACTATTTCATGCTACACAAGTTAAACACTTTCTATCCACATTAACTGTGTGTGAACACCAAGCATCACTGAAGTAAACACAGAGTCCAACTCTACTCGTCCTGCTGTAGTTGGTGCCCGCTCATCAAGAAAAACAGTTTGATCCAGCATGCTCTGGTGGATAAAGGTCTCTGTAAAGATGTGGGCACAACAGTCTCTGGTTCGCCGTCGCTTGGCCAGTCCCACTTATTCCATGTAATTTTTACTGCATCCAACCAGATATTATCCAGTCGCAGCCTTAAATGCCAAGCTGAATTAACATGGCTGCCATCTTGGATCTCTCCCCTCTCCTCTCTGCGTAGTGGGCCGGTCAGTCAGGTTGGATGTTCAAAAGGTGCCGTGGGCAGTGGTCGCTTCAAAGTCTGCTACTCTTAATTGAAAACCTGCACTTTCTTCTCCAATGTTGATGAATGTAATACAACACATTAAAACAAATAATTCAATACAAGCCCTGGCTGCTGATGTTGGTGCGATGCCACTGTTGTATTTAAGAAAAAAACACTTATGCACTTATGAAGATGAGTCTGAAGATTGAGTATCTAATCTATATTGGTTATTGTTCATTATCAGGCCTTTAAGCCGCTGGGCTTTATAATTTCGGAAGTTAGATCAATTTGCAAAATGACCACCATAAGAAATAACCATCTGTCCCACAGTGTGCAGGCAGTCATGTATATTAAGTTAACGGCGTTAGACAGTGGCAGCTGATGAAAAGACAGAGGCCTCGCTGCATGAGTCAGAATATCATCTTTCCACCCAGTCACCAGCCAGTAACACTTACTCCATCCTCGGTTTTTAGAAGGTTTAGTCAGGTAATGTTGTGACCCATGTTACCCATTGAGATATCAATGATGCAACAGGGTGGGTACTTTGTATTGCAGGTATAACCATTACTCTAAATGGACATTAACATTTAATTTTACCACACACAAATATATTTCCCAACCTCTGTTTTGGGGGTCAGATGAGACCTAAAACCATCAGGACGACAGCAGGAACAGCTGATCCCTACAGAACCAGCTCTGAGCTGACCGAGATGAGAATGGTCCACTGTAATCAGGCCCCGGAGGTAATCGAGGCAGGACATTATCCGCTTCGCTGCTTCTCTGCAGCATCTGGACGTCTCTGCCACCTGCTCAGGAAGGCCTCACACCTCTCCTCTGCCTCATTTTCACATTGTTTGTTTTCCTTCCCACCCTGATTTGCTAAACATTACATTTAGCCGCGTCAGATGTGCTCTTGAGTATCATGGATCAATTTCGTTGGTTTATTTTTAGGCATTTTTCTTTTGATTTGTCCTACATGGCAGAAGCCATTTCCTGGATTACAAAAACATTTCTTTTTTTTTTACAAGATCTTTTTGTCTTGACATCGTTGAGGTGATTCATCAGTGTCGTTGCAGATTTTGTTATTCATTAAAGAGTATTGTTAGAATGAATACAAAACTGCTTGCTGTTCAAGCAGCAAAAACACATAAAACAGGCATTTGAGTCAATAATGACGACAAAAATCAGTAATGACAGCACTTTTTCAGGACAGCTTATTGGCTTATCTGCAAGAAAGCGGCTATAAATAACGGCCCCGGAGAATTTTCTGAATATTAATTTTACAGACCGTACCTCGGAAAGAAAATGTCTTCATTGCGTGTCAGGAAAGAAATATAGTGTAATGTTCTTCAGATATTTCAGCCCACATCAAGAAGACAGTTTAATGTTTAGATTATTAGAGTATAGATCATGAGAATATCTGTTCTTGGCTTTTCTGTCCTGACCTGTTACTATCAGTTTAGAAAAAACTATTCTTGCAGAGTCGTTTCATCAATCAAATGTTCTGCCAAAGTATATTTTTATCACCCATTTAAAAAAAAACATCTTCTGAGGCAGGACACCAGCAGTGAAGTTAAAGGCTATTGCTAATTCAGCATCACTGGTCACGACGGTTTAATAATCAGTGGTTTGACGCTAATTTTAACTCACAACAACTGATCTGTTTGTGAGAATAATTGCTCCATAAAAAAGCTGCTGAACATTCAGTGCAGGCAGTGATCAGCTCTTTTGAATATTTTCTAAATGGTTGTCATGCTGAGGTTGTTTTGTTGAAAATCATTGTGAGTTTGTCAATAAAAGTTGTCCAGTGTTTGAATTTGGATTTTCTTTTCTTCATTTAACTGTTTAATTCGATTTTCTGTAAAGGTCTGACTTAAGAGGGTCTGTCGATCTAATAGGCTACTTTCAGATAAGCGACCTATTTCAAGAGTTTATCTAATAGGCCTCGCCTTACTGTTTTAAACATTTAGGCTATTTATCCACGTAGTGCCTGCACAAAACGGCTCTGAACTCCACGTGGCTCCTGAAGAATAGACAGTCCTGAAATGCTTGCTAATGTTGAACCGAGCCTTGACATAGCTGTTGGATAATGTCAGTTAATTGAATCAAATACAGACTGCTTACAGCACACAGATATGGGGAGGTAATTTCTAAATCACCTGAGATCCCCTGGTAATATTAGTCCCATGTGAATAGGGCTACGTATGTTAGCATTCTAAAATTTGCTAATTAACACTATCACTGTCCTTAGTGCACAGGTGGCCTACTGTATTAAGTCATAAACCAAAGTTCACATTTAAAATTGGAGCTAATGATGATGCGAGATGAGCCGTCAGGGGATCACTAGAGGTTTAACAAGTGTATCGTAATCATTTGAAAAGGGAAACTTCATCCTGCTGGTGGTACTGGAGGAAAAGTCAGGGGATCATCAGACTCAGTAGACTTCATCCTCGAGGGAACATCTGTTCAAATTTCATCTTGTAGCTGAGATATTTCAGTCTGGACCAAAGTTGAAGGCCGACTTTCCCGAGGCTGCCAAACTCACTGAACAATACCAAGGACAACAAGAAGTCCGTGTCGTCGCTGGTCGCAGCGTCCCTATATATCCACAATTTCAACTAACAAAATAACAACATGCAATTAAAGCATTTGTCGACTATATTTACCCATCTCACATTTCAGAGAAAGCCAAGCAAAGACATGTATCATAACGTCACTTTTGCTCCTGCTGTGCGCGGTTGCAGCCTGTTGTCTTCATCTCGGCTTCGATGGCAGACGTAACGTCCACGTGCGAGCGGCTCGCAGACAGGGAGCAGTCACTGTCAGCTCTGAGATCTGTCAAAACAACAACCCTCTTCAAAACAAGTCACTCATACTTACGGATAACTTGCGGAAGGAATAAACAGCCGTGATTGTTATTTCCTGAAATATTTATAGCCGGTGCAGCTCGAGCAGTGAGTTCTGCAGTGCTTCCTGACAGATCCTTACTATTTCCACGTCTGTCAACACCACCGAGTGTGAAAGAGACTGCGGCTGTCATCTGCATGAATGCCAGCCTGCTCTCCCATGAGACCCAGTGCAAGCCTTTCACGCTAATAAAGATTTTCCGAGGGCAAATATGATAAACTGAGGAGTGTAGGTACAGTACGGGAGGAAACGCTTGTGCACTCGGAGAGCGAGACAAATCATCCCCCCAAAATGACATTCAGACTGATCTTGCAGGGGGATGCTGCTGTAATACACTGTGAAATTGATTCCATGAAGTGAATCATGATCTAATCTCGTCTACCAAAACAAGGTGGCTTGTCTCACGGATAAAACATCAAGACAGGAACAAACCATAAAGTGTGGCATCCCATTTCTGCTCCTATTACAAAGCACTTTTTTAAGGTATCACAGGAAACCAGTTTGTAAGGAGCTACATTTAATGTTTTTAAATTACCCAAGCCTGTCTGGCTTTTCTTTTTCTGTCTTCGGATATGTAATGTGTGAATATACCTCTTTTGAAAGTGGAATGACTACCCAGTCAGAATAAATGACTGTATTGTATGTTTCTACAGAGCACAGATATACTGAATCTCTGTATTTTCATTTAAAGCTGAGAAGACGCTGTGGTAAAGGTCTGGTTAGGTTTGGGCACGAAAAAGTTTGGGTCAGGAAAAGATCATGTTTTGGACTAAAATACCTGCTTTGATCGTCACGTACACAGCACAGTTGTCTGTCGGTCAATGTCGGGGGTGTCGGAGAGCTTCTGTGGCCCTAGCTGATGTGATGTTTGGCTGATTGAGCGTGTAGAAACCTTTGATGGAAAAAGAAAGAGAAAGACCTTTGAGCCTGTACCTGTAATATCCATGATACCACACATTTAGTGAAGTTTCTCTTAATTTCTTTTCTCCACCTCTTCTCCACCACCATTTGCAACTTTTCCCCAGACACAGTTTTTGTTCAGAAGTGGCTATATTAGCGAGAGTGGTGTCAAAAAACGCTGCTTGAGCATGTCAATGGATTGTACATCCAAAATCTAGACTCTTCCCATTTCAGATTTTTGAATAATGAATACAGGCTACAGGTAACTGGTGGTATGGAGAGGTGTTTCCTCCCGTGCAGTTGGCTGTAGGGTGGTGTCTTTGCGGTGTGTTCAAGTGCAGCTTTTTGGTCGAGACACAGACAACCTCAGGCAACACAACAGTCAGCCTTCGTCACCGCTAGTTCTTTGATGTCAGTTTGGTGTATCTTAATGTCTCGCTAAGTCTGAGACCGGGGTTTGTGTCCCTAGAGTGACCAAGAGTGAGGATTGATTTGTGTGAAGTTAACTGATGTCTTACGTCTCTTATGTAACCTGGGACAGTCAGACATGATCAGAATAAACCTGAAGATAATCGGGTTACTGAATTACCTCAAAAATATTGTAAATATTAAAATTCTGAGTTTGAATTTCTTCTCCAAAACTACACAGTACCCCTTTAAACATCACAAAGTCCTTTTGGAGCCTAAAACTAACCAATAACGTAACGTAACGTAATGTAACGTGACTTTTTCACATTCGTCATAGCATGTATTCATAAGTACACTATTTGTGAGTAAGCTTTATTTTGAAAATCTAACCAAAACGTGTGCACCAGCCACTATAGGGGTAAGTAGAGCTTCATAGTTTGAACCTGAAGGCCACTAACCAAGCTGCCATGTTTGATGAGTTAAGAGTGAGAACGTTTTGGATATATATGATACTAGTAGTATCTCAAAATTGTAAATATGTACAGTACTTGAGAAAATGTACTTAGTTACATTCCACGTATCGTAGACATATAACACATCTGTGGTTTGCAGAAGTACAATGCCAACATCTCACTCTGTCGACTGGGCTTGAAATGATTAGTATTTGCTCCTCATTGATGAGACATGAGACATTTATGAGACACAAACCTTCAAATAAAAGTCATTAATAAAATATCCCTCTTCTCGGAGCTTGTTGTAATCACAACGTGCTGTTCAGTTTTTGAATAGCAATCTGATTCACCCAGTGACTAAAGCTTGCATCATGAATGTGTAATCAAATCGGTCAGTGACATGCCCGGAGAGTATTTTCCCCAACTGAGCTGTGATCACACAAATGACTCACTCGCCGCCATCAAAAACACTCCAAAATGTGAAAGAAACGAAACCACTGTGAGCCATTTGGAGCATATCCGAGAGTCCACATATAGCGATAAACAACATTTTGCAGGGTTTTGATTGTTCGTGGACTTGAAGCTTCACATCAACGCAGGGGAAACATTCATCACTATTACATGAGACCCGGCTGACCCGGCTGTCAGGAGGCGATGACGTTTGACTGATCTCTGCTCACTGTTGGCTCTGCTGCTTGTGTTTATCCAGCGGTTCCAGAGCCCCATTGTTCTTCATTTGTCATGTTGGGACGTGGGGGAGGACGGGGGATGTCGGTGGTGGGTTTGACCTCAGGTCAGTCAGGTCGATGTACCTGCGAGCCTACCTGCCGCCTGACCAAATCCAGGAAAGTTCATGGAGAATTCCTTTGTTGTTTTCTGGTTTTACAAGCTGTGTGGTAACGTATTTCTGCCCGTCATTCCATTGTGTCATGATAACATTTTCATCTTGCTGTGTTTGAGTCCGACAGGGCAGGAAATAGAGGTCTAGAGGAAATCGAGGGTCAGTATTTTCAGTCTAATCGGGTCGGTTGGGTTACAGAATGTGGCGTTGCTTCAGGTGTCAGGTCTGCCCGAGGGGATCCAAGCAGGCTATCAGCTCTGGTCATGTGTTGAGATATAATCATCACGGCAGAAAGATGTGTTTTTTGAGGTGAGATGGAAGGTGTGAAGTGTGAAGTGCAGGAACATTTACAGCCACTGTTTCCAACTGTGAATGTTTTGTCACAGTAATGAATGTCCAATGATTCTGTGACCAGTGCTGGAGGTCTCTTTATATCCGTTTGGGTTTGAATCAGCTTTGATTATCTTCAGCTTTATTCTGATCATGTCTGAGTGTCCTCGGTTCTTTTACAAATTTTCTACCTTTTTGAAAAAAATATGAATTTATGCACCTCAGCAACAATATTTGGCTGGTTATTTCATGCATTTGCAAACCTTAAAATCATAATTATTTGCCAAGACCAAACTTTGGTTTGAAGTGGTTCTCAATGTTAGTTTCAAAAACAACTTTCAGAAAGATAATTCAGATCATGGCTGTATAACAAGCTGGATGAGGTGCTGCTGCTCAGCCTTGCGTGAATTATAAACTTACAAAATCCCACCGGGGGTCTGATATTTGTAAAACTTTCCTCGAGCTAAGAAAAGTGACATCATAACGGTGAAAAGTCTACGGGCCGAGCGGGCCGGGCCAGTGGGAGAAACTCGAATGTTCATATTCAATGGGCCGCATAATCATGAAGTAAACCTTGAGGCTGGAAACTTTTTTTGGCATATGTGCCAGCCGAGCAATTCTCATTGGACTGAAAAGGTGTCATCTTTGTGTCTGGTATCTAGATCTTATATTACATCTGTGGTTTAAACAGACAGCTAAATATAGCTGTACAGCATGTGTATACAGCGTTCAGGATTTATAATTGACAATTATAGATGATACGTACATGTCAAAGTAGTGTGTATATTCAAGCTGTGTAATTTAAGTGGATGTGTTAGTGTTGCAGGGTTATTGACACTATGTGCAGCAGTATTACGCTCACCTTATTTGAGCGTTATCAAGCAACTAATTAGATGCTGTCATCACAATTGTGATGCTAGCTTTTTGGTGTATTTTGTGCCATTTTGTGTTGTATTATTATTGGTCACAGTATCATATTCACTTCACAAAAAAATGTTATCGGGCAAATTAATCTTTAACTGTGTCTGTTTTGTCTCGTTTTGGCAAATAAGTCACACTCAAAATAGAAATATAAGAAGGTGGAAAAAGGTCTGTGACCGTAACTGTATAAAGCTTACAAAATAAGTCAATATCAATAAAATATATCAATATTTCATTTTTTAATATCAAGGTTATATCAACAGGGCTTGTAGCAGCAGCTACACTGAGATATTTGTGACGCTATTTTGACAAATATTGACTGTTGGACTTCTGTTTTTGACTGACAACCACAGATTTTACCATGTTTTTTTTTTACGATCCCAGATCCCATGGTAAGTAAACATTTATCATACCTTATAGAAGTAGAAAGGATCATGTATTTGATCAGAAATCATAGACACAGCCGATAATAGATGGACAAAATGGACTGAACACCGCAAACATGAACTAAAATAAAATTTCAAGTAAGGCTCATGTATTGATTCTGTGCTTGCAGTTGTTTTGCTTTTCATTTCTGCTGTTTTTGTCCTCTGATCCTTTGGGAAATATGTGTTATTGTTAAGCTGAGTTAGTGGAACTATTTTGATAACGTACTGTACGGTCCCTATTTGTCATATTGCCTTTAATAGTATTATTTATTTCCCTTTTGTTATGATTATGATTGTGGTTACGATGATTTTAATACATTTAAAATTCTTATTTATTTGATTTCTTTCTCTCAGTTAAAATTAATAACATCAGATTTATTTGGTGCTTATGTTAGGGTAGTTCTTCGTCTTATTTATAGTGACTGAATGAGTTTGTATCATGGAGAACAAAATGCACTTGACCTCCTGCGATATGTGTTTGACTGTCTTTTTAACCTTGTATTTCCCTTTGCGCTGCCGGTTGCTGGTCTTGATCATGTCTCTTTAACTTTTGTATTGTCCTTTGTGTTGTTGCTCTTGCCCCGCGTATCGATTGCGGTCTGGCATCGTAATAAAAGGTGAAAATGAATGGATGAAATAAGTCAGCAGATTTGGCGCAGAGCATGAAAATAACTTATAGAAATAAAAGCAAAAACTGCTAAAGGTTGTGGAACAATTTCCCTTTAAGATAATGTGAAAAAACTCACATCAGTGGTAGCCTGTCGTCAATGCTTAAATTAAAAATGAACCGAAGATTAAATACCATGTCAATGTATCGTCAATGACTCTCCGACAACAATGGCTCAATTCAAGAGAGTATTAGACATTGAGACAAATGGATCCACATAATTGGCACTAAAAAGCCCTCCAGACAGACCCTGTTCTTCAGATATGGGTTTAATTGTCCAGAATATGATTGCTAAGTGAGAGATCCCCTCACTTATCAAATTAACGGCTTCGAAAAGTGGGACAGTGGAGTACTTAGTGCTTATTAAAGTGGAATGGGTCATGCCAAAGGTAAGCTGTTTATCTCTTGAAAGGAGAGCGTGGGGCAGAGGAGGAACGCCTCACGGAGAGAATGGAAGAAATAAAAAGAGTTTTTTTCCCTCCACAATCCAACCTCTCATTAAGATAGGATTGGAGAGCCGGAGAGTGCCATTATATTACAAAAATGATGGCAAAATACTTTAAAATTTCATGTGTGGAGGAGAAACAGGAACAGGGCCAGTGATAACCACAGACACACATAGAAAACGCATGTAATTGGATAGACCCACACATATTTCGTGCATAAACTTCCTCATGTTTTATTCATGAGAGTAAAGGTAGGGTATGGCCACACATGAGCTATCACATTTCTCAGTGCTCATTTATAGCTCTCCTGCGCGAGCCTGGCTGAGCCCAGATAACAGCGAAACCGCCTGCAGGGCAGACACAACACCCCAAAGAGTAATACAGGCCGTCATAACACCCAGCAAGAAACATGGTAATGCAGGTAAACTCAAAACTCTTATCAAAATGCCATACACCTTTCAACGCGGTGAGTGAGCGGTGTGGACCGGCTGCCAGCTGGCCTGATAACGCCGGAGACGTCTCAGGTCCAAGTGTGCCCGTTTTTAGCAGTACCGGCAGAAAGAAATGAAGATATCTGCGCCGTTTATTGTATTGATTTTCAATAAAAGTCTATCATGACAGGAACCTGGGGTTGTTATTCTGACAAATATTTCCCCATTGGCTCGTGGGCTCCTGGTTTAGATGAGTGGTCCGTCCCCAGGCAACAACTTATGTCCCAAAACAGCTGTTTGGCCTGCACATACAAAAACTTTATACCAAAAATGCTCCTGTGTGCTTTAGACTGAAATACAACCCGAAGTTCCAACATGTCTCACTCCTAACTCCCAACTAGACTTTCAAAATAAAGCTCGCTGACAAACAATTCACATATTATGACATATTATAACTTTCGGACTGTCATTAACCGTGTCAAACTATCAGTTTGGTTACGTTTAGGCTCCAAAACTACTTGGTAAGTTCAGGAAAAGATCATACTTTGGGTTCAAATAATCATTAGATTACCTAACTTACATAATATAATAGACAGAAGAGACATGACTCACATCACATAAGTTAAGTCGTTTCAGTATGTCAACTTACTAAAAAAACCTCTTGACTCTTGGTCACAATATGGACATGAACCCTGGTCTACAGAGGTAAAGTCCATTTATGACCCATCCAGTCACCCCCAACTCAGACTTTTCTTGCTCTTCATACCACTGCACTGGAGGGGAATCAAGAAGTGATGCTGGAGGTGTAACAGAGCAGAAAACTTTGATGTGTCGGACCACTGACTGTACGCTGCTGTGTTTGACACAGTGGGAGTGAGAACAGGCTGGAAGTGCATACCAAAAAAAAACTATAAAGAACATTATACACTCAATTAAATGCTATATTAAAGCTGCTGTAAGTGTGATTTTAGCTAGCTTCCTGTCTGTTTTGCAGTTCACAATCCCCTCCCTCTTCTCTACGTCACCACACTTTCAAAACTCTTTTCTTTTGTTCAAGGCAGATCTCTTTGCCTCTTTCTTTTCTTCAAGGGTTTTTCTTCATTAGTAGTATAAGCCGTCACCAAGAGAGCTGGAATTAGTAGCTTTGCCTGTTCTGAGCAGGAGCAGACACGACCACATCTTTGTGGAGTTTCCTATCCTGATTGGATAAAGTGGGCAGGGATACCAGAACATTTCTTTTCTCTTTTAGTGCTTTATTATTTTACTATTTAGTATCTTGTTTGGTGAAAATGTGTCAATTGTTGACATGTGGTGGAAAGGTACAAACATGAAAATGTCAGTAGTTTGCAGAAACTGGCGACTGGGCTGCTTGCATTGCATTGATGTCTTGGTGTGTATGAATTGAAACACTGATGCTCTATACAATTTAGTGAGAGAAAAGTGTGCCACATTGTGCCTTAAATGAAAAAAAAAAGTTGGCAACTGTAATGTGAAGGGTTATGTAACTGTTAATTTTGCCTCAGGTCACAGTAGAGGGGCACTTCAGTTGACCAGAGGGTTTTTTGCACCAACCAGGGGGGCACTAATGGTGACCAGGGGTGCATTAGGCTGCCCACATGCCTCTATGATGTGACATCAGGGTGAGAATGAAGTTTCTAAAAATGGGACACTTTGGCACTCAGAGCAATGAGGGCACAGGCGGTCAGGTTTTTGCTTGACAGTGCAATTTCCATATTTTCACACTCAGAGACTTTTTTCAGACCCCTGGAGGTAATCACAGATCAAAATGCTCCGGCATTAGCACAGATAACACTCCTCTGTTTGACCAGCTTACAGAAAGTCTGACTCCGATTTGACCTTGAGAATCAACTTGCAAATATGTACAAATAATATTCATCCTAATATATTTGCATTCTGTCCCCATTGCGTGCCCTGACAGTGATTCAAGGCAGCCGCTAATCTCTTCTTAATATGAGGAACCATATGTTAAGAGAGATAACTGTTTGACAGAGTGGTCATTTGGAAGCTGTAATGCCCAGGGCAAATTCTGCCCAGTGGGTTGTCCCAAAGTCATCTATCTTGGAGGAGTTGTGCGTCTGAAGTTGTTGCAGACCCCTCAGTGTCACAGTTTTAATGGATACAAGGATTTGGTTTCCTCTCGCTCAGTCTGATTTGGGTGCAAAGCATCAACAGTGAGGCCGGGAGTGTAAGCGAGAGTTTTCCTCTCCAAGGAGTGATGCCTCGAGAAGAACCAAAACAATCTTTTCCTCACTTTCCTCTGCTTGTTATTTTTCACACATACATGATAGAAATGCTTTACTGGAACTGTGGCTGAATAACTTAATGAAATTAACATTTCATACATTTATTTTTTCAAACTTGGTGTTAAAGACTTTGTTGTGGGGAAAGCATTTTTATTTAAATAGTCAAGGACATCTCAGAATAACCTCCAGTTTTTGGTAAATACAAGCTGTCATTTCTCTGACCTCACCTAACCTTCGTGAAAGATTTCTTATTAATGAGATATGAAAGCATCAAACACGCATTTTAGCTGGAGTGATTTCAAACTATTCAAGGTACAAGACAACAAGAAGGCAGACGCAAAGGTGGAGCAGGCTGAGTAACACACCAACCCACACATCAAGCCAATTAGGTAAAGCAAGAGAATAGTAGGCTCCCTTTCCCTAAAGACGACAGGGTACCGAACAATATATTATTTTTAACTCTAAACATCACTTGCAACTTAAGATCAGTGGATCCTCCTACAGAGAGCACATCATCTTATCAGTAAGGAGCAGGTTTAAAGACAGTATATTTTAAATATGGCTGATAAACAGTTAATTAACACGAAGTGCAGTCCGAAAAGGCAGTCAAATCTGTTAGGGCTGAGGCGAGAAGCAGGTCTACAACACAAGTCAAAGGTCAACAACAGCGATACTGACTTTGTACAAATAAGAGTAGGAAAGACGTAAGTGTGCGTGGAGGAGCAGGTGACTGGCAAAGGGGCGGAAAAATCTGGTGGACAGGAACAGCAAGATCTGGAAACACTCGTAAATATGGGCCTAAAGCTGAAGATGGAAACAGGGTTTAATAACCCAATCACCCGAATAATATGATATGTTGCAACTTTACGTTTCTTTCTGTTCAATTTTATATTTGACTTTTTGACAAAGCTGGGCTTATGGTCCGGTTAGGTTTAGGCACAAAAACCACTGGGTAAGGGTCAGGAAAAGATCAGGTTTTATGCTCGCCTGGCTCTGACACCACAAACAAAGTCTTGTTAAAAATAATCAGTTTTGTTGCCACAAACACAGTTCGGAAAAAAGACAATATCAGCTGAGGTGGTCTCTCACCTGGCAGCTATCTCACACCACCGCCGTCCCCTCCTCATGCTGATAAGGAAGTCAGCTCATACATGTAAGTACACGTCTGACCTTGATGTGACACTTATTGTAGAAATGTTGATATGATATCTAAACCACCCACAAATGTAACATATTGTGGTTTGCAGAAATGAATAGTGGGAACCATTTTTGAGGGGTTATGCTTTTTTTAAAAAAAGGTTGAGTTATAATAAGAATTAGTATGTTAATGCTCTCCAAATATGCAGTCCCTGAGTTAGAAAGGGATGTGGCATTATGAGCATGAGCACCTCATCGTCACGAACTCACCAAAAGCTTTTAATTCATGGTGGTTTTGCTGCAGAGGTATCACTCTGTGTGGATATGAGTTTGCAGGCCACAGATATGACTAAGATAAAAGGCTGAGGTGACGCGATTATCTAAGCAGCAGCTCGCAGGTTAAAAAAAAAAATCTATTATCTGAGTGAACAGGGAAATGAACCCAGCACTATCTCTTCATTCTTTTTTTTGCCTTCTCCTTTCAGGTGCACGTTAGGACAGCTGGTTCGTTAGTTGTCTCTCAGCACCTTGTCAACTGTGTGGGGTCTGACTGAGTCAACCGCATATTCGCTATAAAAGAAAGCTCGCGGCTCACTTTCATAGTGAATAATATTTGGAAAATAATCACTCTGGATTTGATGCTTCTCCCCAAGATCATGTCCGACATCCAGCGTAGTGTGTCTTCATCTACAAAGGGGACACATTCAGTAGGAAGGAAAAAGGATGGATTGTATTTACAGTGTAAGGGAGGAGGAGGGAACGCTGTCACACTGAGATAACAAGGGCAAAAAACAAATCTGACGTGCTAGTGTGCTTTGAGATGTACCATCGATTGTCTTCTATTATGTCACAGTACACTGAATAAAACGACCAACTGTCATTTCGTACACTCGCTCGCTCCTTTCTGTTGCATGTGGGCCATTATTAGATGTAATTGTGTGGTCTGACTGTGGCAAATAAAGGCCAGTAAGCTATTTGTTATTGACAATGAAAAAAAAGAAACCTTCCATGGGTTTTTGGACCGTCCTCATTCACCTCGTGTGCTTTGTGTTGATCAAGCTGTACAGAAAAGAACGACACCATCATCAAAATGTTGGCAATGTACAAACCATGGATGTGTTGAAATTTAAATTTTTTTATGTTTTACTTTTCTTCAGGTTCAATTTTCTATTTTTATGTTATGACAGCACTGTGCTTATGGTCTGGTTAGGTTTAGGAACAAAAAAAAACTTGGTTAGGATTAGGAAAAGATCATTTTTTTGGCATAAAATACTTGTTTTGTTGCCAGAAACATGGCTGGAACGACTAATTACAAACGACAAGCCATGGCTATTAAAGTGGATATTATTGATGGGAAGTCTGGTCATCTTCAGCCTTGTTTGTGGTGAGAAAACAGGGTATTTTTCAAGGGAAATCAGGCCATCTCCAACTGTGTTTGTGGCTACATAAGCCAGAGTTTTGAAGGAGACCATGGGGATTTCCAGCAGTATTTCTAGCCACCAAAATTGGTATTATTATGAGCAAATCCATGATGTTTTCCTCAATATAACCAATAGTTTTTTGTCCCTAAACCTAGCCAGAGCATGAGCACGGTGTTGTGACAAGAGAGAAATAGAAAATTCAACCGAAACAAACTTAAATAGAGAAATGTACAGCTTGAATAAGCCCAGGCTTATCATTGGTTTTGCAGAAACGTACTAGTGAAACATTTGTTGTGGCAATTGGGTTGTTTCACCTGTAACTGCACCACCTGATGTGGCAGTCAGGTTATAAACATGTCATGTGAACATAACATGACACGTATTGTAGAAATGTCAACATGGTATGTGGAGACGAAATGTGACCATATCTGTGGTTTGCAGAAACGTTAACTACCAACATTTCAACCTGGTGCCTGGGCAGGACAATACTGACGTAGGACTGCGAACAACCTAATTTAAACAGTTCATGAAAAGAATATCTGATACGATTACTGTGGTTTAGTTTCCTGTACAGACTTCTCTTCTATACAAAGAGATTTTAAACCGAAGCTAATGTCAATGATTAATTAAAACAAGTTGTTAGAGTTGCCATATGGAAAGGCACTCAGATAAAAGGTAGGTATTATTTAAGTTTGAATATCATGAGGATCAAAAAACAATCAGTCAAAATGTCTCATAACGCCTGAACCATCTGCCTGTGTTGCTTCCTTCTGGCTGTACAGACACATTAGTTTCGGAGAGAGAACATTGATTTAAAGAATTTCAAGGAAGGCAAATTAACACAAGGGAAATGAGGAAACTGTATATAATGTGATATATTGTTATTATTATTTAACTCAAATGGCAGGTCACCTCCTGAAGACATCACCAATTTACAGTACCCTGGGAAAGGTCACTGCTGCCAGCTTTTTAATCACAGGTGAGTTTCCCCCTGGCATCATTTTAGTTCAGCTCTCATCTCAGCTGCCTTCATGCACTAGTTTAAGAAGCAGGAAACTGCATTGCAGCTCACATGAATTTAATGTTGTTGTCATGTGGCTCGCTGCCAGCAGTAAATGACACCCCCACACTTTCACATCTCAACAGCTGGTCCCCAGTGTTCAGATTTTTAGCCTCCATCTGACCATTTACTGTTAAGAGGGACGAGAAAGGGGAGGCGGAGTGGACGGGGGAAGACGTGATAGATTTACAACTCGTACAGGATGGCGACTTTATCACTGGGCAGGATGTTGATGCTGAACCACCGATTAAATTCGGTGCCAGCATTTTTACCCACACTGGCAGTGTTGCTCTACACATGTCAATGACTGTTGTTATTTTGGTCCAGAAAATATCTCAACAGCTGTTGTATGGATTACCTTTTACAGATATTCAAGGTCCAAGATAGATTGGCAGAAATTCTTCATACAGACATTCTTGTACCCTGCATGATGAATGTGAACGACTTCGGTGATTCCCTGACTTTTCCTCCCGCTGTATCCGCTGTATCCATCTCCATCTGTACAGCGTCACAAAGCCGCTAGCATGGCTAATGTTCATTGCTAACCTTTAAGTTTTTTTGTGACATAAAGGGCACACCTCCTCTGCACTGAATGTCAGCATTAGAAGTCATGTTTTGCTCTGCACAATCATCCAACAGGAATCTAAGTCCTTGAAAGGATGGGCTGAATACATTACAGTGAAATGTGATGCGTCCAATCTGATAGGAATGCATTCCTCGTGTATTTGCATCTAGAATTAACATGCAATTTTCTATATCTAGATAAGATAACCTGTGTTTACACCAGGGTGTATCTGGGGTCCTTAAGTATTTCATCTACAAGACTTCAGCTTCTTGAACCACATCCCTTAAATAACTAAAGCAGTTCACCTTAGAAAAATGTGTTTACCCAACTAAATCTCCATGCCACTTCATATGAGACAAAGTTAGGTCTGAGAAAGCCTCAGACAGGCCCTGAGGGCAGTCAGCCAGGGGCAAATGAGGGAGTGTCTCGATGTCTACAGTTCCAATTGAGCTGGCATCACTTCCCGATCGAAAGACTCTCAAGACAGCCTTCTGTGGCAGCTTCCGAATATCCATGAGACAGCAGAGCTGCCCATCAAAATTCAAACTGGAGACAGAAAACAAAGTCAAGTCTTGGCCTAAGCTTGTCTCTCATTAGGTTGAATGGCATCATCTGCTGACAGAGAGCATGCTGTCAGCATCACATTCAAGGCTGCTGTTTATCTTCCTCACTATGCGCATACGGACATGAATATCAGGGGTACGTCAGTCATTTTGGACATGAAAGTAACCATGAACGAATGTCTTATTTTAATTATACATATGTTAGTCCAATCTATAGTTTTTAGAAAACAACATCAAATGCATCAAGAGTTAACAAGGACAAGAGATGGATGATAAGAGTAACATTTTAAAACAGTGATTACTGATTAAAAAACACAAGTGTTCCCTAACAAAGCTCCAGATTATTAATCAAGTTACAAAGACGTTGCCCAGGAAGGCAAATAAATAAGATAGCCACTGCAACAGACTATATTAGGAGGACTTTACAACTGTTATGACTTTATAACTACATAATCCTCATGTTTCTGGCCACGAGGTCAACTTTTTCATGTGAATGTCCTTTTATTTAGGAAAGAAAATGCACTTGGTCATGTTAGCAGCCTGAGGACATGGCAATGTTTGTCAGTCAGTCCACAATTTGCCACAAATCAGCAACTATTTCCATGAAATTTTGCACAGGCATCCACAGTCCCTAGGGGACAATGTCCACTGACTTTGGGGATCAGTTGATTTTTCCCTTTAGCGGCACCATGGAGTCGACATTGTTTCTCTGTCGCCAGCAGGTAAAAATGTTTGCTAATACATTGATTCATCTCAACATCTAGATGGATTGGCACATAATTTGTATAGACAGTATGATTCCCAGGTGATGCATTGTAACAAAGTTTTTGATCCACAAACTCTAACCCTTTGCCTCTTGAGGTTTAGTCTGTACATTTCCTTATTTTATGAAACTAAATCTAATCAAGTACTTTTGAAGCCTAAACCTTATCAAGTACTTTTGAAGCCTAAACCTAACCAAGTACACCAAGTTGGATTTTAAAATGATTTGTAAATAAAAATAACCATGAAACCTTGAAACCTACAAACCGCAATCGTCCAAAAGTCATAATATGTCATAACATGTGAACTGTTTGTCAGCAAGCTTTAGCTTTATTTTGGTCTAACCAGACAAAGCTTATAACGTATTATTGCTAACTTGACTGCCGAGCCACTACACTACACTGACACTAGAGGGGTAGGTAGTGCATCATATTTTGAAGCTGCCATATTTGACAAGTTGGGAGTATGTTGTCATATGAAGTTTATCGATTGAAATGCTTGGCGCTCTAATTTTTGATTGTGCATGCTAGTGCTGTAAAATGTGATAACTTTTTCAGCTATCAGTTGCAAGAAAGTTACTCCATTAGAATATTGAGTCTCATTATGTCTGCATTTGTCCCTCACACTGGAAAGCATTAGTCTGTACTGACTTTTGAAGTAGTTGTGGAGGAGCAGCTTTGACGGTTGCCAGAGTTCACAATAGCGTACAGTTATGTAACCCACAAACCATTCAGACTCCACTCGCAGCCTCAATGTCCAAGGATCTTCAGCTGCGTTCATACAAAAGGCCGGAATATTTAATCCTTCAACCTCACTCGCCATTCAGAAGCAGTTTCATAACTCCATTGTGTGTCGCTTTCAAAGATCTTAAAGAAATCCATCACAGTCATCAGTGGAACATGTACAACTCAGTAATAATGTTTGAGAGGGGACTGAGAATACTCTACAGAACATCATTTCTCAGAAGTTGTAGAAATGTGCCTTTGATGGAGGACACACTCACCCCACCTTGAGCTCTAGTGTTTTTATTCTGGCCATATAAACAGGGATTCTACATCTGGTGTACAAAGGGAATGCTGTTAATTAAATTATATCATCGGGAAATAGCAGTAGTTTGGGCCAAGAGGTGGAGAATGAAGGCCCTTTTCCTTTATTTACCATTTTTTCCTGAGGATAATGAGTTTGAAACAGACAAAAAAGATGCTAAAAGAATTCAAATGAATCATCATGAGATAAAATAAATGTGATGTCGGGCTTTATTTATCAAAATACCTTTCAAAATATCAGGCAAGGCCACTTTGTTAAAAGAAGTAATGCCTAACTAAGTGAAATTGAACTGGGGAAGATGTACTACATATTACACACAAACACAAAAACAAACACTGGAGGTCAACATGGACTGTTTACTTGAAACCTTACACGTCCATGCTTGGATGCTTCTAGTGGTTATCAACCCTCTAATCTTGGCAATTGAGCTACAAATGAACAGATGTACAAACTAACACAACACAGCCAGAAATAATAAGCTGCAGAAGCTGCTTTGATTAAACAAACAAATAAACAAGTTACAAACAAGCAGGGAAATAAAAAAAGCTTCTGATAGCGTGGATATTTTATCTCTTTTTTTATTGTCTCGTCCCTGATGAAAGCTGAATCTCTCTGAAGTCTTTTGAAATCCCATCAGTGGTAAGTTTTTTTTTTTATTTGCATCTGAATTGATTTGTTAGACATCTTTTAAAAAATTCATCTTGTTGGATGAATGAAAGGGAATAAGTTATTAAATCATCAAAAAACTTCCAGACGGGGGACAGTACGTCTGCATTAGTGTTTTATAGTCTCCTAACATTTGCAAGCTACTCAGACATAAACAGAAGGACATGTCCTTCTGCTGGGACCGCTCGTTCCTTCAGGGAGCGGCAAGGTAAGAGTAAGGAACATGACAGCCAATCACATGATGACAGGCCTGAACATAAATCTCTTGAAGCCCTTTCCTAACTGATATTTATATCGACTGCTGACCTATAAAACCAGTGGCTAAGTCTCTCTTGAGATATTTAACTATATAAGCTATAAATAAAATTGGGTTGATGTTTTATACAGTACATTGAATATTTTATATGTAACAGCACAGTATGCTGTTTTAAAAGATTGCACCTTATAGTCAACTTAGCCCGTTCATTTACAGATACCTTCAGTGAAGTTCATTAGGAATAAACAGCACAACTACGACACCATGTCTGTCTAAATTTGCTTTCAAGTGCAAGTTACGCTTAAACTATCATTGTAAGGGAGATAGTGTTTGTTGTATGTCTGATGACATTATAGATTTTCTTTGGTCTTTTACCAGACCAAAGTCAACAGTGAATTGATCCAACTAACAAGCAACATGTGACACAAGTCAATTAGTCCAAGTCTTAAACAGCTCCCAAGCAACTCTTTCTTGGGCAAGTCAGGTCAAATCACAGGTTGTGTTGAGTCAAGTCGAGTCGTTAGTTAAGGCAAGTCATGTCCCAAGTTGTCTCACTTTTTTCCTACCCAAGAAACATCAGTCTAACCTGCAGTATCCAATCCAGTACCTGTCAAATAATATTAGTGATCAATTTATATAGCCTGTACAAAAAGTACAACAAAGGACTGAGATTCAGGCAAAAAAGTGTAATCCCCTTTATAAAAGCTTTCATTATTTCTTCTCAATCAAAAAATATATCCACCCTATCACTGTTAAACAAGAGAAATACTGTAGCTCCAAAAAAAAGACAAATAAATGAACCTTTGACCTTAATAAACAAGTGTTTGGGCAAATTAAATGCGGGAATGTCAATGCAATTTTACATTTCACTCAAAGCCATAAAAGTTAACCTCATGGTGGTGCCGGAGAAATAGTCAGACAGTGATTGAAGAAACACAAATGTTTGTTCAAAATTTCATCCAGTAGTCACTAAAATATTTCAGTCAGGACCAAATGATGGACTGAGTGCCTGGCATTGCAAGAGGCATCCAGCCAGAGTGGTTAAAAACTACAGTGCCCAGTGGCTTGAGGAAATTATTTAGCTTCGAAAAACGCTAAGTATCTTCGTGACCCACTTTTTCAGAAGGAACCAGTGGGTTTGGGGCTAAATGCCAGCTTCAGGCTGAGGTAATACTGACGGACAGACTCATGGGATGTATTGACTATAACAGAAATGCAGAATATTGCTGGCTGTATCCTATAAGATACTGTACATTATATTAAAGCATCCACGTTTTTCGTGGACAGAGTCATCTTTTGGATTCATATATGATTTTGGTGCAACATCTTGTTACATGTTGGGCTAAAGCTCCCAAATAAACAATGCAGATACACCTGCATATACAATATGTAGACTATTGTGGATAAAATACAATTAATTATTTAATGGTTATGTAATACAGAATGATTTACAATCTTCATTCCTCCAGAAAGAACGACAAACAATGTTACAGCACATTAGCGTAGGCAGGCCAAAAATATTATGTGGTAGTTAGAGGCTCAGTTTAATGATAATGATAATTAATCCTGCAGGAGCTTATAATTAAATTTCCTTAATTTCTAATATTCACAGATAAACCCTCCTTTGTTAGGTACTAGCAATTTATCACACCTTATCTTTTGTAATTTCAAAGAAACACTTTCACATGTTTGATTAAGTGCGCACCTATTCTGATGTATGCATTTTATCAGTCCACACATTTAATTGGTTTATTTTTGACAGCGCCAAGGCCGCTCTTACAGTAGTTTGTTCGCCTAGCATGTCGGTACATAGATAATGAAAAAGCCTTGAGATTTAACTGTCAGAGTCTCCGTTTGATTTAACAACCACGAGCTGCTGCAAATGCTTGTTCACAGCAGGAAAATGGAGGTAAGCCAGTCATACACGCTGTTACCTGCTTCAGATTTTTTATTTTAAGCGCTCACTCAGTGGGCTGAGAGGTGGGGAAAAAAAAGACACCTTTAGCAGAATAAAATGAGCATAAGCCGAGCTAGAAACTCAGTGATGGGTGACACGAGAAGGTGCAGCGCTTTGGTCTCAAAGCTTTGATTTTTGCTCCACAGAGACACTTTTTAGATTTGCACTTCCAGCCTGTAACCTTCAGTGGGCACAAAGCGGTGAGGTATCATCCTTTCCCCAATCCAGACTCATTACTGTCAGGCTCCCTCTGACTCCTTTTAATAAAAAGACAGGTGAAATCTGTCTCATATTCCTTTCCTTCATCATTGTTGTGTATACTTTTGCCTTAAAGTGCCTTTATCAAAACTGGGATTTTTCTCGAGTCCTTAAAATAATACAATTTGTGGTGTGAAAACTCTACTGATGCTGATATTTGCTTTTACTGGTGGCTGAGGCTGAGGATAGGGAGGGCTAATATTTCAACAACAATCAACGACCATGGGGGACACCGTTATTATGTTCATTACTGAACTGTCATCACAAACAGAGATATTTATTTAGATATATTATCGAGGAATTCACAACAACCACTCAAACTTGACAGGGGAGGGGCGTAGAAACGAGCAGTGAATATGCCAAAATATGAAGACACCAGTGTATATTAAACCACATGCCAGTATAGCTGGCATAGTTTGTTTTTCCCACTCTCTGAAAATACTTCTATAAATGTATCCCAAAATAGGCAAACAAGCGTTTTAAGAACACTCTGAACTTCAACTTCAACAAAGCTTCTCAAGCCTTCATTACCCGCCGCCACTGGCTGTTTGGCACAGATTATCAGGTAATGTGAGGGGTTTAGAGATCCAGTCTTAGGCCTCCTGAACTTGAAGATTATATCAAAACATGTTTGATATCTTTGACTCAAAATATGGATAATTACATCAGCACTATTTGGTACAAGGAGCAGCTGCCAGTGCTTCCAAGCAACGGCAAACATTCTTGCCCTTGAGGCTAACGTTAGCTAGCATACTGCTGTTGACAAAAACCTCAAATCTCACCTAACCTTGGTGGCGTCTTCTTACTCATCCAGACTTGTTTAACCTTCTGCTTTTGTGTTGTTCTCACTGCAGCGCAATGCACCACACTAATCTCCACGTTGTTTATGTCTGCTTCCCCATGAGATCACGTGAGAGGGATCACGTGTGAGCCCAGCTTCGGTCTGCACATCCGTGAGGCCAGAGCACCGAAGCCACGGCCCCGCTGCTGCTCAGAGAAGCGTTCGCTGTTTATTCAAAATGTATTTATATTGAAAATTGAACTCCATATTCGGCGCTGCACTTCTTTGGCTCCTCAGCAACAAACCTGCCGAGTGTGCAGTAGATCTGATGAACGGTTCTTGAGATATGCGAATAATTTACAGAGATTCCTCGCTAAACAGTTTAGGAATTAGCATGAAAACAAGTCTCCAGAAACAAATTATTCCACATGACTGACACTTTAAAGTAATTTAGTTTTGAATTGCAATAGTATAGCATGAGGTCGAACTGTAGCAGGTACTCAACTGATGAAAACCATTCTCTTTTAAAACTTACACCATCATAAAAAACACTAAGTGGGTGTTCAATCACGGGTCTCATTTTATACCTGCTGAACTGATGAATCCACACAAATGACTGCCAACGTACACGTACACTATTAAATACATCCTCCGGGACTCTCATTTTTATGACAAGGTTGAGTAATTCAGAGCTGTAATATTGACAGAAGTGCATTAACATCTTTAATGTGTGGGTATGTGATCTTTATTTCAATCCTCCATTAATCCATCTATTTGCTTGCTGCTTATTACAGTGTGAAAGGAGAAGCCGGGCATGCAAACTGTCATTTTCCAGCCTCCTTGTTGAATTTCCAGGCCAGCTGTGAGCTATTCTGTCCTGGGTCTGCCCCGAGGGTTTCCTCCCAGTCAGCCCTCGGGGGAATCCTTACTGCATGCAGAGAAGCAGCAATTTGACTCACAGGTCCTCATGGGTCATTGAGCTTCTCACACATTTATGACTGAGTCAAGCTGCCGTATGGAAAAAGCCCAAGTTCGTTCGTTAATTCTTTCCCCTCCTGCTCAAACATTGTGACCAAAAAAAGTGACTTGTGCTTTTGTGACTAATCTTGGATGACTACAGCCGCCGAGCCCAATCCCAGGGTCAGTTTTTACATGATTCATGACTACTGTCCAACGAAGCCAAAAGGGACAACATCATTTTCACACCATGTGTCACGGTCTTTAGATTTCAGCATTGCTTTAATATCCTGCCAGTGTACTTCATAAAGAGGAAAAGGGACAATGAACAGGCCTGTCAGAGTATAACAGCTAACTTAACATTTGCTGTGTAATATCTTTAAAGAAATAGTTTCTCTTGTTCACTTTCTTGACAAGAGTTACGTGAGAAAGGTTAGTTTTTTTCACATTCTGATGATATATTTAATACATTTTTGAAGGTTTTAAACAAAAATTCCTTTATACAGCACATGCTGATAATCTTTAGAAGAAACCAAGATGGCTGATTCCCCTTCTTCCCTTTTATGCTCAGCTATGCTAACCATCTCATGGCTCTAGCTTCATATTTAGCATACAGATTTGAGAGCGGTATCAAATTTCTCATCAAACATTTGCAAAGAAGGTGAATTTATTATAAAAAAATATTTGGTGCATGCAGATTAGCAAGAATTAGCAACACAGAAGTAACAACTCCAGCCACCCTGACTCAATTCCAAGAGTTTGAAGATAGCACTACGAGCATATGACCTTTAAATGGCTTGCAGAAGTCGATATAGACCCCAGTATTCCCAGAGAAAACCTGGTAATACTGTCTTAGTGCTTTTCCCAATCCACATAGCACATAAAGTATAGACAGGATTAACAAACTCCCTTGGCCCTTATTTTATCTCTTAAAGTCTAGTCTGTTCTTCCGTGACCAGGACGAAATCTACATTTTCTACTCTTGAATCCGAGGCTTCACCACCGGGCAGACTCTCCTTCTCTGACAAAGGATTTCAGGGAGACAGAGCAGTGTAATCCTTTAACAATCCTAACGGATAGCTCAAGAGATATGAATGATACAGTGAAAGGATGGAATTAATTCTATTGCTTCTTGTCACAGTCTGTCACATCACAAGTTCAGATGTCTTCGATACCATTTTTTTGCACTTTTTTCATTATTGAAGGAAAAAAAAAAGTCTTCCCACAAGTGAATCTATTTGATGGCATAAGTCCCGAGGACGGATGGATTTCTCCCCCGTTGGTTGACAGAGACTGTGTGCACACAGCAGGTTGGATTATTTTACAGCCGCAATCCAAAAACTGATTGCATTTTTGCAATCTGTGGCCTATTTTTTCAACCGTTGTCTCCTTTAAAAAAGAAAGTTACCGTGGACTTACATCATCAGTCAATGCACTCGACATGCTAGACGATGAGAGCAGCTTTCCTCACAACATACTGCATCTTCAGCCGCCCACTCCAGCACTGGATAAGTGATGAAGCTACCTAGCCAAGAATCGCTAGATCACTGCCCCCTGAATCCTGAACCGTCTCTCTTTTCAGCCCCCGTTTTACGACATGAAGTGTGTACAGTAGCCAGGTCTGTTGTGTCGTGGGAAAAGTTATTCACTGACTGAGAAAATATCTGAATATACGTGCGGTAAGATAAAGCGTTATTGTTGCAGTCGGTGCAGACAAAAGACTCACCGTTTGTGTAACTGGAGTTCGGAGACAGCCGTGATATATCAAGCAGCAACTGATCCTTTGAAAAAAAGCTGTCAGCTAAACTTCTATTTCCTCTCTTTGTGTTTTTCTGCATTTCTTTGCCACTTTTTCCTTTGCCTAAGGCGCGACTGATGCAATGTCAAGGAAGATTTGCTTGAAGGCAAATGGCAATATTTATTTTAACGTGCTGTAGCCTCACAGTTTGTGTGCTTTTTGTGGGTGGCTACAACTTTGAGATAAAAATAACTTTTGTTCCAAACAAAACTGTGAGTGTGCTTGTACAGGCTGGTCATTAACTACAATTATTTCAGTTTGATGGAAATTAATTTCATTTTAATTGTATTCTTTTGTGGGAGTCATTGGCTGCAAGAGAGCCTCGGGCAGTTTCCAGTTTTTGCCAACACAAGATGAATAATTTAATGTAATGTTTTACTTTCTAATCGGAAAACACACACGCACTTGCACACAGTGAGCTGGCAGGAAATCTGCACCATTGGATGCACAATTAAAAGGCTTTAAAAGTGCATCTTTAACCTTCAACAATACAAAGTCAAACTTTCTAGCTCAGTTGTGTAATCATACAGCATGCATGTTCCCCATGAAGTGAAATCTCTTGATTGGCAGCCTGTAAACTCCAGGATTGATTTCAATGTGCTTGTAATTGAATCACTGCGCAGCCCGATAACATCAATGACCTCCTCACAGATCACTGTGTTCAGCTGAGCTCTCACTGTTCCTCGCTGCAGTGCTAAAGCCTTACGGTGATGCCGCATTTAGTTCTCATGCTCTCAGACTCTGAAACAGCCTCCCTGCAGATTTGAGGATGTGCACTTGTCTTCTTTAACTTTTAAAGGTAAAACTTTTTCCACTTTCTTTCACCCAGGATCTTTTACTGTACCCTTTCTCGCCTACTTAAGGATAAGTTAATATCTTTTTTCTGTTGACTACTCTTATGTAACCATTACATAAAACTGATAATGATAATAAATTATAAATCCTAACGCCTGGAACCTGATTTTACTGTTTTGGTTCACTCTTCCTGCTGTTATCAGTGTCGATTTTAGCCCCAGAGAGAAGCTGTTTTTATTCAAAAGCTCTGATAAACCTGTTGTTAGCTATCTGCAACACAACCTTATATCTAACGTACTCAAGTATTGGAAGTCCTTTTCTGGCAATAAATGTACTTAACTAACAGAAATACAAGTAAAAGCAAATTTGCTTAGCTACATTCAATTACTGGTTATGTCTAGGTACTAAAACTACTTGTTTAGGTTTAGAAAAACATTGTGATTTGGTTTAAAATAACTACGTGACTTCTGTAACTTTAGTTATGCACGTTGTATGTATGTGACTCAACTTCACTACTTAATTCAGTTAAAATATCTTGGTGTTTACTTTTGACACACGGGACACAAACAGCAGTCTTCTATGTTAATGTCAAAATGTTTGATCCAACCATTCATCCTTGACCTCCTCCCTATGTGGACTTTCTCACTATTTATACTGACTTCCTCCTTTACTACTGTAATAATAACTACAGCCACTAGAGGTTACATCCTAACAAGAAAGGTCAGTATGGGCCGTAATAAGCTGCCTTCACAGTCAGCTTATATGCTTGTTTTTGTGATGAGGACAGGCTGGCTACCTGCCCAGCACCAAATGACAACAATCTGGTGGATATACAGCAGCGCAGCATTTAGAGGCTAAAAAGCCAGATATTTCCCTCGAATGTTTGCACAGAACAGAAGTAAATATTGGACTTGCATTTAGCAGGTGGACAGAAATGCCACTGCAAACAGTTTGCCACATCGGCTTTAAATCATTTATCTGATACCAACATCATATTGTATTGTGCTGCCACACATTTTCAAAATAAAACCTATTTAAGATTAGACTTCACCCTCACCCGCTTTTTAATCCTCGCCTGAAACCATACACTGAAGTAAAAAAAAAGCATCAATGAGGCGGTTATGTTTAGTATTTGTCGCACTGATCGTCTTCATGTAGGTGTACTGTATGTCTTTCGGGGGTTCTTCAGTTTTTTGGTATCTGTAATACTTTTTGTCTTTGCTATCTTTATTTCTTAAAATTCCAAGAAAATGTATGCAAATATCACACAGAGTTATTCTAAGCACTTGAGAACACACCCTCAGGAAAAAGGAAACTGTCGCAGCAGGTGTTTTTAGTAAGCGGGATATGACAAAGATGGTGTTTGACATTGAAACGTTCACAAAAAAAATAAAGAAGAGTGCAGCTGAGGAGCAGAGTGCAGCAGCAGAGACAGACCCCGGATGATGTACAGTAGGACATCGGTGACATTTTACACCCCTGACCGGATTTTCTCGTCCTCCGTTCCTTAATGTGACGCTCTGAAGATGACAGCACATGTGATGTATGAGCGGCGCTAACCTCCGTCTCCACCACCTCATACCCCTCCTGGGTGTCAAAGCCACGTTCTCCTCCTGTTTTTTTTTTTTTTGCTTTAAGCAGCCAGTCCTCTCCCCCTCCCCCTCATAATATTCACTGGCCTTTAGGTTTCCATGGTAACAGGCGGAGGAGCTAATATGAGGGCAGAGTCATTGATTTGATTTGCTGAAGATTAATATAGACATAGCATGAACTCCACAGGGGAGAGAAGGTGGGAACCTCATATGAAGTAGCCGGGATGATGTAGGCGGAGCTGACTTAACTTCATCGTTGTCACCGAGGGGACAAATATTGGTTTATAATTCAATAAATTATTGAACAGCATCTGTTCAATATTTGATAGTATAAAATTAAACTTCTATCTGTGTTTGATGCGAGGAGATAAGGGAGGAGTAATTGATGAGCCTGTGTACACACGGGAATGATACCGAGTTAATATATTTATTTAGCCCGAACACCACAAGTGTGTCATTGTAGCTGTTTATGTACACCGGGTTTAATTAAGAAGCTATAAAATATATTTGGGTTTAATGAAATGGTCTTACTGAAGTGAAGTATTATCACCGATGGTCAGAGAGAGCAAGTGAAGAAAACCTCAACGCATGTTTTAAAATACAGCATACCACTTTTTTCAGGAGGCATTTTAGCGCCGTGGGTTGATACTAACAGGCATTTTCAGCAGAAGACATTTTGACATGTCACAATGGTGAAAAGCGCAGGTGTTAAAAAATAAGTAGCTGCTTCAGTTTAGGTCCTGGTTGTTCCTGCTGCCTCGCTGTCACAATGTCACGGCTTACTGGGAACTCCTGAATAGAAAAAGGCGCCAGTGTTAATGTTATTAGTCACACCTGTGTTTGACCCATTATGATAAGTCAAACTGTCTGCTGGGATAAAAGCATACAAGGACAACAAGCTGAACCTTAGATATGGATTATAACTGAAATCACTCGCAGTAATGCTAATGTCATGTTAAATTAAGTCCAATAAATCAATCTGTTGTAATAAATAATTCATACCTTAAACTCTGAATTACACTTGGTAAACTGTGAACACTGCTAATGCTCCAATCTCAATACACCCCTTGCACCTACCACTTAGCCTTACCTCTACATTTTGCGTGGTCACATTATAGGGGTAGGGTGAAGCGTTAGAGCGACATGGACCTCCAAATGTAGGTTATGAAAACATTATGGTCCTTTTTCTTTATAACAAGCATAAAGCAATCGCGACCAGTTTGCTAATGTTTATGTCTCTGCAGCTAACAAGCCAGCTTGGTAACGTCACACTATTACTGCTAATTTCTGCATGACTGTCTCTAATTTGATGTATTTCAATGATGCATACACCCACTATCAGTGCAGACTGGCAGGGTAGGAGCATGGGCTGCTAATGTTAGCTTATGAAGCACCGCTAGTGGTCAGGTAATGGAGAAGTGTTATATTTTATTTGCTGGCCAGTGTCCATGCTTTTCTATCACCATCAGATAAATGGTTAATAGCATAGTGATAATACCAGGATTGCGACAGTAACGCAAGAGAAATCTCCACAGCTGGAGACGACATATTGGAAATGTGATGTGGTGTTTGTTTACAAAAACGCCGTTGACAACTACTGATAAGGTATGAGGGGCTTGAAGAGTTGTATTTACCAGGAATGTAGCATATTATCACATTTTTTTATTTTTCACAAATTAAAACAGAAATCATTCTGAAAATATTTAGAGCAAAACCAACATTTCATACAGATTAAATCACGCTCTGTCAATTAAATGCGAATGATGCCCTTGAACACATTCGAGCCATCTGCTAAATGCACTGCAAATATAGAACCTCAGCAAGTCGTTAACACACGACGGAAGTTTCAGGCTGATTAACAGTAATTAGTGAACGGCTAATGGTAGAGATTAAGCCATTATCTACAGTGATATTGGTATTATGCAGTCAGAGGTAGAAAACTAAAATGAGCGTCATTACTGTCATTATTTTTTCAAACCATTGTGGCGAGACAAATTTGTGTGTTCATTAGTTATACTTCTTAACGTCACTACTTATCTGAATTGAGATCTGTGAAATAAATGTTAGAGATGAGATTCTGAACAATCGATGCTATTTCTCGACAAACACACAGCGATTGGATGATTACGCAAAACCCTTAAATTCAAGGTCAAGATCGTGTTTGTGAGCTCCAGCCTCATGAATGAAAGTCTGATGCGCTACATGCCCACTCACCACTCTAAGCTCCACTTTACTTTCTGCCTCGCCACAATGTGGACATTATCTCAGGGATACTGAGCTGAAAAATATACTGCTAAATCTACAGCTGTACAAAGAGATCTATAAAGATGAACCTCAGGCAGCAGAACAGAACAACAGCAACAACAAAAACTCCTTATCTGAATTACAATCAGTGTTTCTACAACACTTTTTGATTACGCGAATTGTGCTGCGCTCGGATGATGTGACCCCTTCTCAAATCCAGCTTCAAAGAGCTCAATCCGAAAACTTCAGCTTTACAATTACCATAGAAATGACAAATCATCGCTGAAAATCTCCTGCAGCTTTTCACCCAACAGTCCTGGGCACATGAAGTGAATGTTAGAGCGATTTAGCCCACGGTCACAGTCTGATCATGGCTGTGAGGCAGCCGTCTTCAAAGGAAATCGCAGCTGAAGTTTAGGTAATTAGAAAGAGGAGCTATCTACAGCAGGCATCATCATACAGTACGGGGCTGTTGAAAGCCTGCGTTGTCTCATCTCCTCTCTCCTTCTCCTCTTGGTAACACATATCAAAGGGAATTTCAAGGGTGATTAAAAGTTAAACTGCATCCTTAAAGGGGAATGCCAGTGCTTCTCAGCTTCATGTGTTTCACTTAGGTGCCCCTGCGGTGGCTTGGTTCATTAGCGCAATGTGTGCTACGGCCACCAATCACCAGGGATGAGAGAGAATACACAGATAAACTGTGCATGTGACGTGAGCTAACAGTTATTTAACGCCCTTGCTCCATTAGTAATGCATTGGAAGAGAAAAGGGCATGAATGTTTTGAAAGGAATCAGGGATGACTCATTTTTGAAATGATTGTTAGATTCGTTGGATAAAAACAAGTCCATGGAAAAGAAATCCACAGTCAGTTTTTTGGAGATTCTCAGTGGGGCGGCTGCTTTTTCTCGGGTGTGAAAACACAATAGTCTTGCTTTACAAGTTTACTTTACTGCCGTTATTTGTACTGATTTGCACACTTCCAACAACAATTTGCCCTTCATTTCCACTGCGAGGCAGGACACTCAAAAATGCTGCTGTTTCCATCACTAAAGTGCACTCAATACCACATTCTGGAGGTAATTTCCCAAAGGATGAGATTCTCTTTCCCTCCTCGTCTCGCTCTCAAACACACACTTCCAGAAATACGCCCATGCATATGCTCGGTACATGCATGCACGCATGCTTATGTGCTTTATTTATCTTTGTGCTGAGCAAACACCCTGCTGTGTCTCACTTGTTTCTTGTGTCATGATGATGAAAGGCACCTGCTGTTCTCAGCAGAAACCCCTCTCCACCCTATGTTACTGACATCCTGCCTGCATTATTCACAAGTCGAGTAGTAATTCAGTCACTTCTCGGAGAGTCTCGACTTTCATGACATGGGCTGAAGGGAAATGCAGGACAGCTGAGTGGATCCACGCCCTCGTGTAACCTTTTTTTCGCAGGGAGAAAATGGAGCAATAATGTGGATGACTTTCTAGTCAATTTATGTTCACCTTGTATAATGTTATTCTCCCCTGGCTGTCTGAGCTAACCCAATTTCAGACTGTATGAAATGTTTTTCCAATAATTTTATGAGGCGCCCTGTAACTTAATTACTTTGTTGTGAGGCAGTGCAGAAATTGCTGCACTGAAGTTAGACCCACCAGCTTCAGTGCAAGATTCTCTGCAGACTTTTATTTAGATTTTTGTCAAAAAATCTGTTGTAGAAAGAAGTGCAGAGGTTCTTACGAGTGGGTGTGACAATGTGGCTCAAACAGCTTTTAATCAGCATTTAAGGAATGTGTTTGTATGTGGCCAGGAGTGTAATATGGTCTTTTACGGTTTACATGAAAGGCCCTGAAAATCCATTTTCTCAATCATATTCTAACTTTGGGTGATTTTCTGCCAAATTGCATAATTTTTGACTACTTCACAGGAGATATATGTCTTTCATATTTATCTATCATATTTATCTCGCTGTTTAAAAGTGTGTGGAGCTCTGTTGGAAAATTGTGATGTCATGTATTTCTGTGCACCGATCAGGATTTAGCAATATTTCAATCGAAATCCAATGAAAATTGTACCCTATACAGTATATTTTCAACCAAACCTCACTGGTTAACAGATTTTGACTGCTAAGCCGTTTATTTTTTAGCATGTAAGGATGTTTTTTCCCCCTCAAGTTTAGCTTAAAGCGTTATTTACTTAGCATTTACTGTTTTGGGGAGAAATTCTGTCCTCGGGTGTTGCTGAATCGAGTGTGGAACGTTGTCTGCGGTGAGTGGATGGAATGAGGATTCGCTCCAAGCTGAGTTGATAAAAGACTAATAAATGTCATATCCTGATCTCCATGAAACTTGAACATGTGGTAAACTGCCTCCCTCAGTGAGGAAGATAGAAACAACGCCACCTTCCTTACAATTCAGCGTCTTGGCAAGCTCCGCCTCTGCCAAGCCCAGTGAGCCAAACACGGAAGAAGGATTCTGACATTTTCGGGGACCTAGCGAAGCAAGAGCCACCACTAGAGCTGATAGTTTGTTTGCCCAGCTGCCAGCTTTGCCTTACACCTGTTATCTCCAGGATTGCCTGCCTGCCAGCCCGTCTTGCCAATCCACCAAGCCTGCCAGTCTGCCCAGCTCACGTCCTCGTGATCTCCTCTGCCAAGCCTTTTCCTACTTTTCTCCATCTCACATCTTTCAACAATGTTTAAATCAAGAGGTTTACACAGGTTTGCTTGATGGTACATTTCATAGTCAGAGTCAGAGAGTGAGGAATGAAGTTGTCAAAGGAGGCTATGCAAAATGTGAATAAAACTTTAAGCTCATCCGTGAATGTTTGTGTCTGAGTCACCTCAGACTTTCATCAGCAATGATGGTGGTGTAAGGGTGTGTTCAGCACCAGCCTCGTGTTAGTCGTGCAAGTTCACTTATGTTTATTAAAATTTTTCGCGCAGGGTTCATTATCTTTAGCCATAAGGAAGCTAGTGTAAGCTTACTGTAGATAAACACCTGACGATGGAGGTCACCTCCAGGGATTGCTGCTGCAGTCAGGTTGATAAACGGGAGTGAAGATAAATCCACTTTTCAATCCCAAAAGCAAAGGAAGGAGCCGTCCTCCTGTTGGTAAACAGCTCCAGATCAGAGCAGAATCTGATGTGACTCCAAGTGTTCATTCCTCCAGAAGGTCTGGCTCTGCACCTGACTCTCTCATCGCCTGGCCATCCCGACACAACACTCAGCAAGTGGCCCCTTCATTCCACTTCAGGGTAGTTTTAGTTCATATCTGCTGCACTTTCGGGGAATCTGGGTGTGTTTTACTGTCTTGAAACTTATTACATTTATTACTGCATTGACTGTAGTATAGGCATAACATCAATTCAGGCTTATACTGGTGTAACGATAATGCAATGGTGTAATGATAGACTGCACTCACTCATATGCAAACTTCATATACGAAGTTATATTAGTATGTAAATGGGGCACAGATGAAGAGTCTGCTCAGCTCGACTTCCAGGTTTGTTTGTGTATGATCTGTCTGTGTCTGATGTTCAGTTTTGATGTCAGATTCACACTAACTTACATATTTTTAAATTCACTCTCTACAAAACCGTACACTCATATTGCAATGGACTGGGGACTGAGACAGAGTCTTTTGTCTCACTCTGTGAATGCTGAGTGACAGACTGATGTAGCGATGGAGCATAGCAAAGAAATAGTTTAATGCTAATGTTCAGAGATGTTCCTCTTTGACATTTAAATAAGGTGTCAAGGACTGTAGAGAGGTTCATCTGTCCTTCTGTCACCAGAGAGTCAAGAGTCTTCCCTGGCTAATATTAGACATCTCTCTTCTCCCTATTCTTTATCTGCTCTCAACTGGTGGGATTTGTGCATCACTGATGACACTGACATGTCCACTTCAAAACACTTTACTGTACTGTATGTCCTACAAATTGAATCAAGAGTGTTACACAACATGTTTTGTGCAAGAAAATCCTGTTTCCAATTTAAAAAAAGGATAGTGCGTAAAATAATGTGATTAAAATACATCTAAATTTAGTCTTCATTAGTTGACATGCAGCTTACAGTACATGCAAATACAAGTGTTTTCTATTTGCACTCACAGTGTATAGCACGTTACCACTTACTGACATAACAGCCGCATACAGCCTGATGTGTTTTTCTGTTGTGTTTGATGAGATTCTCAGCAGGCCACAAAAGGACTCTCCCACCACCTTCGCACCAACCTTCACTCACTGCTACGCTTTTTCCTGACAAAAAAAAAACTCCCTTTCATTTAAATGTATGCAAAAATGGCTTAAAGGCATGCACCAGCAGACACAGTTTGCCACTGGTGGAAATGCAGGTGAGGAGATGAGAGAGCAGCTAATGTGCAATTCTTTCCTCTGAGGCTTGCCTCAGGAAAGAGACAAAATCAGACTTCACTGTCAACAATTGTTGAATATTAGAATGTTTTATCTATCTATCTATCTATCTATCTATCTATCTATCTATCTATCTATCTATCTATCTATCTATCTATCCATCCATCCATCCATCCATCCATCCATCCGTGTGTCTGTCTAGCATATTTAATTGAGAAGATATTCACTCAGTGTGAAGGAGACACTGTTTGTGCCCTTGATTAAAGTGATACTCCACCCTATATCCATCAAACACACCCCCTGGCAGGCTTTAAAGGCAGCTGTGTAAAGTTAGTAGGTTTGTCCTTCACACTGCATGGCAGCTGTGAAGCCTGGTTAAAATGGATTCTGATATTGACCAGTTTACACCGCGCAGAAAACATTGCAAAATGTCGACTGAAATAAACTACTACTGCAAAAAACTCCACTTCTCCATCCTTTATATGCAAAGAGTACAACTGCATTATTAATCAATCTGATTACTTTTTGATTCAGAGAATCAAATCAATCAAAAAGTCAAAATCAGACAAATAGTGAAAAAGATCACGTCGCACCTCCCCACGGTCCAAGCTGATGCCCTTACATGTCTTGTTTTGTATAACAGTCTTAAACTCCAAATATCCCAACACATTCTTATTACTAGATGACTTGATAGGTCAACTGCCAATGACTTTAAAAAACGACCTATATGAAAGATGTACCAGACCTTTGTCATCACATGGCAACACTTAAAAATTTCAAATGGTCCTGGTCCAAAACTACTTGGTTAGGTTTAAACTCCAAAACTACTTGGTTAGGTTTAGGCTCCAAAACAATTGGATAGGGTTAGGCTGTTAGGGTTGTAATTTAAGCTGCTTGAACAGAACCAAACATTTTTTTCTGGTGAAGATAGGCTAAAATATAGAATGTACTTGTTTAAAATCATGGCCACAACCAATGTCTGCACCTTCAACAAGCTCGACTGGGTTGTGCATTGAGAATGAAGATGAAGATTGTGCATTCATCTTAACAAAGATATGAATGTTGATGAGTTTATTGATGAGCAGCGGTGAAGAGGCTTGCTCAGCTTTTATTCATTCGCTTCATTGCTCACATCTTAAAATTCAACTCCATGACCTCAGTGCAGCTTAATTACCACTATCTTATACAGTGAAGTGTATGAGTACCATTTGAGATTCTGTAGTAATTGTTTCACTACGGATATTTAAAGTTGCATGACTGCAGTGTGTGTGCTACTGATTTGGTTTGCAAGCCAGCATTAGAGAGAATATCACAGCAGCCAGAGGGCTTGAGCTCCATGTACAGCGGTTCGAGTCACTGAGTTGTTTCAGTGTTGTTCAGTTCTCCAGACTCCTTATCAATGCTCACAAATGCCTTCGTGTAGAAATCCGCATGCAGCAAGGCTGTTATTACTACGTGTTGAAAGCAGGTGCCTCAATCGCTTTTTGAATTTGGCAGTTGGAGCGTGCTACGGCCCAGCAGCACACACATTCATCATGACAAAAACGTGGAAAATAACCAGAATTATCCTTCAACGCTTAAGTGCTAAGTTCCTGAGCAGAGTCAGTGGTGAAATTCCTGATGGCAAGAAGGAGCAGGTGGCGGAGGAGGATATGTGACATTTGTGTGACATTAACTTAAAGCTGAAATCTATAATTATATCTTCTTTTCATTAAAAAGTCACAATTATGTCAGTCTGCATGGAGTGTGGTTAATTTACTGTGGATGGAGAAGCTCTCACTGCTACTGAGATCAGGTTTGTCAGGTCCCACTTTTATAGTTGACATTATCACTGCTGTTTATCCTCATCAACTCAATGTGGACTAAATATCACACTAACCTAGCTAGTCACACAAAGTAAAGATTAATTAAATGAGTCACTTCACTTGCAGTGAATAGCCATACCAATTAGGAGGAAATAAGACACTGTTGTGCTGAAAACACAAGATACATTTGTCAAGTATAGGCATGTAACTTGTACATACACATATACATGTGTCAGAAAGAAGATAGATTAATAAATGAAGCAATATTCAAGAAGATATACTCAAAATCTACAAAAAAGTACTCATTGTGAAGAATGGCAATCATTGAATTAGAATTATTGATGCATTAATATGTACATCACTTTAATGTTACAGCTGGTAAGGGTGGGGCTTATTTTTACTATATAGCCTATATACTGCCGGGAAACTTGTTACTTTCAATCTCCGGCCAAACGTGTCAAATCCAGCAGCTTTGTCAGTTGCCTCACGCCTCGTTTCCAAATATGTATGTGTATGGAGGCGAGTCAGCCAGAAGTCCATTTTGGTCTGGAATTTGCCTCGAGTACGTTACAAAAATTGAACTTTTGCGTTGGATTTCGGAGAGACCGTATGACAGTGTGCTAGCTTAGCTAACAGGCTGCTAACTAGCTTACATTATTGGTCCTGTTTTTGTCCCTGTATTGCTCCAACCTCATGGTCCACACAAAGGGGCGGCGTAAAACAGACAGGATTAGCCTTTTACCCATGACTAAACAGGTAGTTTCTGTTTTCTGGTAAGAAGATAATTTCCTTGCGTTGGACACTAGGGGCATTATCAGATCTACGAACACCAGTCACATACGTATGTGGAAACTAGGTGTTACGCTTCGTGCAAAGTTTAAAGCTTTAGTTACCCCTCGAGCATCACTTCTTAAAGTGCCCCTCTAGTGCAGCAGTAAACGTGATGTCACTCAGATTGCTTAAGTTATGTGACTGAAAGTAGTCATTTTTAACCCAAAGTATGATCTTTTCCTAAACCTAACCAAGTAGTTTGCTTTTCACAGCCAAAACTGACACTAGAGGGGTTGACAGAGCGCCGTAGTCCGTATTTGACAAGTTGGCAGTGAGAACGTGTTGGCATTTCATCAAGGTATCAATAAGGTCTTATATTTATCCAAAATACTCAATACTCAATATTTAGTTTTATTATATTATATGAATCTATAACATAACTAGTAACTGTTGAAACAGTATAGCCTACAATAGGCCTGTTTCCCTCTAAAATATAGTGGAGTGGAAGTATAAAGTAGAAAAAAACTAAAATATTCAAGTAGAAGTACCTTAATTGTATTGATTTACAGTACTTGAGCAAATGTACTTTGTTACTTAGAGGGAAATGTCTGCCTAAAGTTTGCTGGTATTAGCTAACATATCCACCATTAGCTCCTGGCTTTATTGATGAATTCAGCTTTTAACTCGTTACAGAGTTTCTGCTGCTTCTTCGTTAAAAAGTTACACATCTGACTTCATAATCAGAGACAAACCGCATGATAGCATTAAACAAATTCAAAAGTATGTGTGGGCGCTTTACAAAGTCTAGTATTTCACACATATTAGGCAACACAGTGGAACTGATTTCAGGCCCCATGCACACAAGCTCCAATATCTCTCAGCTGACTCGTTAACTAAAAATTCGGAAAGCTGTAAAGACTTTTATTTCGCCCTGTCTGAGTTCCTCTCAGGGTAGAGTCAAAAGTGCAGAAGTAGTTCAGTGAGATTGTATTAAAAGTGGAACTTCTACAATGGTCTCATCAGTATATGGCCGTGTATCATTTGTTCACACCTTTTGCAATTGAATCGCGCTGCTAAAGTGACTCTCCGTGGTGCCTTGTTGCAGTAGCACCGTCCCATCAGACTTGCAGAGAATGAGCAACGTTATTGCCTGGCCTAGTTCCTCTGGAGGCATGCTAATGGAACTATTTGGCAGCTTGCCTCCGGAGGCAGGAGGGATGGACTTGTTTCACTTGATGTCAGTGTGGGGATCTGGAGGAGAGAAGAGAATTACAGGTTGGCATCGCTTCAATTGGCAGGAGGGGAGCAAAAGAAAAGATACCATGCAATGTTTCAACCACTAGACAGAGAGTCGAGCGCTGATTATTTTGGGGATTGTTTCAGTTCAATTTTTTTTTTTTTTTAGGTCCTTTAAGGTTACACCACCATGCAGGATCTGTTAAGTCTATTCCCCTTGACGAAAAAGACATAAACAGCTCAATTTAGATGTATCTCCATCTGTTAAAGGTGAGCTATTAGTGATCCACGTTTCCCATTCCAATATAGAAACACTGCTGATTTGTACTGTAATTGAAACATTGAGAACTAATGGCTCGCACATATGGTGCTGGCTTGTTGTTAGTGCCACTCGGTGTCTTCTCTGGAGCAAACAGCTGTGGGTGCTGATTACAGGGAACGGCCTTGAAACGCCTTGCCAGAACTTTTGTTTTTGTCCCTGCATGGCTGTTATAGACCATATTCACATGGCGGCCATTTTCCTCTGACATTCCGCTCAGGGTGGAAACTCAAATGCTGGGATAGGTGAAATGATAACAATTTGTCAGATTTCCTACGTTTATACAACTTGAAACCTGTCACACAGCAGTACAACCCTGAGCGTGATGTCAAAGGAAAATGGCTGCAGTGTGAATATGCTCACCTTGTTGCCCTGTGGTGTGTCACTGAGTGTTGACTTCCTTTTTTCCAGCAGCTTCTTGTCATTTCTATCTAAATTTCAATAATGTCTAATGCACAGAATTCGCAATGCCCTCCAGACTGTGATGTCCTTAATGAGCCAAGACTAATGCCCGTTCATAAGACTATTGCTGGACACAAGGGTATTGTGTTGGCTCAGTGGTGAGACCCGCATGACTATGACTGCCTGTGACAGCCACGATGGAAATATTAATGCGTCACCTGTCTGTCTTTCCCACAGCAACTGGCACTGCGTCTGAATTCAGCTGCATATATTTTCATTTCGAGTGCACCTTCTGGAAGTGTGTTTCCAAGTACTATTCTCAATGGTACTAGCTTGTAATGACATTATAATCTCTGAGAATACTGATAGTGCTCCAATAGCTCTCCTCCTTGGCGTGTCCCAAGGCTGCAAGCATGAGACCGGTGTGAGCTGAGCACTGATGCTTGGCAGTCCTAGACGCCTGCAGCTCCACCATCTATCAGCTCAGCTTAGGCGGCTTCCACTGCTCAGGCTGACACGTACTGCCCTGACGGGAGATTCAGGGACATATAACTCTTGTACATGTTAAGTTTTATTTCCCTACAGGAAGCATTCTGCTGAAATAGCCTCATATTCTTCTTATAAAAGTGACTTGGTGAACGCTCGAACGTTGCAATATCGCTTGGTACGCCCACAAACACGACTGCCTTCTTTGTGACATGACGGTGCCGCAGAACTGCTTGTGATTCGAAGACGGTTAACACAATTTGTGTGACACGGTATCGTATCATCAAAACAGAAATTTCCTTTTAATGCTTTGACAATCAATCCCAACTCTGACTGCCGACGTGCCGGGGTAAAATAAAAATGCCAAGTTCATTACTAACAGCTGCCACAGCCCGAAGAAAACTAAGCCTTGATATCAGAGGGAGCCGAGATAAGAGAGGAGGATTAGTAGCCTGTCGACATGCTGAGGAGAAATCAGACGGCCCAGTGAAGCTGTCTGTGGCATCAAAGGTCGTCCTTATTAAAGATTATTATGAAAGGGCTTGGAGATACTGTCAGATGAGTGGATTACTGTGAAAATACAGTCAAAAAATGGCGACAGGAGGCAGGAAGGTCAGGATTGCTGGGTGATCAACCGAGAGGGAGAGGGTTTCATCTCGGGTGCACACAATGCCTCTGTCAAAGGTGCCCCAAAGGTGCTCCTAAGTATATTTGTCACTGATGATTAGGAATCGCCGGGCTATAGAGCAGGGTTTTATGAATGCCAATACTGACTGCTTAAGGTGCTTCATCACTGTTTACTTAGAATCCAATTTATCATCGACCTGCAATGGGAAAGTCAGCAAAATTGTCCACTTACACAGAAAGTGCTGCATCAGACAACGTTTAATGGCTGCACTAATGCCTGCAGCCAGAAAATGGCTCTATCATCGAGCATTGATCACGACGGACTAAATATAGAGGACTACATTGTAGCATAAGTAACAGCTTGGCTGTAAGGCCACTTCAGCAACAGTAGATCAAATTGCGAGGGATATATTATCCTTCTGTGGGTTATAAAATTGCCATTTGCGGGACTTTTTCATTAAAAATGTGGCAGCGAAAACCGGTTTATCTGATTCCTCCAGTTGGACGATTTCCTGCAGGTGAGTAAGAAAAAAAAAAAAGAACAAAGTTAATCTGTTATGATGTTGGCCGTTTGAACGAATCATCGATTCAAATCAAAAACCTAACAGTATTTTCCACTCTGCCTCCCGAGGATGCTTCCGAAATGCAAAAGAGGACTGGAGGTGTATTGCGCGGCGGCTTTGTAGAGATTATCCGGCCTGTAAGAGGTGATAGAGGATACTTTTTTCTCCCCCTCTTCTTCCTGTATGCTGCTGTGCTGTGGCTACAAATTGGAGCCTCTGTAATGGGATGCAGAACAGTGACAAATGGTTTCTTTTACAGTATATAGGCTCATCCCTCTGACTTTGCCTCTGCCCTTGACATTTACTGTTGGAGACCGATGTTCACAACAGTTTGACTTATAATGGCAGGGTATTAAAACACTTAGGCCATTCCTTTTCCCCTGGATGTGAAGCTAAACATCTTGATCAGGAGTGTGACGCTGCTGACATTATGCAGTCGGGTCCGGTCTGTCTCTCTCTCTTTCTCTGTCAGGTATATGACTTCCCTCTTTAGCTTTACTGAACATGTGTCTGCCAGTGTAATCATCTGATTATAATCAGATGCGGTATTAACTTCTGCATCTAGATGTGCTATCCGGATCTGATTACTGGCTTATCCTTGCATGTCTATCTGATATTAATAAGCTCGTTATCGTGATCCTGCCCGTTCGGTGATCATATCTCAATATGGGTATTAGGGAGGGGGAGCTGGAGGACGTGTAAATCACAAACAATGTACATGACAACAGGGGGTGGACCCAGTTTGTTTCATTCAACCGCTGCACGAAACTTTTTCGGTTCTTTTGGATTCAGAGCCATGGTCGGGGCCATAGTTTCTAATTTGCACAAACCTCCGTCAGATAAAAGATCAATGAGTCGGGCAGATTAGACTTACATATTCAACTAAACCCATCTGCCCCTGGACTTTCTCTGCTACTAGGGGATGGAGAGGGGGGGTGGCAGTTTAACAAGGGGATGAATGTTGGTCATTTTGTGACTGAATGTCGTTTTTCTTAATTTCACGTTGCAGAGAAACAGATTGCAGCTTTTTGTCAGGCAGCTTCAGATAGCTGTACGGGCAGGAGTTTGGTGACATTTAAACTTGTTGGGTGTATTATATTCAAACTATAAAACCCTATATTATTATCCAGTGGTGCATCACTTTGTTTCATGCATGCAATCATAGTCTTTTTAGGGTAGAAGGAATATAATCTGTTAAAAGGGGCAATTTGCATGAAATGGCCAGAATTTTAGTTTTAAGCATTCAAAAATGACATCATCAACAGTGTACGAAGAAACAACAATGCTGTCATTATGTCAAATATGTCTATGTATTGTGTTGCAGAGATGCTACTGAAGTTAGCAGGCTAGCCAGCTAGCACGGTCCTGTCCTGTCTCATAATACCACAAGAGGTGATAGCTGAGTTCAAGAGCAGCAAGTTTTCTACTTCGTGGAACTGTACACAAGTATTTCTCGTTTACCAAACTCAGACGAAAACAGTGTTGGTTTGTCTTTCCACAATCACCTCTGGTTTGCCCTAAATAAACCCTCAGTTCATTGAGTAAAATGTAAAAATACTTCAGCTGCACAGGCCATTTCATCCGCCGCTTGACATCCGACTCTCTCTCCTCTGACACTTCACGCTTCTCCTGTCAACGCCCGCCGTGTCCTCGTCCTGCCACTCACATCCTCCTTATCCAGCGGCTGATATGTGCTTTTTACAGTCTGAGCTTCCTGTGAACCACATAAATCTTTTAATCAAGCCGTTCCATTAACCGGGGTTCAATGCAAGCATGCACACTTTAATAATTTTCTGCTGAAAGGGCACGGAGGTCTCCTAACTTGCCACTTGCTCCGCAACTGTATTGAGGAGAAGCACTTCTTTTTTTGACAAAGTCTCTGTGCAGTACTTCACACTATTTGCACTCGATTCAGCTGTTCAAATATCCTGTTGAATGATTTTTATGACACTGTGGGGAGGCCCTGCGGTCTGCTGCCCAGGTATTCTGTACATAAAAGAGTAATTTCTTTTAATTGTGTCTCTCCCCGGGCCAAGTTGGCCATTTGGCCGACCTGAAGGAAGATGTGGGTTGTAGAGTCCTTGTGGCAGAGCTGACGGGGACGGCCTCCACATTAATTACATTAAGTACAAGTTCTGATTGTTAACAAACCAACTGACAGGTGAATGTTATCCAGTTCTATTAATGTTTCTCTGTAATGCATTGTGATTAAGAACAGATTAAGGTTGCGAGTTGCGTCCTCCGAGTTTGGGCACGAGAAGGCTGCACGTTCTTTTGAACTGGACAGGTTTTTTCAGCGCTCAGAGGACCGAGCTGCTTAATTAAAACACATTTCATACCTTCTATCTGTGCTGCACCAACAGGTTTAACAGTTTTGTTGTTTTAAATTAACTGCTAACTATGAAATGAACAATCTTCCAATGTAATTAGACCTAAATTTAAAGGATGGTGCCTATGGGAGACTGTCTTCCTGAGAAAAAACGACAGCATCAGTCTTTTGAGTAAGTGCCGACATACAGTATATTTAAGTCCAAGTGACAAAGCCCTCTAATGGCAGTAATTACTTTAACAGCAATAAATGAGGTAGTTATGTGACAAAGCACGACAAAGTCCCTGTAGAGAGGAGGTTGAAGCACATAGATCAACAAAACATTGGTTTCCATTTCCCCGACCATGAATCAACTTTTTTTAACCCAAATCTTTTTATAATCTTAACCATTATTATTTTTATCACAACGATGAAGGTCACATCTTCTTAAAGGTGCAATATGTACAAATTTTAGTGTAAAACATTCAAAAATTTACCAAAATTATCAACAGTATGTGACATTATGCCAAAGACAACAAAATAAGCATTTTGACCCATATTTATTGTTGTTATTGTTGTCATAGACAAGTTATGTAGGACACATTTTATATTTGGACGTGTTTCAAGATAGTGTAGGCAGTCATAAACATGGGTGTCTTTCCCATCTCTACCATCCATCCCATGTTATATTAATGTTACATAATCTTTAGAATTAAATTTCAGTTCTCTTTCATCATCTGTTTGGCCTGTATGCCTGAAGAGTATCAGCAACTGACAGCTTGTTTGAAGCGAGTAGGGCATGAAAATGCGTGCTTCGCAACCTCTTTAAGCTTGAAATTAGCCTTAAATTGTTAGACATTACCATCCTTAGCTAGCTCTCGCTAACAGGTCTTAAAAGAAGCCACAGTTCTAGTTAGACATGAATTTTAGTTGTACTTTCTTTTCTGTTGTTCTTTCAGTTCTTTGAGTTTTCCCTGTTGTAACTCACCAGAAAACATTCCCACACTGGATGGAAAAGCCCAGCAGGCAGTGAACATCTGCTTTCTGTACTCTCTCTCTCTCGATCTCCATATCTCTCAGTTTTTTTCTGGTCTTCCCTCGGTTTGGAGAAATGTATTCCCATGGTGGCCTCTGCTGCTTCAAATGCGCTGACTTCAGCATCCGATCTGAGAACAACTCTTGTGATCAGGCAGGATTCTTTCTTGTCAGGATCGCCTACTGCTTCGGTACCCCTTTCTTCCTACCCCCTCTTATTTTTATCACGTCCTCTTTCTTCTCTGCCTCAGCATCATTTCCTTTTATTTCGAAGCCGCTCGCCTGCAGTCTGTTCTGTCTGCCACATTCTTCTTTTGCGTTATTATTACTTCTGAGCGTTAGCACATCAGCTTTACAACTATTCACGTTGGTCCGGTCTCATGAAAATTCATCCAGCTTGAATTTCCTCTTAGGCCATACAGAATATATGTACAAGTCATTGTACAGTGTAGAAGTGATTCCTCATTTTCTCAGTCTTTCATTGTAACTGTTTGTACTGACGAATGCTTATGTTTTGTTCAGGGTTTCAAAGATATTTGAGCTAATCAATTTTAATAATATTCATATTTCCAATAACTTCTGAGCTACAAAAAAGTGATGGGTCATAAGCCGGAGTAAGATTTCTAAACAGAAGTGTAAATCATATATTAAAAGAATCATAAACAAACCCAGAGAGGATAAAGTGGAAGACATCAGGCCGTGCAACCCAGATCTATTTGGGCATTGCTGTGGCTAAGTGGTTGGACTGTCACCTCGCATCAAGAAAGACTAGTGCTTGTCGCCACGGTGCTTTCTCTGTGGAGGTCACATATTCTCCATGTCGCCCTCATTCTCCAGTTTCCTCCCAGACTCTGCAGACATGCAATTCAGGGTGACCGGAAAACCTAAATGACTTATATTTAGGAATGGTACTGCTTGTCTGTTCAAGTTGGTTCCCTATTTTTTTGCTGGAAATAGGAACATGACGTGTTAAGAAATGGGTTCAGTACAGCTCAAGAATAAACAGTGCATGACGCAGCCATGCTGGGACTTAACCTTTGTCCTTTTCCATGTTTGAATTCCTACTTGTAGAAGTCGTTAGAAAACAATTGAGGATGTTTGTGCAGATGATGGAGGGGTAAAGGGTGGAGGTACAGGCTTTTGTTTCAACTTTATATTCTACATCACATTTATATGCTGCTAATCTGCAATGGTATTTCGAGAGAAGCGTCATGTCATCTGAAATCTGCCAACTTGAAAAAAACACAGAACAGATCTTCAAAACAGAGGAGTCGGGTGCAGAGCCAGACCTCCTGGAGGAATAAACACCTGGGGTCACATCAGATTTTGCTCTGATCTGAAGCTGTTTACTGACAGGAGGAGAGCTCAGAGATTACTTTTTGCATCAAAGAGTGGATTTATCTTCGCTCCCGTTTATCAACCTGACTGCAGCAGGCAGTGCTAATATGTACCCTTGTGTGTACAAATAAAACGCACCATTAACTTGAGTAAAATTGAGGATTTCTCTTGGTTTGAAAGTCGTTGGAATCGTTTGTGATATTGTAAGTGCACAACCACAGAATATATAACAAAGGTCTCGTTGTTTTCAGACATTTGAATGCATAATTCTAGTGTTATATCTTTAGAATAGCAACTAAAACATGAACTTGTTTTCATTAGGATAACCTGGACTTGTTTCGCCCACTCATTAAAAGATCAGAGGTGCGATCCCCAGCTTCTGCTGCTTGTCAAAGGGTCACACTTAATACGACATATAAATATCTTGAGGCGTCTTTGGATGGAAAGTGCTGTATGGCTCCTGATGAGCAGGTGAGCACATTGCATGGAAACCTCAGTTGTCACTAGGCTAGGAAATTATAAGCTATATTACTGCAGCCCATTTACAGTCCATGAAGTGGTGCATTAGATCTCTGCACATGAATATGTCTATTATTGTAGTCCTTTTGTCTCCTCAAGTGCGAGGCTGCTTGTGGTCTGATCCCTCAGATGGAGTTCTGCTCTTACAATGCTGTATAAGCTCGGAGAAATCAATAAGGTTTTTGAGTCGTATTACTTGACTCTGTACATACTGAACCTCCAGCAGAGAAGAGTTGCATGGGATACTTTCTAAATAGCCTTGAGCTTTTAACAAATTACCCAAAGGCAGCTGCAGAATTAATTCAGCCCACAGAACTCTTTGAAATTACCTTCAAGTTACGATTTAAATAAAGACTTTCAGTGAGGTTTTGGAAAACTTTCTTTCCCTTCAACACACGTGCAATAAATCATATCTATTGAAATAATAATGCAGTTACCCCCAGTTTTTGGCTCACAAGCACAAAACCACAGATCATAGCTAATGTTTTTTTATGTAGCTCAAACATGTCCTCCCTCAGGTCGTGACCAGACGGGGTTCACGGGAGGCCACCTCTCATTTTTCCAATATCTGTAGGCTGTAGAACATTATCAATACCACAGACCTCTTTCTACCCTCCAGGAGTTGTCATCTGCTTGGAAGCAGACAAAAATTTTGGCTCGATAAAAGGCAATTATAGTGTGTCTTCCCATTCATTCGTTTTTTTATAGCAACAGATGCACAAAAACACAATCCAAAAGAAAAATGTTTCATACTGAAACATTCGTGGTTGAGCTGAACTTTTGTTGCACGTCCTACCTTTTTCTCTACCCATATTTCCTGTTAGACGTCCAATAAATGCACGAAATGCCCCCATTTCCTGTGTCAGTTAATCCTCGAGGGAGAAAACGATGAGTGAACTCTCACTGTCTAGTATTTCCTAAAGAGAACTTGTTAGTTCTTTGAATCTGACAGAGTTGGTCTATGTGGGTGTTTTGAGAAGACTGAAATTTCTCTGTGCATTTTGATTTGTTGTTCTGTTTCCTAGTTTTTCATCTAGTCTAAAACATACCCAGAAAATGAAACTTAAGGCACAGACGATATCACAGAGTATGCCTCTTTCATTCAAAAAGGGCTTAGATAACAGGACATTCCAACAAACACAGTCAATAGTCTCTGTATGCATTATTTAGTATAGTCTAATATATTCAATTTAAAATAATCTAACTTAATGACTTAAGTTAATGGGGTCTCATTATGTACCTACTACACACTGCGAACTTTGAATCTTCTGTCTACAGCTCGAGAAATGGAGTTAATTATTTATGCGAAGTGAATTATTTTAGTTATTATGGTTAAATACAATTTCAATGAGAGCAGTTTGAAGTGCATAACGACATTTGTTAATGTTAGCAATAGTAGAGAGAGATTGGCGAGTAGAAGCCATCGATGATGGCGGCGGTTGCCAGCAGGTGGAAGTTAAAACATCTCTGCTGAGTCATCCTGAACATCATAGAGGTGATGGTGGTAATGGGGAAGGTTCAACAATAACAACTCTGCAACCAAGGGCTGAAAAATCATCGGTCAAATGTTCTATTTTTAATATATACGGTCAATAAACGTCATCGATTCAGAATTTGACCGTCTGGAGAAGTGATGGACGAGATAAGAGCAGAAAGGAAAAGGAAAAAATACAAAATGTTAAAGATTTATTTTGTGTTGGACTCTTCAGTGATCCACTGTGTATTTACTTTGCTTGAACCATTTCAATCCTTTTTAAAATTTGGCTTTACTTTCTCAGTTTCTTTCTCTTCTAACCTTTAAAAACCTAGTACATCTTTTGCTCATCACATTTGATGAAAGGGCAACACTTATATAAAAATATCATCAATAAATGGTACATTAAAAGATAATTAAACTTTAGTTAATAGTTATTTAACTGTTAACCAATGAAATGCTTTGTTAATGGTAATGCCAGCCTTGTTATTTCACCAAACAGGGATCTATTTCATGATTTATATGTTATACTGGCTCCAGAACAATAAATATACAGCATATTCCTTTACTTAGCCAAAAAGCCATTCTTATAAAGTTCAGTGTTTGATACTACAAAAAAACATATTTATTTTGGTTTTCTGTTTTTATTTAGACCATTTCAAGCATCCAAATGGAAATATTTGGGATTTTGGAGCAGTAATGCCAACACTAACACTAAGCTCAGATATATGAATATTCTTTGTATTTAACTTTATTTTGAAGGGCTGGATTCCCTCATCCAAATCACGATTGGGAAAAGTCATGTATCAAGCTGATAAAACAATACTGAGCTGTTAAAAAAAGGCTAGGGAGTCTCAAAAACCAACATTAGGGGTTAATCAACTAAATTAACAATATTAAATCTGATTTGTGTGGTTTTGAGTAATGCTAAAATTCATCGTCTTACGGCCTTGACCCATTTAATTTAGATATCATTCTGCAGACTAAAGTACATTCACAGTAATTGAATGTATTTTATGGCACTCGGCACATGCCAAAGTAATGTCATGCTCCTCCACCCACAGCTGGCACGGTGACTACATTCACAGTTTTCAGACGTTCAAACTCCCTCTTCAGTCTGGATGCGGTCCAGACAGAACTGTCTGAATGGAGGAGAGATTTTGTGGATGCATGGGATGTTTCAGTTTTTATGCCCAAACGAGCTTGTTTTACATAACAGCCTTTAGTTCTGCACTTGTAATGCACGCTCATCGTTTGTAAAATGCTCACTGAGTGCTCTCTCTCAGTCACCTTCACCATCATTTCCTATTTAGTCCATACAGTTAAATTAACAGGGACCAGACTGCCATTTTATCCCAGCTCTGTCTCCTGTCCCGTTCTGTTAATCTACCCTATATTGTTCATGTACATGCACATGCACAAGCGACAACTCACATACACTAACATTTCATTTACAATTACAATATTTACAATCTCTACAAACAACAACATGCTTGTGTGACTGGTTGAGTTTTCGGGTCAATCAAGAAGCAAATTGTGCTACTACACAGCAATCTGTTTTCAATAAGAAATGTAGTCTTAGTCATTTTAATAGTGGAAAAACTCAAGTGTTTTTCTTTCAAACGCTGTCCCCTGTGGTGTTTCACTTTCAATGTGGTGCTTTGTTGCTACCCAACCCATTTTCAGTCCTGGTGATACTCTAATGTTTTGGGTTACAGACTCAGTGCGATGGCATTTTGAGAGCATGTAGTTTCTTAAATTGATGTACACTGTGTCTTAATTATACAGGATGCTAGGGCAGGGAAGGACACAGGGAGGGGCCATTTATAGAAATTAAAAATGATGGCTTATCAGGCAGAGGAAGACATACATTTATGTAGCACTTGTAGAAGATATTAGCTTCACTGCAGTTCGCCACAGCCGTGTCAAAGGTGTATTGAATGCAAACTCAACATTTCCCACTGTCGTTGCTTCACATAAAAAAGTTGAACTGGCCATATAAGTAGTGGTTGTTATTGTGAAGCAGTCATTGTTGGTCAATTATTGACTGACTTCTTGAGCAAAACAGCAGGAATGTGTTTGGCTGCACTGTACACAGTCACACCAGCTGCTTTTCTGATGTATTTTTGACAAAGTAGCTGCTCAAGGAGTGTATGCTATCCCAAGAGTTGTTGGGCCTGTAGTGCTAACATATGCTTAACTTTAAAGCAATCTTCTCGCTTTCCAGTTACATACCAAAATACAGTATGTAATTTTTGTCATTAGGGGTCTCTCTATCAAAAGAAAACACAAGTTGCATGCTGAGTGTTGTATTTAGACTGCTTGGCATCATGGGGTGTGGTGTGGGGCACAGCTGCTGCTCAGAGCCAGCTAGCTGAGAGTCGGATGCAGAGCCAGACCTTCTGGAGGAACAAACACCCAGGTCTCATCGGATTCTGTTCTGATTCAGAGATGTTTACAGGCGGAAGGAGAGCTCAGAGATTACTTTCAAACTTTTGGGATTTATCTTCACTCCCGTTTATCAACCTAACTGCAGCAGCTATCCACAGAGGTGATCTCCACTATCCGGTACTTACAGAGAGGTGAAGGAAAAAGAGATAAGAGAACCAGGGTCTCTGGCGAGTGCTGAGTTTAGTAAGAGTTGACCTGATTAAAAAAACACTGACAAACACAACCTCTGTGTGTACTAATGCTTGCGAGCTTACTGCCAATTCAAGGTAATCTGGTTGTTTGGGATGAATACAACTCACTTGAGTAACAGGAATAAATGCAAATCTATTCAAGTGGCTCAGGCAAAGATGTTAAAGAGCCCAGGTAATGTTTTAAAGTTTTATTCATCTTATGTTTAGTCGTGTTCGCTGACTTCCATCCTCAACCTCTGACTCTATCCCTGAGGTTATAGCGTCATGCGACCACGTAAAATGCACCATTACCTTGAGTAAACTTGTAGATTTAGTCAAGTCATTTAATGCAGTTTTCTTGCATATTATATCTTATTAAATGTCATATACTGTATAAAAAAAAGCTTACATTCATGCCATTTCCAAATGGTTTACTGCCAAGGCCTTTAACAAATGTGAGAAAAGTACTCACTCTGCTGGTGAAGATTACGTAATATGAGCCAACACACTAAATGTCCCTCGTGGTGAGGTGGTTTTCTAAATTGTTAATTATTGGGAGCACAGCACAACTGAGGTGTGGTTAAGGTTAGACGGGTACCTTGCTGTTGGTTAAAAGTTAAAAATGTTAACAGTCACTTATTTACAAGATGGAACAGACTCACATAATGTTTTAATAAAGTACAGAAGCTGCAGTGTTTTCCTCATTTTATCCCAAACTGCTCCTTTAGCTCACTTAAGGACTATTTGTCTGGCTGCTGTTTCACCTATAGGCTCTTATCTTTGCATCTTTGTTTTCTTTGGGTATTGCCTACAGCCGTCCTCTCATTTGTAACTCGCCAGCCTTGAATGAGGAATAAAGATTACAAGCAGCTGATTAATGAAACAATGGAGAACATTTCTTACACAACATGAGATAGTTCTGCATTGTGCTCATTCTCCAATAAACCACAAAGACGTGTTCAAAGCACAAAAGGCTGTCTGGGTGGGGGGGGGGGGGGGGGGGGGGGGGGCGACGAGTGACTGTATTTCCTACCCACAGGCTGTTCAATACAATGTGTAATGGAAGATCAGAGTCTCCGGCCTACTGGGGGATTACTGCAACCTCTGGCTGAACCACACACAAACAAATGAGCTTTAGGAAGGCTGTACAACTGAAATCTTGTCGTTTGTATAAGACAAAATCCATGTTGTGCTGGCGCCTGCCATAGATGACATATGCATAATTATGCCCTTTTATGATTTCAATCGTGAATGTGACAAAGGGATTTGACAGCTTTAAGCACTGGCAGCTTTGAAAACTGAAACTCATTGAGGCCTGTTTACGCTCTACAGCAGTTTCATTTTTTTTTTTTTTTTTTTAATCAAACCAAAATTGATGCTGAAGGTTTTTGGGCTGCATTCTTTCTCATTTTCACAGCAAAAGTCTGGTATTTTTCACATGCGTTGAAGAAAATTGTCTCTTTTTATTAATTTTAAGATTAGCTTTCAAATCAATACCTATAATTCTTTGCACTATTTGTATTGTTTAAAACCTACAGAACACTTGACTTGTATTGATGGTTATTGGTTCTTTTCATATATATTTATATAAATGGATATTTTCTCATAAAACACAATCAATTTTCAGTTTCATTAGTGGGTTAGCACTGTGTCAACGGTACAATGTTTTGTTCAGCTCAGCGTTAAGATTCACAATAACTGCACTAATGATCAGTGTTCGATTGTGTTACTTTTGAAGGTAACTTGTTACATCACATGATCACTGCCATCAAAAACTAACTTATGTTACAGCAATACCTGCTGAGAAAAGTAACTCGTTAGAGGGCTTTTGCATTACCAACACTGAAAACCCCTTTGCGATTCCTTGCCCATGTTGCTGCTTATACTGTCAAGAAGATGCACATCTTTCTTTAAATGTATTGACAGTACAGACATTAAAAAGCCATATTCTACAACCCAAAATATGTAACTCTGCATGACTGTAATAAAAGGAACAAAAGACGCAATATCCCCTTCAATATTCCCCCTTTTGTGTTTGACTACAAAAAATATAATTGAGTGGGTACAGAGGTGCATATTGTCCAAAAAGTTCACACAATGTGTAATTATTTTTTCAACTGCAGTGAAATGAAAGTAAACTGAAACCACGGACTCTGATAGCTTGGAGTACATCATGTTTTTTGTGGAAACAAAAGGAACAGAGGAGGAAATTGTGAAATTGTCACAATAATACTTTTTTGAAAACATCACCAAATAATGGGTGACTTGAGCCGCAAAACTAACATGTCACGTTATTTGTTTATGTGTTACCACTGGTAGTCATTAAACAAGGAAATGTATATATAAAAACAAAATGATATGAATGAAATATAACACTATATAAGTCAAATGAGGATTTCTGTGTATATAGAAGGTGCACTTTGGATGTATCAGTCCTGGCACAATAGCATCACATGTGGTTGATAGTTTTTGCAGAAGAGCAACTAAATAGATATGTTAATGAAATGTAACAACTTATAAATATATTACATGAAGATCAGTTTGTATACAGAAGTATTGTAATATGTATCCTGGTACAATAGCAGTAATAATCCTGTCGTCTTTACCTGCGTTTGTTCAGCTTTGTTGTCCTTTTTCTTAGCGGTTATGTTTAGTCTGGTGTAAATACACTGAGAACAATAAAAAAGAGAGAGGGAATTTCATTATACACATTTTTGGGGATTAAGTTTACATTTTTAACTTATAAAAAAAAAGGTAATCTAGCTGGTTCTTCTAACTACTTTAACTCCCCCACCTTATGAAACACGAAAACTTGGCAACTACCGCCCAAAGGTTAGGAGACACTGAGCATTTTAAAAGGGCTAATTAGCATTAGACACAAATAGATAATAGAGGCGCAGATCCACAAATTGCGAGGAAAAGTTTGTTTACGGACAAAATCATTTAGAAGAGAATATTGTTTCATCCCAACACAGTTTGAAGGACTGCATGATTTATGTAAAGCAGCAATCACCATGCATCGGAGAGTGCCAAAATCCTCGACCCAGTGTGGATGTGACCTTTCATGCTAATTCAAAACCATTCATTAAAAGGGGGGAAAAAAACACACTTGCATCTAAATAAGACGGACTGAGATTTCAATATGCAACACTTAACCGTTTATCATTTAATTGTGATCGGAGCATTGCTCGTTGTTGGAAATTAATCGAGGCTCTCAGAAAGCTCGGCAAAGTCAAGAGAATTCCTCTGCATAATCAAATATGCTAATCAGAAGAAAAGTGGAATTAATCTGCAGCCGTAGACCGAGCCCTAGATTAGTGCAGGAGAACAATAGGGTGGGAGATGCCAGAGTGTGCCATTGTACGGTCGATGCTTATTGACACGGGCCACGTTTGTTCTTTATGCAAATGTATGCATCTGTAAAGAGTCGTTGCACACAGATGTAGACCTGTATTTGCATTATGAGATGTGTTTTTTTAGCATGTATTACCATGTTAAATCAAACGGAAAACAGAGCTGTACCTGTCAGTCACGGCTGGGTAAAAACTGTAAAGAATGATTTCACGTCAAGCATTAAAAATTAAACATTTAATCAGTTTTATTTACTTGGAAAAAAAATATTATGGAGGTGGAGATCAGGGCAAAGACATGCGGTGTGTTCTGTCAGAAGTGAGATATACTTTAACTATATTAAAAGATTATTATGCTCTTTTTGGAGTTACCAAGGTCCTCAGGACTCTACAGCGTCAGGGGACATGTTGCTTACACCAGTGACGGTTTGGGGCTTTCATAGCCAACTGGCACATTATCACGCAGCAGAGTTATTAATTTAAATGTTTGGGACACACGAGTTGTTTGCCAGTGTTGACTCGCAGTGGGATGGTAAATATCATTATTAGATTCAAGCTATTTATTCATTTGGGTGTGATTCTTTGTATAATATGCAAGAAATAGTGCCCCATGGCAGAGCTGTTTTCAGGTACTATGCACCTTTTAAATGTTGTGAACTTCAAACTGACCTCAAGATAGATTATTTTATTCTCCTTGAAGATTTAATATCTGATGTTTTATATGATTCTTGTAGTTTTTTTTTATTTATTAATTTTGATTGTTGATTGTCCGGCCTCTTTGTTGTCTGACTATGTCTTTTATACCCTTGTGTGTCTTGTAAAATAGAGACCTTAATCTCAACTAACTCGCTAACCCTAACTGCTACATTAATGGAAATTACAAAACATTTAGCAGTTGAGCTCTGTAACTGAGCTCATCCAGACCCCACTTGACTGCATCGACGGGAGGAATTTGTCTATAACTTTGCTGCCTTTTGTTGTCTGGGTTGGAAGAGATAGTGTACCAATCAGTCGCCCAGGTGGCTCAGACTCAGTATCAAGTTAGTCCAGCATAACGGCAGGACTAACTTGTTTGGCGAGTCCTATATTTTATGTTCTGACTGATTTAGCAATGTATTAAAGGCTTAGTTTAGTTTCCACAGGTGAAATTAGCAAGCCAAGACAGGCCCTAGTTTGATGTTGTAGTTACCACTTTAGCACAGTCTGGCAAAACCTAAAACTGCCTGTGTGGAGGCCAGTTTTTGCTGACTGCACCTATCTCTACGATACATGGCTGAGTTAATGGTAAAGGTTTGCAACTGAGCCATTTCTCTCCACATCAATTTCCTGTCTAGCCAGCATCAACACCAGATTTAGGGCTCAAAGACAGCTGTTTTGATTATCCTTATTCTCGTTACATTAAACACAATCTGGAGTCAGACAGAGTGAAAAAAATAAAATAAGGGGAAAATCCTCTTGGAGTGCAAATGGAGGTGACCAGGGTTGTTAGGGTTACTCTCAGTACATATTCCACTGATGATTACAGGATTAACGCTCCAAAATATAATCTGTACTCCTAAAGAAAACTAAATATTGTAAGTATTTTTTGATTACTGTGTTTTTCAAGATACTAAATCAAACAATTCAAAATGATGTTTACTTCAGATGGTTGTCATATTGATCTGAAAAAGGGATACGTCATAAAAAGCATAATGTTTCTCAGCAAGCTTTATTTTGAAAGTCTAACATACATTAGAGGGACAAGTAGACCAACATACTTTGAAGTGTTAGGCCACTGACCAAGTTGACATATTTGACGAGTTGGGGAGCGAGAACATGTTGAAACAACCTACATATCTCTCATGAACTGATATAGTTCAGTGAAATGGAGCTACTGTGAGCGAACTCCAGACACTAAACCTACAGAACCAGATTTATGGGAAGTGAAACGACGCACTATACAAACCCTGTTACATTGAGAGATGGCTGAGGCTCTGTTGAAAGCAAGCGAGAAAGCTAAAATAAATAACTTTCTATTACTACTCTGAGATAGAAGTGTTTTTACGCTGAGATTCATTTTGAGCTCCAAATTGCTTTAATACAGCGCACCCTCTGTTCATCTAAGAATGTAACCGCGAGGAGCAAACATTAGCAAACGCTATTATGAATCAGCTCGCTCACACACTCTTATACACACTGACATTAATGCAGAGAGGTCAAATTAATAGTCATCTAAACTGCCAGCGGGCTCTCCCTTTTTTCTCCTCCAAAGTCTGTTTTCTATTCATGCCCACAGTGTCGGAGCGATCTCTGTGATGATTCCTTATCAACATGCACAAGTTCCTCGACCTTTGAATGCGGAGAATAACCCAAATACCAAAAGAGAATAATGATGATTAACTGCAGGCATTTCTGTAATTAATGAAAATTACCAGAGAATCCATAATTAATGTAGAAGAGCGAGAAAAAGTCATTGCCAACTCTTGATGTGTGATTAGAACAGAGAAAGAGGCACTTATCTGTGGAAAAAATGAACTTTCTGAGAAATTGTCTCAGTTGTGTAATTTAATGCCTCTTTTCTATTTCAATCAGTGGCAAAGGTGAATGTCAGATTATATACAACAGAGAAGACTTTCTGTATTCACATTTTTTCAATGTAATACTACAAAAGAAGAATAAGGCAATGAGCCCAGTTTCATCCATTTAAATTAGGGCTGTCAGATCGATTGCAAATGAATCGCACATTTTGTATCTGTTATTATTATTGCAACAATCCAAAGCAATGACAGATACTGTCCAGAATATTCTCCACAATAACCTCAAAGGTGCTGCATAACATGGCAAACTCAAGCCCAACAAGCAACAACAGATGGGCATACTAACACAATGTAGTGTCCAGCTTTACACTTGTAAAGGTTAACTAAACAATGTTAATCGGCCTGCAAGCTGCAGCCACCCATTGAGCTATCGCTGTTGAAAGTTTGTCTCATGTAGAGTTGTCCAGGCGTCTCAGTTTCAAACTATACAGCGTGGTCTGCCTTTGGCAAGGGGGGAGGAGGGTTCTCAGCATCAGCTGTGTGCTTGGCCAGCAAGTGGTATTTGAGACTCGAAGTACTCCGGTGGTAACTCAGGTCACATCGACAGTGACTACAAATAACTTTGTTTTTGTCGAGAGAACCATCTGGCAGGGCTTTGAGGCTTAACTTGCCATTCAAAAGACCCTTTTCTTTATCTATTTCTACTCAAGGAGGTTTGTTTCTGCTCGCCATCCACAACGTTACTGCTGCATCGCTTCCTGATTTCCCAAACTATGGAGTGGGCCGAGGGTCATAACGTGCGTGGGTTAGTCGTGCGTCAAATTCGCATTAACTTTGACAGCCCTAATTTAAATACATCTGTGTGTGAATTAATACTGCAGCTGTCATTCACCTAATTGTATGGTTGACATACAGAGCTACAGTCAGCCTATAAATCAGTGTTTTGCAGCTGAAAACTTAAGCTAGTCTAAAAAGAAAGACATAAAAAATCATCTCACACACAGAGGCAGGGGTCAATGGGATTTCTGAGAGCCCTTGACAAAGAAGAACAACAGACATTGCATGTTTGACGACTGGCATTGTAATGACTTGATGATTGCGCGCGGCCCCACCTTTTCATTCGATTCGACACTCGCCTGTTTTTACCTCTGTCCCCCTGTCTGTTCCCTCTCAGCGGGCGTCGGCGAGGATCCCGACCAATCAGGGAGACGACGACAGCTAAAATCACAGCGAGGTGAAGAGGCTGAGGCGAGCAGAACTTTGATTGATTTGATTCTGTTGCCTCTCAAAATGAACACTCGGTCGCGGGGACAAACTGTCAGGAATGCAAGTTAAGACAAAAAGACCAAAAAAAAACCAAAAGCTCTGAGGAACCTGTTCAGTAAATTAAATGGATTTATGGAGAGCGGGGAGGCCTCACAGAATGATTTCCAATAAGAAGGAGATGGATGAATATGGTGAATGGCAAACGGCTGCCGGATGCATTTGTTTTGAATCCTTTCTGTGAAATTAAATCCTCAGCTGATTATGAGAGAATGGTATTACATGCATGAGGAGGCAGGAATAGAAATATGAAACAATTCCAAATGTAGAGAAGTGTTTTCTCTTACCCGTTGGAAAATAATGCTCAGCGCTGATGCCACTACCCTGTGCAGAATTGGCTCTCGCTGATAGAAATCATCAAAGAAATGGCTTTCATGATTGCAGCTAATGTTTGCATTGAGCTGCTTGCCAGTTTGAATATAATCTCCGCTGCACATTTATGCATTTCTTGATTCAAGATTGCTGCGAGATATCACACACCTGCCTTCCGCAGACGCGTAATGTTGACCAGGCAGGTTCGCTTGACTTACAGCAAACATGAATTCGCTGTTTAAAAGGTCGTGTAATTGCATTCTTATCACTGAAATCTGGTGTTATTCTGACAAAGCTCCCGATAGACTGGCAATTTTCAGACAGTGTTCTTGCTCTTCCTCTGTGGCGATGGCTGGCAGCGTCTCAGAGCTCCAAATCCTGGCCAGGAGGCCGGTGTGTACATAGATGGTATTCACTGTTAATCTGATTAGGGTGAGGAGATAGGGATGCCTGGACTATATGTCATCTGAGAACAGCATCACCGCTATTGATTAACCGAGCAAACATCAGATGGAGACACCAAACATTTACACAGAAATGTACACACACACACACACACACACACACACACACACACACACACACACACACACACACACACACACACACACACACACACACTGCCTGCTATTCTGGGCTATGGCAGATGGTGGTCAGATAGACTCAGATATAGTAAATGGGTTCATTTTCGTCAGGCATATTTCCTGCCAAACCGGCGCTGTCTGTCCACTCTACCAACAGGCTGCTGGTGATAATACATTGGAACTGAGACAGATGTCTCTCATCAAACTACCAACTCATTCATAATGGAGTGAAAATTAGAACCCCAGACGACCGTAACAAGCAATGATTGTGAGGGCGACTGTTTCATTTCCAAACCAGACCTTACACCTGTTGACAATACCTGATCAAATTTTGATCAATGATTCCCAGATTTGGGAGGCACCCCGCCATCGCACCTCATTGATCATGTCGATTTGTTTTCTGATTAAAACCGCGTCGCTTTGCAGAGACGAGGCATCCATCTGTCGTGCCGACGGGAGCCATGTGTGTTTGGACAAAGCCGTTGTGTGTGTAAACGCTGTAATGCTTATTTGTCCATGTGAGCAGTGAGAGAGCGACGACTGGGATTACAGAAGAGAATAGACAAATAGGGAGTAATCTGTCAGGGGTGTTGGGGGAGAGGACTATTGCCTGCCCGGGGGCCAAATGTCCTGACTGTGTATGCTTTATGTGTAGAACAATTTGGATTCACAACCCCTTGTAATTACCAAATGTTGTTGACTCCCAGACAGTACACGGCTTCAAAGCTGTTGCAGACAATTAGCAATGTGCGCACAACAGAGGGGCTGGTGTTGCCAAAACTGAATGATTTTATGTAATTCACAGATTTTTAGCTAAGCTAGTAGCTTGGTTGTGCAGCCATTCGTGTCACCAAAGGATGAACCATAATGACTTTGGTGAGCTTCTTTTTTTTACATCTAGCACCACCAGCAGGGCAAATTTTTTCCACCAATGCAGTCAAATTACATGTACTGAATGGTTTTTAGACATTAATGGTTCCCAGAGGATGCACCTCAATAACTTAAGTGATCCCCTGACTTTTCATCGAAACCACCATCAGGTTGACATTTGTGGTTTTAAGTGAAACAGATGAAAATGAAAGGGGTTGTACTGCTGTTTTATTTGGTACAGACATTCATGTTCCCCAGAGGATGAACCTTAATGACTTTAAATTTCCCAGTACTCAGCCTCAGCTGTAATTTGTGTTTAGGGGTAGTTAGAAAATGTAAGCATGTTAAACACGCTAAACTACTGTAAGATAATAAACGTGGTAGACATATCTGGTAAACAGATTCAGTGTTGTCAGTGTGAGCATGTTAGCATCCAGCTTAAGCAAGAAAAATGTCATTAGCATGGTTGTAGCCTCTCATTCTTGTTGAATCTCAGAATTCAAGGTAAGATTTCACAATTCCACCCGTCTGCACTCATCACTTTTAATTGGAGTTAAGCACTGAACCTCAGTCTTTCACGTCTTTCATCTCATCTCTGGCCCCCGTTTGTTATTTTATATCCTCAAGGTTTGTTTATGCATGCTGTTAAAATTCTGCAGTTGTTGTATTTGAGCAGGGTAAGGAATTGCAATTGAAGTGCAAACTAGACGTGTTGAAAAGGTGCCCCAAGGGATACGGTCAGGGTTACGGTGTGGCAAAGAGAAACTCGGGAATGAAGAATAAAGGTTAGAGTGCAAGGGGAATGAGACTCTTCAGACTCTGCGGGGAATACTGATCTCATGAGAGCATTTAAAGCCATTATGGAAGGGGCAAACACAGCACTGTATTTTAAAACCTTCTCCTCAGCTGCAAAGATAACGAAGCCTGCTCCCTTCTCCACATCTTCCTCTAGTACAGGTACACGGACATGTTTCGTGTGTGCCCATTTTTGCTGAATGTGACATAAAAATTAGGATATCAAATTAAGTTTTAATGATTCATGCATTTCTGAGTCAGCTAAGATGGATGCACTGTAGATAAAGAAGTGGTGGAAAGAGCCAGGGCTGAATGGAAGAGTGACTATCAGATAGAGATTCACTTTCTCCTCTAAGGGAGGGGAAGTGGCCATTAGTCAGGGAAGTAATCTAATCAATGTTGTTGTGCACAACAGTGCAGACAGCCGCAACGCATCACTGAGCGCTATTATTCTTAGTCATGTTCTCGTTGAGGGGAGAAAACACCGGCTCCCAACCGCCCGAACCTCCTTCCTCTGTGTGTGCAGGTCCTGCAGAGGGGAGGCTGGTTACATGCTGTGCTACAGACAGGAGCAGAGAGGGAGGAAGGAGACTTCTCTGGACCCCGAGAAGCTGCACTGACTCTTAATACCATATCCTGGTAATGCATTTGAAACAGTAATATAAACGCAGCAGATAGCAGTATATCATCAGCATCCCACTCCTGCACAAACTGTACTTAACAGTCACTTTCCTGCTGTGCTGGTTTATGTCCTGTTGCCCCTTGCGTGTGCTGATAATCTCTGACCGAGCTGCAGGAGAGATAAGTTGGATGAAAGAGGAGGCGAGTGGAGCGTGGTGCTTTTGATGGCCGACTGCCACGGGTTCAGTCTGGGTCAGACTGCAACGCACCTCACTTCATAAACTTTTGGGGGCTACAAAGCCAGAGGGAGTACGAGGATTAGAGAATAAAGTTTGGCGGTAAAAGGTGCTAATAGTCTGTCTGTATTCCTATATTTAATTGCACACATCATTAGTTATTATAGTGTCTTTTTACTTTTTTCATCCTTGATTTTCTGCCGCTGTCACAGAAAGAAAGAAAGAAAGAAAGAAAGAAGGAGAGAAAGAAAGAAGGAAAGAAAGAAAGAAAGAAAGAAAGAAAGAAAGAAAGAAAGAAAGAAAGAAAGAAAGAAAGAATCCATTATAGAATATTGTAGCATAAAATTGAACAAGACCAAAACAGTTTACATAATTATTGATTGAGATATTGTTTCTGCTTTAGTCCAACAAGGTTAAGAAGCAAACAACTACAGTATGTATCAGGTATTAATATTTAACACATTCTGTCTGTATGACAGAATCTTAATAAAACTGCCGCTGAAGATTTGCGGCTGTAATGCATTCGTTGTAAATTCTGAATAATGTGACAATAAGCCTGTTTCACTTATTGCGAAATAAAAGGAATTTGTCATCGCCCGCTGACACAAGCTCGGTCTTTATCACAGTTAAAACCCTCACGAGGTTAAGTGATTCCTTGATAGACAGTTCATTTGGAATATAAATTCCTTTGAGGCTTTGCAATATCACTGAAAGCACATTTATGGCAACAATAAATCACATGGGGCTCTATCATAAAAGCATAGTCCCCCATTGATTTGGGACCTTTAGAGCCCGGGCCGTGTTAATGGTACACCAATTTCTTGTCCTCCACTGTGCAGCTCTGTCCTCATGAGAAGGTCAACCTTGGTGTCCTGTAAAGCGATGTGACATGTGAATGACGGACGCTTGTACACATGCAGGGAATTCACACTCGAGTTAATTCAATTCAGCTTTTTAAGAAAGGAATGAATGCAATTAAAAGGCGCTTTGAAAAAATGAATTTGACATGTAACTATTTCCTTTCTCGCAGAAGGTTCGATGAGAATATCTAAATACCACTCTCATGTCTATCTAATAAGGTCAGGTTAGCTTAGTTTGGCTTATTTAGCTTAGCACAAAGACTGTAAGCAGGGTAGCTTGCAGGATTTTCTACTCATATTTTGAATGGATTAAACACAAGATAGAATAGACTGTATTAGAAAATGCAATGTGAATGCTGACAGCTGAAATGCCCATTGTTGGAAAAGCAGAAATTAATTGCCACCAGTCAGGAGTCGAGGTGTGTGGACATGTGCTACATGTGCCAGCTATTATGCCACCGAGGAGCACAGCAGAGGTGAAGTCATTGCTACTGTTGAACGGATCTTGATAGTGACACATCAAGTGCTGGTTCTCCAAGTGAAATCAGCTGCCTGAATGCTTAAAAGAATTGCACTCTTGTCACTTGTCAGGATTTGAACCCTGCAGTCCAGAATACGGACATGTGCTTTATGTTCTCAACCCCTCAGCCACTGAGCAGGGAAACAATGTTGAATTTTTGTCATGTCAAAGCCCTGTAGTGTGTGTCAAGGTTGCAAAGAGAGTCTGACACAGTTTCCTTAAGGACAAGCTTTTCAGTCACAGTATTTGTAGCTTTTTATGGGAAGCTGCTGGCTTCTAGTTTCACATTAAGTGTACATTAGAGGCCCCTTTTTGACCAAGGCTCAGTTTGGATGCCATTCATTGCATTTCAACAGCCAAAGAGCTGGTTCTCGGCCAGGAAAACCAACATTTTGCTGGTCTAGAACAAAGAATCCACTGGGAGCAGGATTATCGTGACCAAGGTAAAACTAAGGGAGTAAGAGTGGTTTTCATCATCTCATCAGATTTCTGGTGAGAAAGCAAATGAGACTTTTCCCCCCCAATATAAAATATTCCTTTTAAATGGCTTGAATCAAAGACAGAAGCCAGTATATAGCCATGTGTGCTCGCGAGCGCTGTTTGCAACAAAGTCACCATCCAACTGTTTTTCGGTACTAGAGTAGTATAATGCAAATAATGCCGGAGAGGTCAAAGATCAAAGATTCAAATGCTGGATGGAAAACCAAACAGCACCTTCTCCATTTAGCCGCAACTTCTTCGACCAAACAAAGATGCATTTTTAAAATGACACTGACTTTTCACTCAGAGAAACCACCCAGCTCTGAATGCTGTGACAGCATGGTGCTGTTTGTGCTCTGAATTTTGTAACACCACCTCACTCGGTGCTGCACTCGCATTTTTCATTTCCAAACAGGCTTCAGGAACCAAAATAAAGCCTCTGACCTGCAAAAAAAAAAATTACAGGAGACCAGAACAACAAACCCCACAAAATAGGGGACGGATAGGTTAGAGGTTCCTTCAACCATTTCTTTTGACCGACTGAGAGGAATGTTGGCTGAATTACACTGAAGATCTTACAAGGTTAAGGCTGAGGTTTAAATTAAATACAAGCCTGTCCTGTTGAGCTTTTTCAGCCCAGTTCTTTGAGCTGCAGCCAAGTAATAAAACATCACACTGACAGAAACACGCTAAAACATCAGCCAAATAATGCATCGCTACAACAGCTGCTAATTTTGGGCTACAAAGTAAACTTGAAAGCTCTGCGGAGAGGCAATGTGATCGAGGTCAATGCCCCTCGCGGTGCTCAGTGATGCAACGAGCTTGTTCACAACGCTGCCATTGACAGAAGTGATCAAATCATTTTCTTGACTAATGGCCACTTCCCCTCCCCAAGGAGAAAGCAGATCTCTGGCTGATGCATGTGCTGCTCCCATCACCAGGGACATAACTTTGATCTGATTAATTTATTCAAACACGACAACTGTCTGGGACAATCATCACAAGGAAAGCCTTGGAACTAATATCCATCGGCCTAATCAGTTTGATGAAAATGTTCTATTCGTGGGAACAAGCATCTGAAAAGACCACAGAATAAATATCTAAAAATGTATGGTTTTTATATAGATGATTGGGGCTATCTTCAGTCTTCAGATGTCATTAAGTGCCTTCTAGCATCACAATGTACGACTGATTTAATGAAAATGAGTACTCTTCTCTTCTGCATATGCTCACAGATACAAAGGCTTGATTAATTCCTCTGCAGAGAGAAGAAATTCATTCATTTTTCAGTCGCTTTCAGAGTGACTTGAGTTGCAGAATGTATTTGAATTTAACAATCATAAGTGGATCATGCAAATCAATTGCTGCCTTATCACATTTAAAGCTGGAGCATGTTAGCTCTCAGCACCAGCGGGCCACTTGAGAATTACTGAACGGCCGCTTTACCATTCACCCAGGAATAGAAGCGGTAATTATTCTTCCACTGTCTCTGGAGGATTTCTCTGAGTCACTCGTTCATGTAAAAATTGTTCCCAATGAAGTTGCATTGATAGTGACTGCGACTGGGCAGCGGCAAAGAACAGAGCAGCTTTTTTTTGTGTGACAGGAATAGCTGGAGACCTATTAAAGGAGCAATTTGTAGATATGGCCAGAATTTTAGCTTTTAAAACAGTCATTATTCTTAATAATTATCTGTGAAGTCATTACGAGGAACCCCATAAATAGTCTCATGATCCATTTTTAATATAAAAGTATTCAGCAAGTGTAATGTTCGCCTTTGGAAAATTTTAGCACATTTTTGGTGTTATTATTAATTCAAGTTGAAATAACTTATATAGCTGCATCAGTCTTGTCCAAACTTATCTGCACTTTTTAAAATACTTTTCTTGCTACCATTTCTTCCAGGAGAGTAACACACCCATGTTTAACCTCACCTACAAAGCTATATTAGGCTGAAAATGAAAAACTCTGCAACCCGCTAGGCTAATTCAGACAGTGAAATGCCGGAAGCTTAAAAGGTTCAATATGTAAGAAATGACCACCTGTTGAATAGAGTCCAAACAAAAAGGGGGCAGCGTATCACCAGAGTAACTGCTAACTATCGCTAGCTAGTTAGCTAAGTTAACCATGCAGCTAGCAATTGTATTGGCTGACTGGGTGTTGGTGTTTACTAGCAGACTCTTAACTCTTAAGGTTTAAACTGGCTAGGAGCGAGCTGGTTAGCATGTTAACCTCAATAGATATCTCTGCAGCACAACACACAGTGCCAGCCCAAGCCTTTTGGCTACCAAATTCTGAATTTGGTAGATGTGATTTCCTGTATTCTGGTGCATTTTTGGGATGGCCAGCTGGAGAAGGGCAATACCTAAATTGGTTCAGATTCATAGCCTTTTGCTTTTTGACTTATTGAGGTAGTTACTTCACGCAACGACTTGGGCTTCAGGGCCCCTTGACCTCTTGGGCCCAGTAGGCTCATTCAGTAATCCATCCTTGCTCACATGCCACAAATGTTTTGGGGCTCCTGGCCCCTCTAGACCTCTGGCCCCCTGGGCTTGGTAGACCCCTGTATTAATATAGTTGTTATTTACACCAAATCAGTCACCTTTTAACCTGAGAGGGTACTAAAATCACAAATGTATTTTAAACTACATATTCAAAGTGAAGCACTAAGTGTGGTTTACTGAACTTGAATTGAAAAATAACAAAATACAACAGCAGAGATTGCATTTGTTGTGAACAAGTGTGGCCAGGTCATAAATGAGGAGACCGGACACAGTAGAATAATTATTGCAGATCTTTTATTCCCCGACTGCAATTTATAAAAGAAACAGCATTAACACTGCAATTTTGAGGATTTGAGGTAATCAGTATCAAACAAACAAAACACTTTTCCTCACTGTACGTCACACTGACGGTAAACCTCAGTTAGCTTATGAACTTCAAAAGCTTATCTCTGTGTCCTAGACATTTGCTCTAGTTAAAAGTGACTCTAGACTTGACTAGACAACAGCAGTGGCTCTTTCTGAATAAATAAAATAAATAAAATAAAAAACAGAAAAACAAATAAATACATTTTAAAGTAAACATTCTTGCATGAGCTTAAAACACATTTTGTGAATAGTCTTAAACTCACTGGCACTCCTGTGTGCAGCTCGTGCGCCAAGTCACACACCTTGACCTCCGTGCGCTCTACCTCCCCTCTAAATTCATCAAACACATCAAAATGGACACAGTTTACGCAAACAGTTATTCTTGTGCTTTATCTATGGGGAGATTTTTCACATGCGACATCAAAATACACACCTGAGCAGTCCGTCTTTCACTCCCGCTACTGCTACTTCCGTGTAACTAACTCTGCACGGGGACGCCGTGATCTCCCGCGATCTCGCGCAACCTACCTGCGCCGCTCTTAAAGTGACAGTGTCACCTAAACAAAAAGAAACTGCTAACACAGTAATAATTCCCTACAGAATAATAAAACGCTGTCTTAACAGTCTGAAAACAGTCTTGGTCTCTTGTTCACCTGGCTACACAAGTAAAAAATAAATTAAAAAAATTAAAAAGGGGGCCCCAAGCAGCCGCTTAGTTCGCTTATGCCTCGAGCCGGCTCTGACAACACGCAGATTCTGTGTCTTTTTTTAGAAATACAATTTAGGACATGGACTTAATGGATTTAAAATTCTGGCACCAAAGTATTTATTTATGACTCTATTGTATGAAACCTATTTTCCTTCATGCGGAACCTGATTGTGATTTATGACATTTGATTTTCTGCTATAAAAATCACCTCAGATGTTCTGAAGTCTTCAGGCTTATCAATGAAAAACCAACAGTTGGGCTTTGTTCTGCTGCAGCCTCCCGCTCTGAGTTAACACCGGCACAGAGAAGCAGCAGCCTGAAGCTCACACATCTCTCTCCAGAAACACTGTACTATACATCATTATAAATATTGTATGAGCTGTGTTGTTTGGCCTGAAGATAATCTGTAGTAAGCTAATAGTAATGTTGAAAAATGTCTGGCATGGGCCTCGACGTTGATTTTTGTCGGCACAGTCATTGTTCAGAAGAGTGAGGCCTTCCTCAGACCTCCAGACTGCATTTTTCTCACATTCCCATGGCAGAGTCTACTAATTAAGGGTCACAGCAACTGAAAGTATTTATAATACTGGTCTCTATTCTTGCCACTACTATCCTGCTTATTATCCATTCACAGCAAAACATGCTTTCAAAACCAAACTGCTAATTTTCCCCGGTCTAACATTCAATACAAACTCTTGCTATCTCTGAACAGCCACAAAACAGATCCAGTATGCTTTGTCTTTTAAAACAATCATCCCTTCTGCCACTTTTTGTTGATAAAGTCTGACAACTATTGGAAAGTTACAGCTTGTGTAAAACATGGACTCACTGATCTGGTTTACTAGATCTCTGAATGGATGCTGAGCTTATACTTTTGGGTGATAAGAAAGTAGGGAGGACCTGATTAAATGGACTCAGGGTTCAGCCCGAGGGTGCAGTGGTGCTCATTGGTCACTGTCATCCACCAAGTCTTCTTTTTCCTTACTGCCTTTTGTTTAGTGCAGTTGCCCTCTGAGGTCCCTCTGGCACAGAATAATTCTCAAACAGGGTGATGAATGTGATGCCAATGATGCTTTTCTTCAAACCCCTTTTTTATTCGCTGTGATTATCAGATGTTTACCAAAAATTGCGATAGAATACAAGAAAACCAAGACGAAAAACAAGCCAGGTTTGGATGCTCGGGTGACATTTCATTTCATCGTATAGAATAAAGGACCAAACATTGGAAAGAGGCTCCAAAGACAGACATAACTCGACAAAAGTGAATGTGACCACCATTAGTACAACTTACAGAGCATGTCAATCTAGAGACTTATATCGGATTTCAATCCAGCCAATCAAGAGAAAGGTTAAAGATGGCAGGTGTTTTCAATGAACTTGTCAAGAAACTAGTTGGGTGAGGTGAAAAGGCCTGCTGTATCCGACTAATATAGTATGTACAGTATGTAAGTACATGTCATGCATTCATACACATCTGTCTTAACAAGCATACACACTAGAATGGCCCTCTGTAGCGCACATATTGAATCCAATGAGTCGTTTTTCTGAAATCCAACCAACAAACAGACATGGGTAAAAACATAACCTTCTGGAGGTCATGATGCTAAGCAGACTGATAAAACCCTGGTAGGAAGCGAACGTGGGTGAATTATTGCTTCTAAAAATCTTCCTTTTGTGCAACAAGCCGGAGAGCAATCAACTGTGTGACCCCAGTGAAAATGTTGTTTTTGAAAGGCTGGGAATTTTGGAAATTATTACATCAGTCTTTTTTCAATACATTTTGACATACTAGAAATGTTTGGATCACACAGTAACTCTGTTCAGCCCTGACATTAAACACTCTGTAAGCTTAAAGTTGCAATGTGTAAGAACTTCAGTTGAAAACGTAAAAAAAATATATCAAAATAATCAACAGAAGGTGAAGAAAAAGCAGTTTTGATGTTTGTGTATTGTGTTGCAGAGATGTTGACTGAAGTCAGCATGCTAACCAGCTAGCTTCCACCTGTCCTAGCTCCTACCAAAGCTCCTGTGCTAGTGATGTAAACACCAACACTTCCCTGAGCTCCCAGTCCCGACTGCTAGCTGCACGGCTGACTGGGCTAACGAGCTAACGGCAGCTACAGTTAGCAGGCAGGAGTAATATGCTGCTCCCAGTTTGCTATTATGAGCCAAGATGTAATAGCTAAATCTGTCCATGGAAAAGTCCTTTTCTCAGCAGATATTTAAGTTAAAACGAGAGTGAGCTAGCTAAGCGGTTTTGTGTTTACATGTGTGGCATTTATTATGTCCTGAGAATCCCACGATCTTTAGAAAGCATTAACGTCAGCTCAAAGCTGACTCAACAGGGATCAGAAATCACTTTGTTTGCTTTGTTGCAAGGGTGCACTCAGCCTACATGCTGGAGTTGTAAACTTAATTTCATAAGGCCTAGGAGTCTACTGATTACGGACCGCATCAGTGTCATGCCACTCATGACGGTAAAGCAGACCCACTTGTGTAATATTGCTTTTAATTTGAGGAGACAAGTTCACCGTTGGTTTTGTCTGTGGTGTGAATACACTTGTTTTCCTCCATGTAATATACAGCTCCGGCAAGACGGTTATATTCCAGCTTCCCCTCACATTACAGTTGCATCCTGGATTGACTCAATACATAAGTAAGAAGAACAATGAGCAGAGGAAGCTTAAAGAAAGAGACTCGCCTATGAGAATGTGTCTGTTTATCTGTGTTAGCCCTCCTGCGTACTCACAACTTTGTCCAGTGTATTTCCCAAACTTCTGCCCAGTGCATACTGGGACAGACTTCCAGCCTCAGAGCACTATGTAAAGGATAAAAGAAAATGAACGCGCTCTCCTGTGTGTAATGAGTTGTGTGTCTGTGCATGAGCGTGCCTGCGCAGTCTAAAGGATCAAGAGTGACATCAAATTCATCGACTTGCTTTTCTGTCAGGCTCTAAGCAGTCCTCTCTCAGCATCCCGCCATGTTATTAGAAGCAGCCACAAAGACAGAGAGGAAGGAAATAGGAAAGCCCTATAACTCAAATTGCCACCCTGAGAATGCATCTCAGACCGAACGTGATCAGATAGAGGGGAGGACATTACCATTTCTATTACAGCTATTTTGCCTCCAGCAAAGCAGTCCATCGTCCATCTCTGTGGAAATAATCTTTTTCTTTCTCCGCCAGTAAAATAAGGGCGCTTTGTCATTGATTTGAAAGAAGAAAAAAAAAAAAAATCTGGAGTAAATTTATAATTCATAGAAAATGTGTGATTTTCAAGAACTTGTTTGGGTGCATGTTTGTGTGTCTCTCTCTCTGTGTCAGCCAAGAACAGCATTTTGATTCAGAGAGGCAGTGGTGAAGCCAACAGTGAATGGGAGGTCCACCTCAGTCTTATGCTCCATTAGCAGTCAGTGTGTAATAGCACGGGTGGACATGTGTTCAGTGCAGATAACAGAGAAGTGGCTGAGACTGTGACAGAGGGAGACAGCCCTAACAGACTGGCCCTGATGTTCCAGCTCCAGTGACACGTCTGACTCGTTCTCTCCCTCTCGCTCCCTTTCAGAGTCGGCCCCTTTTCAGATACCTGTAGGTGCGACAGAGAGCGAGTCGAGGAAGCACTTTGGGCCGGAAATTATCTGGTTATATTGTAATTATTAGGCCAGGCCCTGACTAATTGATTTAACAACTTCATGCAGATCTTTACCTCTTCAACCCAGAGCAGCTTCTGGGACTACTGCATTGTGCCGACGGCACTGTAAGCACTCTCTGTTGCTTCACATTTTAATTGTATTCATATTAGATTTCTGTTGTGCAACCGCCTTTGACAACATGCCCACATGAATCCACTTAAACAAATATCGAGCTAAAATATTTATAGTGTGGGTATTAAATTTGGATAATCATGATATTAAAATATAGGTTCGTCGAAGGGACAAATACAATGTTTGCAATTCAAATGGGTTTTCTTTTGATTGCTGCTTAAACTGCCTCAATAAGTCAGTGGAGATTCTCTAAGTGCAGTATTAAATTTGACATTTCATCCAGTCCACATGGAAAGAAATGGCCACCTATTATACTGACATTTAAAACGAAATTGCTGAGTAATCAGTGCATCAAAATTTTAACGTCATCAGAGTGGAAACATGAACTGGCACAGCAGGTATTCAGCAGAAGAAGACCATGTGTTTCTGACACTGTCTTTTACTGAAATGAAAGCTCCGTGATATGTAAAGTATCACATGTAAAATGGTTGCTAGCACCACCGATCCCACTGAGAATCAACACCCCGGTCTGCAGCTCTTTGCAGCTTTCATCTCATTGTGTGATGGGTCCATATGGCTGAGTCTCAGTGGCTCTTACCATGAGCAGCTCGAAGCTCAGGAGCTCCCACAACCCTACGCTGCCAACACTTTGTATGGAGCCAAAGTGAACATGTAGCTGTGGGGGAGACTGAAGATCTTGCAAGCCAAAGAAACAGACATTTTTCTCAGGAGTTGTTGGGCCAAACAAGAGAATGATGCAATAGTACTATTAGCAGGTAATATCTGGCCAACACAATAGCCATAAGTGATTCTTAATGGTCCAGTTTGTAAGACAGTTGATAATTGAGTCTCATTCCCAACTCGTCAAGTACTGTCACTTTGGGTTTGTTGGTCAGGCTGGCAACCAACCATAAGGGTCAGTATTTGACAAATTGGGAATCAGACTCAGACAAACTGGACCTTTAAGCCTTTTATATATCAAGGCTCTTAAAGTTCCCATGAAACAGCTGGTTGAGTACTACGTGCTTCAGTATAGTTACGTGTTTCCTGTTAAAACAGGCAGCTTGGTAGGGTCTTGTATTAGTCAGATATTGATTGGCATTTACACTAGCCATTAGCCCTTAATGTGCATAACGCCCCCCCACAGTGGAGCTAGTGGTCGGCTGACTCCGCCTGGACTGGCAGCAGTAAACATGCCCAGACTGAGATGGAACAACAGCCTCCAAGAAGACGGAAGCCAGTTTCCCAGTTTGACCACAGGAAAAACAGGTTTTTTTTGCCACTACCACTTACCACTAACTAGCTAAGTATTCACTTTAGCAACAAAGCTGATTGTATAACTCCATCAAGAAACTCTGTAAATCCCCTCGTTTCACTAACTGGCCTCCATCTTTCTCAAAGGCTGCAAGGTCCCGGTCCTTTGGGAAGCAGTGACTTCAGCAATAAGTAAAGCTGTCTGTCGAGCATCCAAATTACTGTGTTTTTGCAAAGTAACACTCCGCTCAGGTGGCATCCTTCTTTTTAAACATTCATGGCAGTTTAAAAAAAATTGAGAGGGTTATTGGACGCAAATTTAGTATACACCCCCGAGCGCCAGATTGACATTTTTTTATCGTTTGGAAGTTACAAACTCAACAAACTAAAAATACCTACAAAATGACTTTTTTGTTGGGCCAGATACTGGCATCTGTCAGGCCGAGACTCAAAACAGGACTCAATAGCTGAGGTGTCAGTGAGCGATTTTTATTGAGTTTGACAATGCTCTCGAGAGAGTGGTTTCAAAACAATGGTGCTATGAAAATTACTCTAAGAGAGTCTATCGGGAGGGAAAAAACTTGGCTAAAACAAAAATCACTCCTAGGGAGGAAAACTGGCTATCAAAATCAAAATCACTCTTAAGGAGGAAACTCGAAGTACAAAACTATCAAAATCAAAATCACTCACAAGGAGGAAACTCGAAATACAAAAACTATCAAAATCAAAATCACTCACAAGGAGGAAATCAAAAGGGCTTCAAAACATTAACCATAAACACTATGAACAGAAAATCACTCACAAAGGAGGCTGACTAAATAACAGAACTAATGACTATGAAAATTTAACAGAAAATCACTCTCACGAGGAAACAACAAGAACTCACGAATACGCTGTGGCTTTGACTATGGTTTGGCTTCTGTGGTCGGACATGGAACGAGACACTTTGGCACAAGACAAAGGGGAACGCAGACTTTTAAACACATGAGGGAAATGGGACACAGGTGGACACAATCAGGAATCAGGGGAGACGGGCAGGTGACACAAGAGGAAGGGCAAGTGATCTGAAACGAGAGGAGAGTTAGATTTTCAAAATAAAACAGGAAATGACCAGACAATAACCCAAGACGAGACAACCTCACCGCGGTGTGACAGCATCCAGGTAAGATACAGAGTAAGACATGTGATCAATAACCCTTAAACATTGATTTTGACTTCAAGGGAACTTTAAGCAATGTGTTTTGGGGGGATTTTTTTGCCCCCCTGTGGTCAAAAATAGTTTAGGACAGTTTTAATACCTTATATTTCTTTTGCCCCGTCGACAACTTAACAGGATTTGGTTTCTTCATTGCAAGGTCTCCTGATTTTAACAGTAATGATTAAAATATTCCTGCTTAAGGCTAATTGACCACCCTTTAGAAAGATACAGATGCATACAGATCCAATATTTCTACTATTACTGTAAGTTTGCAGTTGAGGAAAAAAACGTGGAAGAAAGCAAGTAGCAGACTGGATTAAATCCAAAATTCAAGTAGACCGGGAGCCCAGACAATATTATTCAAATCTTCATCATAAGAACTTCTCACTGTGAGGTCCACTCATTTAGCTGAGTGCACAACAGCTTGTTGGTCAGCAAAATATTGGCTGACAGCCATCGTCAGTCAGATATATTTCTGAACTCCTGTTTTTTTTCCCATCAGAATGACTCAATATTTCATGAGTCTAACGAGCTAAATATATAAATGTATTTTATAAGTGGGTAATATTTTAAATCTGCTTTAAAAAATAAACGGATACATTGCTTTTTGTTGTATAAGTATGTTCCTTATTTCTTTTAGCACATGATATACAAGCAATTACAATGCTTTAATTAAATGTAATTACATTAAAGCATTACCTTAGTATTAAATATTACTACAGTGTTCATATTGTAAATATTATGTATATACGAGTCAAATCTAGTTCTTATCTTCTTATTATATTGTTTATTTTTTTACTTTTTATTATTGTTTATTGTAATTACTGTCCTTTGGCTGCTGTGACAAAGAAATTTCCCCATTTGCGGGACAAATGAAGGAATTCTGATTCTGAATCTGATTCTGATTTGCTCAATACCAAGGTATAACTAAGGATGTGTGTCATGATTCAGTGTCGTGTTCTTGTATTCTTTTATTTTGGTATTATGCCCTCTGTCATTACTCAGTGTCTTCTTGTTTTTCCTGTTTTATTTTGATATTATGCCCTCATGTGTCTCTTCTTGCTTTTCAGTTCCTCCTGTGTGTTTTTTTCCCTCCCAGTGTTTTCCTGCTCGTTTCCTCACCTGTTCCTCTTCCCTCCTCACTCCACCTGCTCCTGATCTCCTCGTTAGTGTCTGTGTATATAGTCTTTGTTCTCCTGTCGTATCTTCAGTGGGGATGCAGTCGAAGATGTTTGAAGAAAAAACTCCGCCGACACTGTCTTAGTTGTATAACAAATTTATTACAATAAGTTCAGTATCGTAATCAAGTAACACATTACTTGGAGAGTCTCCAGCCGAATAATGAAACTCTGCCGACAATATGCAGACAGCTCCTTATATACCGAGCTTGTTTTAGTCAAAAACTTAGTTATATCTTTGATCATATTAAGAAAGGGACAGAAGAACAGTAGAGGCTTCTCTTGTAGGGTGCCTCACCACACTGACCTTCACCTCTGACCCAGAGCCTCCATGGCTCTGCTGCTCTAATTATGTCAGTATCCGGTACCCCTAATTAAATAACCTCCAAATCAGGAAGTCCCAAACAGCAATTAACTTTCCAATATATTCTCCTACTACAAACCATTTGTATAATATGCTGCATCGAACAGCAGACACCTCACTCCCTCATGTGTTTGTCAGTTCGTTCTGTGAAACCTGTGATGTTCCCTGTCATTTTCCCTGTCATTCCTCCATGTTGTTTGTTACTTTGTCTTGGTCCGTCTTCCCCTGTGTTGCCTCCCAGCATTTCCTCCCAGTGTTTCCTCCAGTGTTTCATTGTGCCTCCCGTTTTTGTTTCTGAGTTTGGTTTCTTGATTCTTGTTTCTTGTTTGTTTTGAACATTGTATTTCTGTTGCACTTTGTTTAATCTTTTTGTTTTTGTTCTTTTTTTGGTTTCTCCTGGTTTGTATAGATTTCTGGTGTTTTGTATTTTCAGCTTTTATTTTATTAAAGCTCACTTTTTGTTCCCCCTATCCTGCCTCCTGTGTGTTGTCTGCGTTTGGGTCCTCTTCTCCTGTGACAAAGTGTAACAATGTGCCTACTGTAACATTACAGTAATAATAGGCCTTTAGTCACTGATGATTGTCTTTGCGGATTTTCTCACAGAACTCTACAGGAAGGTTAAGCCTGCAAAACTGCACTCATTAATGGCAAATTATCCATTTAAAGCTTGATTGTAGGAAGTTCTGGCTTTGTAGTCATGATTTTCTTTGATTGAAGTACATTCCCCTCAAGAAAGAAGGTGGTTTTTCTTTCCTTTTTTTGTGGTTGTTTCTCATAGGGAAATCCAAAAAATCTGGTCAACAGGTTTTCCAATAAATATGGAAGTTGGGTCTTGTGTCTGTTAAAGGTTGAAATCTCAGATGTCATCCTTCAGTCCACTACTCGCAGATATCCATGGTGCCACGGAAACACAACGCTGCAAAAGACAGAACCCAGCTGGTGGAGGAGGCAAAGAAACGCTAAGAGGGAGAGTGATAGAAACCGAGGTAAAACAAGAGTGTAAGGACGGGCATTCACTCAATGGAGAGCACAGGTGTTGTGTCAAACTCAGTTCCCCAGCTGATGTGTTTCCCTATACCACTGGGACTCGAGACTGTGCACAACCAGCATTCTTTTCTACTAGATCAGTAAGTAACAAAACCCGCCAGTAGCCAGGCTGCTAGCAGTGGCCATGTTGCTAACGCTGTCTTTGAAACAGCGGCACTAACATTAGCACCACAGGGAAACACTAAGATGGAGGAATTTGGAAAGTTGTCTGTTTCTGCTTAAATTTTAGTTTTTGATTAAGTCTGATGTTTTTCAAAGCGATTCTATCTTTCAACAATGCAGACCTTAGTGCTTGTAGTCTTGTGTTTAAACTTGAACAGAGGCTAAGGCCCTGTGATGTTTGTACAGCGTTCGGTCTTTTAGTAGTTTGGCATGAAATAAAATGAAAGTATGTTGTGTTATTGCCCTCAGCATTGCATTTATAGAACCCTATTATTCATCATTCCTTTTCAAAATCTATTACAAGAAAGGTAACCTTGGACATTGAAAAGCTTGTATCTAGAAAATGACTCATGATTGGCTATTCTCATTACTTTAAGGACTTCAGGATAATGAAATGCAATTCTGCCCGAGTAAAACCAAAGTTTACCAGAACTTGTGATTATCATTCAGTTTCTCTTTCCCTTTTGTGTCCTCCACTGCAAACACAAGCAGCCAGCCCATTGCACATAACAGTGCGGACATTTTATACAATGCTGGAATACCTAATCAGGTCCAAACTGAAGACTCACGAGGATGGTTTTGGATGGATTTTTCTTTGCTGTTTGGACTTTTTTTTTTTTTTTTTTTTTTTTGATTAACACACTATAAATGGGCTGTGTTGGAGTTAATCTGAAAAGACAAACAGAAGGAGATGAGGAAAACACTTAATTAGTCCAGTATGGCCCTTAAATGGGAGCAAAACGATAAACAGAGATCTGTGTTTGCCAGAGGACGTTGTGATTAATTAAATTCACATTTGCTGTACATGAATTTGCATTTATATTTACATTTTGCTGTCATTACAGGAGGTGATTTACTCTTTCCAGGGAGCCCATATGTCTCTTCTGCAGTGGAGCCAATAGTAAAGCGAGTGGTATAATTGCTACTACTATGTGTAATACAACACATGCACTTGCTTTGGTGTTTTGATCAAAGTGCCTGGAAGGTACTTATAAGAACCAGTGCACTAATATTCAAACTGGTGCAGTGAGTGCTCCTCGTTCAGAATCAGTCTGTTCGGAGCCGCCACAGTTCAGGAGTCGGGTCCAGGTCACATTCATTAGCACAGACAGAAACTATTTATTCGAAAAGGATATGGGTCAAGAATATACAGCAGGAAAATTTCAGGGTTGTGGGTGACGGAGCATGTTGGTTAATTGGCTATATCCTTTTAAAATTTTGGCTATAATTGGCTTCAAGTGACATTTTAACTTTGGGTTACTGGTGCTGAGCGAGTGCAAGGTGGACTTTTCCAGAAAAATCCGCATTGACAACTGTCGCTAACACACAGATGAGCAAAGTCTTCACTCGTGATACCACTTATCAGAAGTTTATACAGTATGTCACTGTGACAGTTGAGGTGGTGCTGCAGGTTAACTGTTCCTAGAGAGGTTTCTTCCTGTGATAATTAATACAACATAATTGCCCGATGAAACACGTTTGTTTAGTAAAAGGCTGTTGAACACTTTCATTTGCATTACTTATTTAATTAGCCTTTTCTGAGGAAACTGGATGTAAACAGACTTAGCTTCCCATGTAAGATTTGTTTGTTTGGGGTCTTCTTGTAGCACACCCAGTGGGTTTTATACATACTTATCCAGCTACTTAGATAATTGATTTGGAAGTGTATCATGTGAGAGGAAGTCAAAGTAACTCTCTTCATATTTGCTAAAGGACATGTCACACTTTTCTAACGTGTCTTACAAGGTCTTATGACGTAGAAATCCCCTTGAATTAAAAAAACATATTTTGAGTTTGGTGTCTTGGATCATGATTTTACTAGTAAGGATTACAGTGGCTCTGTGACTGTTAAATTCTAACTTCATCTCCAAGATGGCATCAGTGAGCATTATAATATTCTGTCAGACACAGGCTCATAATTCTCCTCATGGACAGAGGAACTTTATACAGCACGCAGGAATACTCACTGATCTCCTTCCATCATTTTGAAGGTTTAAGTATCTTAGTGGTCATATTATCAACCCTACATACTGCATCAGGCTTATCATACACTATTTTAGAAGGGCCAGATTTGAAAGAGTGAAGCGACAAGGGGTCGGACTTTGAAAAAGAAACAAAATACATACAAAACTAGAGGAAAGAAACAATGCCTTTTTAGTCTTGGATCTAGTTGGATGTGCGTAATTTCCTCTGCCTAAACAACTTTTGTAATTGGCGACAGACGACTAATGAACAAGCTAATGGCTGCTAACAATGTGTTACATTCTGTCACTGTGTGGCAGATACTGGGGTTGTTGGTGTTTTTGTGTTACAGAGGTGCATGGAGAAGCTGGGCGGAGCCGGCCACCGGAGCAGCTGAGACCCACACACCTGCAGCAGGTTGGAGAATCAGCGCCTGCTCATAAGCCCTGCTCTCGGCGTTACCCGCTGCCAGATGATTTCGTCTACCGACGTGCTACTACTGGCATCCCGACCACCTGTGTTCCTGCCGCCCAGCTCTCTGCACCTCTCCAGCCCACTCCACTGCTCTGTGTTCCCCGGAGGATTCAGCCCTCGCCCTCGTGCGCTCAGCTTCAGCCCTCGCCCTCGTGCGCTCAGCTCCGCGACAGGGATTCGGCCCCGGACCCTTCATCACCTGCATCTGTCCTTGCTTCCTCAATAAAGCACCTTATACCCCACTCCCTGCCTCCCTCACTTCTGGGTTCTCCTACCTAAGACTTAGCCTAACATAATGATCATCAAATGAGCAGGGGACCAGAATTATGCTGTTTAGGCATGCCACATCAATAGGTCTGATGCTCACATCAGTGGAATCTACCCTATTTTGTTGTTAATAATGAATATAAGCCAGTTGCATTATTTCTCCAAATGATTATTTGTAATCTGCACCAGCCTTATTTCAACTATCCAGATAATTATTTGTCATTTAAATTATCAAGTTAAAAACCTAAGCCCTATTCACATGGGACAGAAAAGTTAAAAGTAAAGAAAATAAGAAAAAAACTCCATTGGATATTACCTCATTATTTTACTCAATTTTTCACGAATGTTTCAAAGAAAAACCTGCCAATTTCATGAACTTGCTGTCTTTATCATTCAATAGCTTCCAAATCATTTGACCCATTGACTCCAATTCAATGCACAAATGTCTTCCTAAACTGGCTGAATGAGACACACCAATTTATATTCGATTTTAATGACATTAAAATTTTTCATGAAAATTTTGACGAAAAAAACTGCCGATTTCATGAACTTACTGTTTTTGTCGTTCAATAGCTTGCAGGTCATTTGACCAAGTGACTCCAATTGAATGCACAAATGTTTTGTTATACTGGTAGAATGAGACACACCTGTTTTTATTAGATTTTAGGTGAATTTCTATTTTTCATGAACATTTTAATGAAAAATCAGATTTTTTTATGAATTAAACGGTAGTTTTTGAATACACCGCCCGATTTGTTCAATAGCTCCGAGATCGTTTGAGCCATCGACTCGAAATCAATGGCCAAATGTCTTGTTATACTGGTAGAATGAGACACAGCAGTTTTTATTGGGTTTTAGTGGAATTTCTTTTTTTCATGAATATTTTAAAGAAAAATGACCATTTTTAGTGAATACAGCGCCCGATTTTTTCAATAGCTCCGAGGTCGTTTGAGCCATCGACTCGAAATCAATGGCCATTGGGGCTAAGGGCGAGGGTTAGGGTTACGGTCGTCTTTTGACCGATTGACTCGAAACTGATCACAAATGTCGTCGATACTGGTGGCAAGAAAAAACAACAGTTTTTATTGGATTCAGGTGGAATTTGCCCATTTTTTCAATAGCTTCCAGGTTTTTGGACGCTCCCAAATGTGGTCCTATACTGGCTGAACGAGACACAGCAGTTCCCATTGGATTCCGGTGGAATTTGTATTTTTGGCGAATATTTTAGTGAAAAGGGACAGTGTTTCAGGAGACTGGCTTAAGGCTGGGGTTAGGGTTAGGGTTAGGGTTAGGGTTATGGGGCTAGGGTTAGGGTGGTTCCGCTTGGCCGATTGACTCCAAATTGACCACAAATGTCGGCGGTGCTGGCGGAAAGAAAAAAAAGCAGTTTTTATTGGATTCCGGTGGAATTTGTATTTTTGGTGAATATTTTAAAGAAAAAAGTGGCCATTTTTCATGAAAACCTCGGGCCATTTTTTCAATAGCTTCCAGGTCTTTGGACCGATTGACTCGAAATCGCTCCCAAATGTGGTCCTATACCGGCTGAACGAGACACAGCAGTCCCCACCGGATTCCGGTGGAATTTGTACTTTTGGCGAATATTTTAGTGAAAAGGGACAATGTTTCATGAGACTGGCTTAAGGCTGGGGTTAGGGTTAGGGTTAGGGTTAGGGTTAGGGTTACGGTCGTCTTTTGACCGATTGACTCGAAATTCGGCACGACTGTGGTCCTCTACTGGCTGAACGAGGGACAGCAGTTCCCATTGGATTCCAGTGAAATTTGTATTTTTGGTGAATATTTTAGTGAAAAGGGACATGGTTTCATGAGACTCGCTTAAGGCTGGAGTTAGGGTTAGGGTTAGGGTTAGGGTTAGGGTTAGGGTTCCGTTTGACCGATTGACTCGAAATTGACCACAAATGTCGCCGGTACTGGCGGATAGAAGATCAGCAGTTTTTATTGGATTCCGGTGGAATTTGTATTTTTGGTGAATATTTTAAAGAAAAAAGTGACCCATTTTTTCAATAGCTTCCAGGTCTTTGGTCCGATTGACTCGAAATCGCTCCCAAATGTGCTCCTATACTGGCTGAATGAGACACAGCAGTCCCCATCGGATTCCGGTGGAATTTGTATTTTTGGTGAATATTTTAAAGAAAAAAGTGGCCATTTTTCATGAAAACCTCAGCCCATTTTTTCAATAGCTTCCAGGTCTTTGGACCGATTGACTCGAAATCGCTCCCAAATGTGGTCCTATACTGGCTGAACGAGACACAGCAGTTCCCATTGGATTCCGGTGAAATTTGTATTTTTGGTGAATATTTTAGTGAAAAGGTACAATGTTTCATGAGACTGCCTTAAGGCTGGGGCTAGGGCTAGGGTTAGGGTTAGGGTTAGGGTTAGGGTTAGGGCTAGGGTTAGGGTTAGGGTTAGGGTTACGGTCGTCTTTTGACCGAATGACTCGAAATTCGGCACGAATGTGGTCCTCTGCTGGCTGAACGAGGGAGAGCAGTTCCCATTGGATTCCGTTGAAATTTGTATTTTTGGTGAATATTTTAAAGAAAAAAGTGGCCATTTTTCATGAAATCCTCAGCCCATTTTTTCAATAGCTTCCAGGTCTTTGGACCGATTGACTCGAAATCGCTCCCAAATGTGGTCCTATACTGGCTGAACGAGACACAGCAGTTCCCATTGGATTCCGGTGAAATTTGTATTTTTGGTGAATATTTTAGTGAAAAGGTACAATGTTTCATGAGACTGCCTTAAGGCTGGGGCTAGGGTTAGGGTTAGGGTTAGGGTTAGGGCTAGGGTTAGGGTCAGGGTTAGGGTTACGGTCGTCTTTTGACCGAATGACTCGAAATTCGGCACGAATGTGGTCCTCTGCTGGCTGAACGAGGGAGAGCAGTTCCCATTGGATTCCGTTGAAATTTGTATTTTTGGTGAATATTTTAAAGAAAAAAGTGGCCATTTTTCATGAAAACCTCAGACCATTTTTTCAATAGCTTCCAGGTCTTTGGACCGATTGACTCGAAATCGCTCCCAAATGTGGTCCTATACTGGCTGAACGAGACACAGCAGTTCCCATTGGATTCCGGTGAAATTTGTATTTTTGGTGAATATTTTAGTGAAAAGGTACAATGTTTCATGAGACTGCCTTAAGGCTGGGGCTAGGGTTAGGGTTAGGGTTAGGGTTAGGGTTAGGGTTAGGGCTAGGGTTAGGGTTAGGGTTAGGGTTACGGTCGTCTTTTGACCGAATGACTCGAAATTCGGCACGAATGTGGTCCTCTGCTGGCTGAACGAGGGAGAGCAGTTTCCATTGGATTCCGTTGAAATTTGTATTTTTGGTGAATATTTTAAAGAAAAAAGTGGCCATTTTTCATGAAAACCTCAGCCCATTTTTTCAATAGCTTCCAGGTCTTTGGACCGATTGACTCGAAATCGCTCCCAAATGTGGTCCTATACTGGCTGAACGAGACACAGCAGTTCCCATTGGATTCCGGTGAAATTTGTATTTTTGGTGAATATTTTAGTGAAAAGGTACAATGTTTCATGAGACTGCCTTAAGGCTGGGGCTAGGGTTAGGGTTAGGGTTAGGGTTAGGGTTAGGGTTAGGGTTACGGTCGTCTTTTGACCGAATGACTCGAAATTTGGCACGAATGTGGTCCTCTGCTGGCTGAACGAGGGAGAGCAGTTCCCATTGGATTCCGTTGAAATTTGTATTTTTGGTGAATATTTTAAAGAAAAAAGTGGCCATTTTTCATGAAAACCTCAGCCCATTTTTTCAATAGCTTCCAGGTCTTTGGACCGATTGACTCGAAATCGCTCCCAAATGTGGTCCTATACTGGCTGAACGAGACACAGCAGTTCCCATTGGATTCCGGTGAAATTTGTATTTTTGGTGAATATTTTAGTGAAAAGGTACAATGTTTCATGAGACTGCCTTAAGGCTGGGGCTAGGGTTAGGGTTAGGGTTAGGGTTAGGGTTAGGGTTAGGGTTAGGGCTAGGGTTAGGGTTAGGGTTACGGTCGTCTTTTGACCGAATGACTCGAAATTCGGCACGAATGTGGTCCTCTGCTGGCTGAACGAGGGAGAGCAGTTCCCATTGGATTCCGTTGAAATTTGTATTTTTGGTGAATATTTTAAAGAAAAAAGTGGCCATTTTTCATGAAAACCTCAGCCCATTTTTTCAATAGCTTCCAGGTCTTTGGACCGATTGACTCGAAATCGCTCCCAAATGTGGTCCTATACTGGCTGAACGAGACACAGCAGTTCCCATTGGATTCCGGTGAAATTTGTATTTTTGGTGAATATTTTAGTGAAAAGGTACAATGTTTCATGAGACTGCCTTAAGGCTGGGGCTAGGGTTAGGGTTAGGGTTAGGGTTAGGGTTAGGGCTAGGGTTAGGGTTAGGGTTAGGGTTACGGTCGTCTTTTGACCGAATGACTCGAAATTCGGCACGAATGTGGTCCTCTGCTGGCTGAACGAGGGAGAGCAGTTCCCATTGGATTCCGTTGAAATTTGTATTTTTGGTGAATATTTTAAAGAAAAAAGTGGCCATTTTTCATGAAAACCTCAGCCCATTTTTTCAATAGCTTCCAGGTCTTTGGACCGATTGACTCGAAATCGCTCCCAAATGTGGTCCTATACTGGCTGAACGAGACACAGCAGTTCCCATTGGATTCCGGTGAAATTTGTATTTTTGGTGAATATTTTAGTGAAAAGGTACAATGTTTCATGAGACTGCCTTAAGGCTGGGGCT